>NW_017616908.1:1057500-1505000 GCF_001879475.1 Ipomoea nil | reverse complement strand
GTTGGGAAGTGACCCGTTCCTTGATCGAGTGTGTTTCATACCTTCTTTGCAATCCTTTGTTTGATTCGTGTGAGTGGTGGTGCGTGTGTGGCTCTACCAGGATTGCACGATTAGTGGTATGGGACACTAGTCACCAAGGTATTGCAGCGGTCCTCGTGGTGGCCGTGACGTGATTATGGAACTGTGTTCCTTCGAGAAAGGATTCACGTGATTGGGGGATAACATTGTGTTATCCGGGCATGTGTTGCAGTGATTGGTGGGTTTTCGTTGGTGGTTATAGGTGGGGGACGACGGTCCCGGAGGAATAAGGTTGGACTTGGCTGTACAGGGGATTTCTGGAGGTAATGGTTGGCTTTGAAGGTACAAGGTTGCGGGTAGCCATAAGGTTGGAACAGGGCATAAGGAAGGCATACCAAACTCGCAATGGGTGATGTTGCGAGGGCTTTTGAAGTCGGTGTTGTGTGATCTTCTCTCGTGACGTGTGTAGTCACGGAGTCTTGTGGTGTTTTGGCATGTGTTGCCGTTGGGTGAGTCTTTATCTTTGTGTGTGGTTGACCTTAGTGATTGGGATGTGTTCCCGGTGTTATCCTTGTGAGTGATGAGTCTTGTGTTGTCCTTTGATCTTGGTTTTTAAACTATATATATATATTCCATTTCGAAAATGGTTTTTATATCTTATATCTACCTATTTATGATACTTAACGGTATTGGTGGGTTACCAACATTATTCGCTGACCGGGCGTCGCCCCGATGTTTATCTTTGTATCTTTCAGGTGATGAGTAGTCGAGCGCGAAGTCTAGAGCCTGGTAGCTTAGTACCTGTATCTTTAGACCTTGTTGTTGAGGCCTGTGCACCAATGGTTTTAGACTGTTGTAGTTTGATGTTTTTGGAATAGTATCATACACTTACAGATTGTTGCCTTAGCGTTACCTAGTGTGGTATACGTGGCATAACACCCCTGTTTGGATTTTCTTATATCCAGTTTCCGTTTATCTTCCGTTGTGCTAGTGTTGTCGTTAATCTGCATGTGTTAAGACTTGTTTTTATGTCTTGTTTTGGGGGGTGTTACAGTGATGCAAGGCTCTGTTTACTCTGTTTTGGGTGGTGTATTTTCCTAACTTTTATGGTGCATATTTGGTTAACTATTGGTGTTGCCGCACCGTAAGAAATCGCTGCACCGTAAGACACTGTCGCACCTGAACTCGCCCCTCACTCTCTCTCTCTCTCTCTCTCTCTCTATATATATATATATATATATATATATATATATATATATATATATATATATATATATATATATATATATATATATATACACATATACATATATTAGAGGTGGGCAAATTATGCTGTGGAACCATATCCACCTTGCAAGGTGGATACGGTTCCAAAACTGCTCAAAATTATGAATATATAGTTCAATAATTATGAACATATAGTTCAATTCTATAATTAGGAGCATAGAGTTCTGAACAAAGTTATGAATATATAGTTCTGTAATTATGAATATAGAGATTCAATAATTATAAATATGATGTTCAAAAATTGTGAATATATAACTTTATAATTATGAACATATAGATAACCAATTATGAACATAGAGTTCTATAATTGTGAATATAGAGTTCAATAATTATGAATATGAAGTTCAAAAATTATGAATATACAGCTTTATAATTATGAACATAGAACGATGTCCACCTTGCAAGGTAGACACGGTTCCATAGCATAACGATTGTTAGAGGTGGCCACGAGCCGGTTTAGGACAGAGCCACCCCTAAATCGGCCCGAAAAAGCTAAGCATGGGCTTTATCGAGCTTAGGTCGGGCCTAGCCTGGACCGGGTAGTAAAGGGCCGGCTCAGGTCCTATTAAAAAAAGCACGAGGCCTAGCTCGAAACTGGCCCAAGATCGAGTCCAAGCACGGCCCAGGCCCGTAACTGGCCTAGACACGGACCCGAACTTTAGCACGGATGTATTTGAATTAATAAATAAAGTGTTTTTAAATTTTTTTAGATAATACTTCTTTCAATACTAGATCTATAGATAATTTACTTGAAATCTTACATTTACTTGTTAATGGTCAATTATTGCATTCATGTTCTAAATTTATGTGTTCCATAATTTATGTTTTCCATAAGGACTTCAAATCGATCAAAGAGGTTTGAGTGATTTTGTTGAACCAATTAAAAAATGTACTAAATGATTCAAATACAATAGAAAAAAAATTGATTTTAAAATATTGTGATGTACATGATTTAAAGAAAAAACACATTATAGTTTATATATACACATACTTAGTGAAATTTTGTATGTAAATTGTTAAGTGAAATTGCTCTATAGCATGGGGTAATAAATACTGTGTATAATAGTAATCAAACTAGTGACGCTAACATAATTTCAACCATGTGAGGTTTGAATCCTATAATTAATGATGATTATACGTATGAATCTTAAATAAATAAAAATAAATAAATAAAAATAAATAAATAAATAACTAAATAAATAAATAAATAAATAAACACACACACACACACACACACACATACACACACACACACACACACACACACACACACACACACACACATATATATATATATATATATATATATATATATATATATATATATATATATATATATATATATATATATATATAGTTATATATAGGCGAGTTCAGGTGCGGCAGTATCTTACGGTGCGGCAACACCAATAGTTCAACAAATATGCACCATCAACGTTAGGAAAATACACCACACAAAACAGAGTAAACAGAGCCCTGCATCACCAAACACACACCATTAGGTGTGAGTAAAAATATCATACACTGTTCGGAAATACACCATTGGGGGTGGTGAGTTATATGGTGTATTTTTTTTGAGTCTGTTGTGTATTTTGTGATGTTTTATTGCATTTTATTGTGGTGTGTTTTTATTACACTGTTGGTGCATATTGTTAACACTGTTGGTGTATTCTGGAATTCCGTCGCACCGCCGCACGGGAAGACCCCGCCGCATATGTGCGCTCTTCTCTCTCTCTCTCTCTCTCTCTCTCTCTCTCTCTCTATATATATATATATATATATATATATATATATATATATATATATATATATAGGGATACACGCATGTGCCCAAGAGGAAATATACGAACGAATACGCGCGCGACACGGTCAGATTTAATAGATTAAAAAATGGGATGACATTTTCGTAAATAATTGAACATCGAAGTGAAAGTAAAATCACTTACGAGTGCACCTACTTTCACCTATAAGTGCATGTAATTTTGCCTTGTTAACATTCACTTCCCGCAAACATTGATGCACATGGGTGCACCTACTTATAACTATAGGTGCACCTACTTATAACTATAGGTGCACCTACTTATAACTACAGGTGCAACTACTTATAACTATAAGTGCATGTAATTTTTATTTGTTAACATTCACTTCCCGCAAACATTCATGCCCCTACTTATAACTATAGGTGCACTTTGTATTGAAGCTCAGTGTAAATTTTACTTGCACCAAAAATACATTTTACATGCATTTGTAATACATTTTACTTGAACTTTGATGTTCAATTATTTACTAAAATGTCACCGTGTTTTTTTTTTAATCCTTTCCATCCTGAGCGCTTCATTCGCACCTGAGTGCAATTATATATATATATATATATATATATATATATATATATATATATATATATATATATATATTAGCATTATTGAATCAAAAAGTTGAAATGCCCTCAATTAGATATAACTTTAATTTTTAACGATGACATTAGTGGGTTAAATCTTATTTTTTTCTAAAAGTGTAATTATTTTATATAATAATAATAATAATAATAATAACAATAATAATAATAATAATAATAATAATAATAAAAACTCCGGGGCTAGCCCAGGATCGGCCCACAAGAGGCACGGGCCCAGGCCCGGTGTAAGCCCGGCACGCGACCGACTCAGGTAATTCAGGGCCGGTCCTAGTTCGTACTAGTAACAGTAGTAGTTAATTTTGAGGATCTACTTGGTACACGGAGTGGTCTTCACAAAAGCTTGTAGGAGGAATTAATGAGGCGGAGCAATTAACTGCTTTGTCAACAAAGATGGATAATGTGGTTTCCATGGTTCAAAAGCTTGCCCAAATTACCGTCCAAAAACACAATGTGAGTCATGTTTCTACCCCTCCTACTCTATGTCAAGTTTTGATGTGTGATCTTTGTAGTGGTGGACACAATTCGGGGGAATGTCAACGATTTAAATTCCCAAACCCCTATGGAGCAAATTAATATGGTGGGATATAATAGGCCTCATCAACAGTCTTTCTAACCTCTAGGGACCTACAATCCTAATAATTCAATGAATCACCCAGGTTTCTCATGGAGTAACCCAATGGGGGCTGCCAATCCACAACACTTTGTTAATAGAGGTCCAAACACGAGCCAATCTCCATCTTCTTCGGTTTGGATTATGCTTGTAACAACCCAAAATTTTATTTTATAAATCCAATTTTAAGAAATTCCAAAATAGCCATTTTTACTCCATTAAATTTGTTTGCGACCAATTGGTGTTTGAATAAATTATTTTTGTCACATTTCAAGTTAATTCGACACCAAAATTCATTTTATTCGAAATTCCTAAATGTTCGAGTACTTCGCGTAGCAAGTTTTAAATCGAGAAATCAATCTAAGTGAAACCGGGAGAATTCAAAAAGATTTTAAACCAGTGTTCCTCTAAATAGCTTTTTGAGAAAATTCATTTTCAACTCCAAAGTATTTAAAATAGGATTTTTAACCCTTGGTCCATGGAGCATGGTGGACCACTAGACATCTAAAATCTTTGCCTGATTCAATTTCTAGCCATAGGAAATTACATCTTTGCCATCCACCAATCATGAGAGAATTTCATAGGGTTTTGCACCCTTTATAAGCTTCATTATCTCATTTGCACATTCCTGATTCTCTTTTCTTTGCTTCTTAACCAAGTCTGAGCTTTCATTTACAAGAAGAGGCCAAATAACAGTAAGATCCTAAGCTTTCATCTCACCCCTTCATCTCTTTTCCTTAAGGTTTCCATCCCTGTTGCCTTCTATCTCTGAGTTTCTATCTTAAGCTTGGTTTGTATTGTTGGTTGGGGATGTGTAGGGGGTGAAGGAGTTTGTAGCTAGCTAAGGAAGAGGTGGATTCCCAGCTAGAAGAAGAAGAAGAAGAAGACTACAAGAGGTATAACCCCATGGATTCCTTTTTGAAAGTTGGCTCTGTGAAGCCTTTATATTGAGTAAAAATGAGTAGAAACTATGAGATTTTGTTGTGTTTATGCTTAGAAGTGAGCTAGTATTTGTTTGTGAGTTGTTGAGATTGTTTTGGACTTGTTTGGATTGGATTTTGCAGATGAAAAACCTTCTGGTGCACAACACAGTGTGCACCAGATCAGATTAACGGCCCTAGCCGCGGCCCATCAGGAGGGCCACTGGCTAGAGCCGTGCTTGCACGGGACTAGGGCACGGCCCTAGAGGAGGGCCGCCGCCTAGTCCCGGTGAAGTAACGGGGTACAAGGGGCGGATCATGTGGAGTCCCGCCCCAGGTCCCTGACTTTGATGTTGAGAAGAATCTGTGCAGTGGCCGGGTCCTTGTGGCTCAACTACGTGTCGTTTCGGGCCGAGTGTTACGGGCCCTTGTGGCTCGGCTCTTTGGGACTGTCTCGACGCACGTTTTGGCTTTGATTTCGTTGAATTTGGATTAAAAACGAGTATGTTATGAAGGAATTTGTGAAAAATTGCTACACAGAGTATATATTTGCTAAGTTACTGTGTATGAAGAATTATTTGACTATGTGATCTGATGATGTTTTTATTGAGTAAAGAAGCATGATCATTTGAGAATATGATTTATTATGAAAGCATGACTAGATTGAGATATTTGATCAATGAGTAATGAAGCTTATTTTGTTGATAGAATATATAGAATTTGCTATGTTGCAAACCGAGTATGACATTATAGTCTTAAGTGTTTCATGTTATTTTATACACTAGTAGTTGCACTTGTGCGATGCACGACTATATATATTATTTATATTATATTCAGTATAATATAATAAGATGAAAAAATATACATTTTAAAAACTTAATAAAATTGAAATGATGAATTTATAAATTTTATTAGACATTGTTGAAGACTCTCTTTGTTGAACCCATGCGATGCACGACTACCTATATAGTACATAGAATATTCCGTATAATATAATAAGAAGAATAAATATACCATTTAAAAGCTTACTAAATTTGAAATAATAAATTGTGGAATGTTATTACACATTGTTTAAGACTTCGTTGTACATAATATTTTTAGTTGTACTAAGATATGATACATTTTCTCCACAAATCAAAATTTTCAAACCCATTGGGTTACTAACTCTTGAAACAGCTACGTACAATTGTCCATGGATAAAGACAGGTCTTGTCAACAGCAATCCCACTTTAGAAAGTGTTTGTCCTTGACTTCTGTTGATTGTCATAGCATAGGATAGCATCAACGAGAATTGCTTCCGTTGAAATTTGAAAGACAATCTTGGATCTGACGGTGTAAGTGACATTCTAGGAATTTTTTTTTTTTTTGAAACGAAAGGAACAATCTCATTACTCAATCAAAAAACTGGAAATACAAACTGGAGGTACAATCGACCACACACTCGAGTCAGTCGAGGAATCAGTCGCTTGTGCAAGAGCATGGGCTACATGATTCGCTGATCTCTTGACATGGTGAACCACAACGTTCCCAATGTCATTAGCAATCTCAACACATTGCTTTACAATATAATCAACATATGAAAAATCCACAGGACTAGAATTAAAAGCATTACTAAACAATAAACAATCAGTTTCAATTATTAAACTACTATACCCAAGACCGCGAAGCCAAGACAAAGCTTCCTTCACTGTGCCGGCTTCAGCCATCAGGGGGTCCCGAATGCAGTCCAAACGTCCATTTTTTGCAGCCACGAAACCACCTCCGTGATCCCGAAGAACCGCCCCAAAGCCCACAAAATTAGTTAGCAATGCTGCATCGACGTTACACTTAAACCAGTGCCGTGGTGGTGGTTCCCAACGAACCTGTACATCTACTCGTTGCACGGTGGAAATTGATGGTTTGTAGGTATCCTTCCAAATCGAAAGCAACCAGAGTACATGATTCTGTATCGCTCCAAGCTCCCACTGTTTATTCCCCCACACTCGATCATTCCTGACCGTCCACAACACTCACATTACCGCAGCCATATGGACCGCTGTGTCCCGATCCGCGTTTGCGAGAGTGGTATCAAGAAAGTCGCGAATAGCAGCCCCTTGCAGCAAGTCGTCCTTCCCCCATACCTGCCTCGCAATCCAGCACTCACCTAGTAGGTGTTCGGCTGTCTTCGAGTAGAGACCACAGAGTGGACATCCACCCCCAATCCATACGCCTTTAGCCTTGAGATTCTCTCGCACCGGAAGAATATCACGAGCACATCGCCAAATTAGATTACGCACTTTAGGCGGAATCGGCAGGCTCCATATCTTGTTCCAAATCACGGACTCTCCAGGTATTTGCAATGCTCCACCGGACGTTAACATCCTATACCCGTGCTTAACCGAATACGCCCCATGAATATCACCCACCCAACGCCAAGAACCCGGAAGATGAGGAGCGATGGGGGTAGCAATAATCTTGCGCACATCGTCTTCGACAAACAGCTCATTAAGGATATCCACGTCCCAATGTCCATGCGCGTTCATAAGGCCATTGACACTGGCCTCCCGTAGAGCATCCACAGGCGGGGTATGAAGCGTGGCGTCGGACGGATCTGCTAACCAATGCGTCGTGCCAAACCTTCGCGCAACACTGTCTGGCCTGCCATAATGCTACGCCACATGTAGCTCGGGTTGTTGCCAATACTTGCTTCCATAAAGCCGCACTTAGGGAAGTATTTTGCTTTCAGTAGTTGGCTGATCAGTGAATTCGGGGTAGTGAGGAGGCGCCACCCTTGTTTAGCTAATAAAACAATATTGAATTCATGTAACCGTCGAAATCCCAATCCTCCCTGACATTTTGGCACACTTAGTCGTGACCAGCTCATCCAGTGCACTCCTCTACCGTTTAACGTACCTCCACCCCACCAGTACCGGTTAAACAGTTTTTCAATCTTATCACATAACCGACCTGGAATAAAAAAGACCGACATAGTAAAGATAGGGAGAGCTTGTGCCACACTCTTGAGCATAACTTCTTTACCTGCTTTAGACAGCAGACGATGTTGCCATGATCCAAGCCGTTCCCTGACTTTGTCCTCTATGTAGCGAAAGGTTGCCGTTTTGTTGCGGCCCAGAACCGACGGTAATCCTAGATATTTGCCAAAATCCACCGTTTCCCGAACGCCCAGGCACTCAGAGACCACAATTCGCACCTCAGTCCCAGTGTTAGAACTGAAAATGATGCTGGATTTATCATAATTCACCAATTGCCCCGAAGCAACACTGTACCTGTCCAGGCACTTCTTAACGGATTGAGCTTCCCCATTAGTAGCCCTAAAAAATAGAAGACTATCGTCCGCAAAAAATAAATGCGTCACGGCCGGGGCCCCCCACGCAATACGGATCCCATGAATATCACCACACCCCTCGGCCTGCTGTAAAAGAACCGACAGGCCCTCGGAGCAGATTATGAAAAGATACGGGGAAAGCGGGTCCCCTTGGCGAATGCCTCGGGTTGGATACACTGATCCCACCCCGACCCCATTAACTTGAATAGAGTACCTGACCGTGGTGACACAGTAGAGCAACATCTTGGTCCATTTCTGGTTAAATCAGAGCGCAATTAGCATTCCCTTCAAATAGTTCCATTCCATACGGTTGTATGCTTTGGCCATATCAACCTTCAGGGCCGCCCATCCCAAGGTCCCTTTCATTTTTCGTCGTAAAAAATGGCCCACCTCCCCAGCAACAATAATATTATCTGTGAGTAACCTGTTGGGCACAAATGCACTTTGTGATTGAGATACCACCGTAAACAGCACACCTTTAAGTCGATTTGCCAAAACTATCGCAATGACTTTATATGCCACATTGCACAGTGAAATTAGCCTTAGGTCAGTGACCTTTTCCGGGACTTTTTTTTTTTCAGTATCAAAACCACGTTAGATTCGTTAAGCCCCGCAGGGAAAGAACCTGACTCGATACAATTTAATACGAACATGGAGAGATCGTGGCCCAACACTGGCCAGAAATGTTGGAAAAACGCAGCTGTCATTCCATCTGGACCCGGGGCTTTCTCCGGGGCCATAGAAAAAAGAGCAGCCTTGACATCAGCCACTGTGAAAGGCTGCTGTAAGGTCGCGTTCATATCCTCGGAGATCCTAGGATGAACCCGTTCCAACATGCGAGTCTGGGTGGGTTCGGATTGAAAAATAAAATTATAATACCTGAGGATCTCAGAATTCAAATTCGCGCCTTCCTGCCACATTCCTTGCGCATCCTTCAATTTTGATAAATGATTGCGCCGTTTTCTGAAAGAGGCCATTTGATGAAAGAATTTGGTATTCGAGTCCCAATGCTTAAGCCACAGCTGTTTGGAACGTTGTTTCCAAAACAACTCATCCTAATCCAAAAGTGAATTTAGTTCCCGTTCGGCCTCCAAGTAGTTCTGAACATCCGATTGCGCCCTGCTTTCACGCAACCGTTCCAGTATCCGGCGAAGCACCGTAATGCGCCTCCCGAATTTGTGTCTATATTCACCACCCCAACGATTCAAGTGCTGCGCACATAGGGAGATGCGGAGCTGAAAATCTGAGCCCGCGGACTGTCTCCAAGCCACATCCACCACCTTTCCGCATCCCTCATCCAGGAGCCATGCTGACTCAAATCTGAAAGTCTTCGCGGACTGCCTTATTGGTTGCGGTTCCAAATTAAAAAAGATTGCATTGTGGTCCGACTCGAAGGTTAACAGATTATGAAATTCCGCATTTTCATGCAGCTCCAACCATCCCATCGATGCAACGGCTCTGTCTAACCTTTCCTCTACCCATCTGCTAGTTCCGCGGCCGCGCTCCCAAGTGAAACGAGAGCTCACCATGCCCAGATCGATCTGAGAGCAGTCGTTCAGCGCTTGATTAAAGCCGTCAATCAGAGATTCCGGTTGAAGATGGGGTCCGCGCTTCTCGGACTGGCAGGATATATCATTGAAGTCCCCAATAACCATCCAAGGAAGATTCGAACGATCCCGTAACTGCCTCAAAAGATCCCAAGTTTCATGCCACAAAGACTGATCCGAGTTCCCATAAAAGCACGTGAGATGCCATTGAGGTTTATCTGGCAGATACACCTCCACATCAATATGGTGCTCAGAAAGACTCAGTAGATTCGCCATGTCCGCATCATGCCACAACAACGCCAATCCCCCACCTCTATCTACACGATCCACACTCAACATCCCCTCAAAACCCAACTGCACTCTCAAACTCTCGATTTTGCTTGTAATAGACAAAGTTTCAATTAAATAAATAAAATTGGGTCTCACATGGGCTACCATGCCCATGTGCTTGCGAACTGTCCGGGTGCCACCCAGACCCCGACAGTTCCAGCTTAAAACGCTCATTGGGACGGGTAGGACTGAGATCCCAGCCTCGCCAAATTGAATGATCTTGCGCGCTCCTCCATTACGATATCCCTCCCCACATCCTCCCCCGCCACCTCCTCCCCCTCCCTGCGTCTTTTCAACTCGCCCTAAATCCCATTCCCCTCTTCCACCACTGCCAAGGCCACGGTCTGTGAGATATCCCCGGGCTCTACAACCATCTCTTAAGTTTTCGATGGTAGGAGCCACCGCGCACCAACCGGTTTAACCTGGCGTCTCGGGCCTGCCTTCATCCATGCACCGAACGGAAAATCTTCCGGCTCAATCCCTTCCTCGTAGACCTTCTTACAAAACTTCTCGGTGTGTCCCATAATCCCACAACAGAAGCAGAAGAATGTCAGTTTCTCATACATGAAGGTGATCCATTGGGACGTACCATCCCTTCTAATTAATTTCATCCTCCTCTTCAACGGCACGTTCACGTCCAGCATGACACGGATACGAACGAAGCTCCGCCATGATCCTCCAAATTGATTAGGATCCGTCGCCATGAAACTGCCCACGTGATTCCCTATCTTTGCGATGAATTCATGCGATGCGTATACTGCCGGCAACCCGTGGATCTGGACCCAGAATGGAATAGCATTCAGGTCTACCTCCTCTGGTGTCATCCCCGGTTTGATCTGCGCACAAACCAGCAAATTGTTCTTGTACAACCAAGGGCCGTCGTCAAGGACACGCTGCATGTCCTTTGGATGCGGGAAATGGAAGAGAAACAGATTCTCATCGAGAAGCTCGACATGCATTCCCATGACTGGTCTCTAGACTGCGGCCAATACCTGCTGCATGTGTTCGAATTTGATTGCCCGATCGGTGAGAAAATGCCCCACCAGCTCCCATTGAGATGTGTCTGCCGCGATGATCTGGGTGTCCGGCGCCTGTAGACCACCGTTTTCTTCATCGGCCAGAGAGAGATCAGCCCATCTATTCTCAATTTGGCTAATCGACGTACTCGCACCCGCCTCCATAGCATCGAAAACGCACCACCCAAGCCACAAACAGAAAATAAAATAAATTATGGATCGCACTACGCAGAGATCTCTGATCACTCGCTCAACATGTAAACCTCCATTCCACAACGCCATTTAAACAGAGCCCTAGATACACTAGGGAGAAACTCTCCTAGGCATGACTAGGAGAGAGATCCACGTTCAAAGAACACGATCGAAGACGATCACCGTCGGAGATCGTGATCGAGGAGAATGCGCAGAGCTTTTTTTAGAACATCCACAGTTTTTTAAATTGACATTCTAGGAATTAATACTCTTGTTCCTGCATTTGTATCGCACATGATATTGCCTTCCAACACGTGATCAACTAACCTAGTAACAATCAACCTTGTACCGTTGCATAATCCTAGTGTGTGATCAATATTTCTCAAGAGCATAACAGGTGACCCAACTTTCAATGTCAAAGCATGATTTGGTACTCCAGAACATCTTAGGCCATTCAAGAATTCGGGAGTGTGCAAATCTGCTAACATATCAACATTTGAATCTGACTTACAAACAGAATCACAACTCAAGTAAGTCTTACCCTCAGTCAGATTATGATCATTCATGTATTGGTTAATGCTATCTACCACATCCAATGTTGGAGCCAAAATAGCACTATCATTAAGAGATGACAGATTGCCAATCCCTAGTCTAAAATGAGGGAAGGTGCTATCAACAATTGTAGCAATAGGGTCATCCTCGCACTTAAGCAATAAATGTCCTGGAACTGTAATATCTGACTCACCATCACGTGGATTACCAACAGTTCCGTCACCTATATTAGCTATCCATTTTGCAAACTCCTCGATCTCTTTACCCTCGATTTGTGATTGTACACTTCTTAGGCGTAGATTCTTAGTTAGCCTAAATACTTTGCAGGATTTCCAAAGATATGAGGAACTAATGCTCGCCCGGACAATATCCTGTCTGGTACCCTTCAGAATTACTGGTAGAATCTGCCTGAAATCGCCACAAAAAACAACTGTTTAGCACCAAATGTCATTTCATAACTCCTTGGATTTTTGAAGCGCAACAAATCCCTCATAGTTCGGTCTAGGGCTTCAAAACAAAATTTGTGCATCATTGGAGCTTCATCCCATATTATCAACTTGCTTTGCGCAATAAGCTCTGCTAATGGACTGCCGTGACTTATGTTGCAAGTGGAATCTTCATTAACAGATGGGTATGGCAAACTGAGAATGTGCAAATCTTCAGCCTGGTAATTAAAGCGAAGCTATGCCGCTAGATGCAACATTTAACACCATTTCACTTTGAGACCTTAAAGCGGAGGACAATGCTCGCCACAAAAACGTCTTACCAGTCCCTCCATAACCATAAATGAAGAATAACCCGCCAGCTTGGCGATCAATATTGGTTAACACCTCATTGTATATGACCTTTTGCTCTTCGGTTAACTGCCTTACCAATTCCCGGTTCTCTTTCTCCTGATCCACACAGTCATATGATAATTCTTCTTGTATAAACCTGTTCGATATAACATTTAAGGCCGCAAAATTTGCCATAGGCATTTCAGGATAGTCCTTCACTACAAGAAAAATCACGAATCGAGACGGAAACTATTCCGTCGCAATATAGCGATGGAATAGTTCCCGTTGCAAATTAACGATGGAAGTCGCGACGGAAATTAATTCCGTCGCGATTTTTGGCGCAAGGAGAAAACTAAACCCCCGAAATCTTGGCGGAAAATTATTAACGATGGAATTTGCGACGGATGTAAGTTGCATCGTCTATGCGAAATGGCGATTGAAGTTGCGACGGCAATTTTTGCGTCGTGAAATAAAGATTTTTTTTTTTTTTATTTTTATTTTTTACATTGAGTAAAAATTGCGACAGAATTATTCAGTTACAATACTTTTTTTTTTAATATAGTATTTTAGGAGTAACCCTAAATGACTAAATCCTTAGTAAATCCTTGCCCTCTCTCCAGTCTCCCTTGAGCCTCTCGCATCTCTTTCTCACCTAATCACCTCTCGCCATGGCATGTCGCCGGTACTGCCTCCTCCACCGGTCGCCACTACGACACTGCCTCTTCCACCGGTCACCACTGCGGCATTGCCTCTTCCACCGGTCATGCATGCTCTAATCGGCAGTCGCGACTGCGGCACTTCCTCCTGCACCGGACCACTTCGGCTTCGCCGGTCATAACTCCAAGCTCACGGGTATGGTTTTAAATGTTTAATTGTTTATTTGTTTATGCTTTATAATTGTTTAATTGCTTATTTGTTTATGATTGCAGGCATTTGGAGCCTGCTATACATCTCACATTCTAGTTATCTATTTTTTAAGTGGCAGGTTATTTGATAGCTGGTTCTTGTTCATTGTAAACAAAAACCTTCTTTTAGGCAGAATCAAGGTGTCTCTAGATGAGGCTATGCAAATTTTTATGAGCTATGAGATGTTCTTGATATCTATAGTTAGGCATAATTAATTTATTATATTTGATGAATGTTAACTGACCTATAAATGTGTTTTGCAAACATTTTTACTCTCTAGACTCTAGATCTCATGCAATGTTTTCCTTCTCATATGCAAATAGCTTATTGATCAATTGATGAAAGTTCGAGTTGTTAATGAAGTCAATAAGGTTGCAACCTTTTTTCTTTCATTTTATTTCATTTCTTATGTTTCTATAGTTTCTTCTGATTCATTTGTTCACTTAAGTATCACACAGAAGCTTGGCAGTTTTGCATTGATATGTTTTTGGGGTTTCTTTTTTAGGTTTTTCATGGAGAAGCAGGTCATGGGGGAGTTTGGACGGATTTTAAAAATTAGTAGAACTGTTATTGTTTCACAACTGTTGCTGCAGACATTGAGTATTATGATCCAAAACTTAACAAGAGAACAGTCTATATGTGAGTTACTTTTTAATTTTTATTTTTAATGCATTATTGTTTTTCAACAGCTCATATTATTATTTAAAAATAATAATTATAAAAGAAATTTAAAAAATAATTAAAAATTGCGACGGAATCGCGACGGAAAAAACAATATGGCGACGGAATATTCGTTTCTAAAATGGCAACGAAATTGCGACGGAATAAGTTCCACCGCAAATTTGCGACGCCTTATTCCGTCACCAATTCCGTCGCCATATTTTACGACGGAATTATTCAGTCGCATACAAAAATACGATAAGCCAATACACGACGGAATATATTCCGTCGCAAAACGCTATTCGCGACGGAATTTTTCCATCGCGATTCACGATTTTTCTTGTAGTGTTCAAACTCTTACCATGAATATATAACAGCTTTTCAATCTCCACTAAAGCAAAGTTCATCTTGTGAGATTCGGTCAACACAAAATCTGCATAAGTTTATATAAAATATACTAATTAAGATGCCTACATTAAAGTTCACTTTATATTTTGTTAGCAATATAACAAAAATAATATGTAGAATGTATCTGTACCTCTATTTTGCAATTGTTTGCGGACCTGGAATTGTGCATCATCAGACAATTGTGGCCACACAGCATTCTAAACTGTTTCCGGTTTACCTATGCAACTGCTCATTAGCAATGTAACAAATAATCTCCTCAACTGATCTCCCGATGCCCAATGACTGGCTTCATCTATTGCATCAACATATTCGTTATCATCATCAACTAAACCTCTTGCATAACACGCATCTCGAAATGAGTCATAGTGGACACCGTTTACAGTCCTGATATCTGCATAACTTGTAGGGCCATGTATTTTATTCAACACACCTCAAATAAAAGATTTCTCCAGTAGCTGGCGGGACATAGAAGATCCTTCCGATTGAGAACCCTTTTTTCCGTGGCTGCCATTTTCTATGGTTTTTCTTCCAAACGAATCTTGTTGGCATCTCAACATAAGTAAGCTCTCTTGCATCTGGGAATGTCTTATTCACCTCAAATCATTCCAAGAACATGCTCTGTGCTATAGTGGGTCTATTAACAATGTTCTCAATAGGATCATCATCTGCAAAGACCACACTGTTGATTAGGAAGGTGAAAGCTTAACCTTTCCACTGAAGGAGCCCTAAGCTGTATATCAAAACCAAACAATCGCCAAACCACTTCACATGGGGATATGTACCTACAGTCATAGTACATATTAATCTCATCAATGACTTTTCCACTCTCTTTATCAATGCTTGTTTTGTAGAATGCGGCTGTTACCCGATCATGACCCTTGTTAACATACTTGAACAGGTACTTGATTGAGTGTGACTGGTTGCATCACTCGACATTTATATGAGCCTTGTACTTAAGTAATAAATGTCTATTGTGCGGTACCACATATCTGTTGTCCAACGCGATCCCGTTCTTTGTAACTATACTGCCGTTGTCTCTCCGTCTATATACCGGATAACCATTGTCATCAAATGTAGAACACTCAACAAATCTCTTAGGAAAATGTTTTGAGCATCGTGCATTTACTATACATGGAGAAATACTCCTTGCTTTTCCACATGGACCATGCATCATAAATTCCTCTATAGCTTCGTAATATTCTACATCTGTATTTTCATCTGGTATCTCAGCAGAAATGATTTTGTCTAGAGTAACCACTTGACTAACTTCTTTATTTTTCTCCAAAAAAGCAATATATGAACATGCGGAAGACCTCGCTTTTGGAACATAATTGTATATATAACTGCAACTTAATAGCAATAACTAGATAAAGGGAAGGTAATTTATGCTAATTGTAAAGACATTGATGTAAAACTAAACAAAAAGATTACCTCCCGCCACAGAGCCAAAACGTTTATTCTTTCGAAAATCAGCTGTAACACCCCGTGTTACGGCCTTCAATCCCAGATTAATTATTTAATTAATCCCGTTAATAATAATTAAATATGATTTAATTATGTTAGGTTTACCTTTAATTAATTAGTGAGGTCCACCATGAACCGTGGACCCTTGCCCGAATAGAAGTCTTAAGCCTATTAGGAATAAAGGAAGAAGGCCTTTTACTATTCAAATTATGATTAGGATTCTCTTTAATTAATATGGTCCACTATGGACCATGGACCCTTATCCCTAAAACAAGCCCTAGCCCTATAAGGAATAGAATTAGTAAACCCATACCATTCAGGCCCTAATTAGGAGTCTTAAATATATAAATAGGAAACTTAGGAGGCACCTAGAATCCCCACCACAATAATCTCTCACCACCCAAAGAGTCCCAAGAATTCCCCTAGGAGAAACCAAGAAAGCAAGAAAGCTTAAAGAAAGATCCTTCATAGCCAATGAATTAATTAAGGCTAAGAAGTAACCCATGTCTCAACAAAACCTATTTTTAAAGTTATGATTCCCCCTTAGGGTTTCCCCATATTATTGTGTATTAATGATTTGTGATGATTATTATTGATGATTGATATAATGATTCCATGAGGAATCTTGATAATCTTGATATTGGGAGATTCTTGATAATTATGGTGTTCTTGATGATTATATGGGGATCTTGATAATTATATGGAATTCTTGATGATTATGTGATATTCTTGATAGTTTTGTGTTGTTCTTGATGCTTATGTGTTATTCTTACCAGATCTTGTAATTAGAAAACAAATCGTATTCTTGTTGATATAAAAGTAATTAGAACCCTAGGTTGTATCGTATGATGTTATTCTTGGTTTATCAGGTGTGGAAATCGCATGTTTGGGTGTTGATTATGTTTAGAAAAGCATGATAGGTTATGTGTCGTTCGTTTCTCGTATTTGATCCGTTAATTGCGTTGTAAAGTGTCTAAGCATGGTTTCGGGTTCCACAATGGTTCCCGGGGCGTAATTGTGTGAAAAAAGTCAGTGGGGCGTAGGTGGGGGGTAGGGGACCCGCCACCTACCCACGGCCGATTTGGTGTCTCCGGCAGCGGGCAGCCGGCGGGCGGGCAGCTGCCCGCCGGCGACCCACTGCCCGGAATAGTAGTTTCCGACGGGCAGCCGGCGGGTGGCCCCCCACCCACCGGCTACCCGCTGGAAATTCATCCCAATCGGGATCCCGGCTTCCCCGTTTGATGTTCCCCCGATCCCCGTGGTGTCCCAACGGACTCCGTTTATCGTGCCTATGTCTAGTTTGACGTTTCGGGTACCGTTCGTAGGTTTATGAGTCTATTATATTGCATGCTAGTTGAATTCGTATCCTGTTTCCCTAGGTGGAAGAAGCATGAACCCTTTGGACTATTCTTAGTATGTGATGGATCACGCATAGGTTTGGTTATACGTTTTATCCCCCTTCCCAATGTGTAATATGGGTTGCATGTGCTTGCTATGTGTTATGTGTGTGTGTTACCCCAATTCGGTTCCGATTGGATTGGTTATCCTGAGCTGCGGTTTAGAAGCTGGCTGCGGTCAGATTGATACTCTGGGGCTGCGGTCCACCGTTTGGTTGCGATCAAACGTTCTTATATGAGTTGCGGTTCATACTTTCCTGGCTGCGGTCAGATGACATTCTCTTGGGCTGCGGTCCACTGTTTGGTTGAGATCAAACTATGATGAGCTGCGGTTCATCGGTCGGTTGCGATCGACCCATCCGTGTTGCGATACGGGGCAGGGTGCTGCGGGGCCGTGTCAGAGCTATATGCGCTGACCCTCATGTATGGGCATGCGATTGGTCCTGTGGCGCCAACAAAGTGTGCTATGTGTTGAGATACGGATGAGTTGTGATTATGAGTGTCTTGGGAGATGTGACTATGGGGCTTATGTTGGGGTTGTGATTATTGTTTATGCCTTGCCTTATCTGCCTTGCCTGTTATGAACTGCATATGCTTGTTATAACTGTTGCTTGTGTCTAGCCTTGTTAGGAATAAATTGTAATAGATTTTGATAAGCCATATTGTAATTTGTAGATCCCCAATTTTATTTTATTAAACTAGTCGAGTCTTAGTCCAAGAAAAGGGAAAAATAAATTCATTAGTTGAGGAAATGAATGAAGAAGATATCAAGCCAAAAATCAAGAATTTGTCAAGAGAAAATGGCAAACAGAAGAGGAAGATGTATGCGTATGAAATTTGAGAAAATCCCTCAAAGAAATCCCGAAGAAGAAAGAACGTGACTTGAAGTTTGCATGAAGCTATCTTGAAGATCAAGCATCTATGAAAAGAAAGGAGTACACCAAGTGGAACAAGAAAATGACCAATAGGCTATACGGACGAGATGGTAGAAGTTTGAAATATTATATGCAAATTCACAGGTTCAAATCTCACATCCCAGGGATGCAGTTTCTCAAATTGGTATCCCAAATTGACTAGGGATGAAGTTTACAAGTGAAGGGATGCAGTTTCTCAAATTGGTATCCCAAATTGGCTAAGGGATGAAGTTTACAAGTGAAGGGATGCAGTTTCTCAAATTGGTATCCCAAACAAATTGGAACCCCGAAATTGAAATAGGGATGCATGCAGTTTCTCAAATTGGTATCCCAAATTGGCTAAGGGATGAAGTTTACAAGTGAAGGGATGCAGTTTCTCAAATTGGTATCCCAAATTGACTAGGGATGAAGTTTCTCAAATTGGTATCCCAAATTGGCTAAGGGATGAAGTTTACAAGTGAAGGGATGCAGTTTCTCAAATTGGTATCCCAAACAAATTGGAACCCCGAAATTGAAATAGGGATGCAATTTCATCAGAAGAATTGAAGTTCAAATTGGTACAGGGAAATCAAGAATTCAATTGACAAATCAAGCAAGGGATAGAGATTTCATTTCCTAAAATAGAAAGGGATGAAGTTTCACAAGGGAAGAGATTTCCAAGTCAATTGAAGAGATGAAGTCTGGAGCAATATACAGAGCCAGACACACGAAAAACAGAGGAAGATATTAGAAGAAGTTGCAGAAGCAAATATACTAGTCTAACTAGGTCTAACTAGTAAGGGATGCAAAAATACTAGTCTAACTAGGTCTAACTAGTAAGGGATTATATTGGAGAATATATTTTGAAGATAAAAATCCCAAGAGGCGTGATCTACACCAGATGGAGATTCATGGGACGCCATTTTTGCTAAAACCTCAAGCTCAACTTGAAATCTCTGACAAGATCTGCAACGTTATCTTATCTTCTGACAAAAGGCTATACAGCTAAGCAAAATTCGAAAATGAGACCGTTTCTTTCCAACGGACGGATTCTCATTACCAGCTATAAATAGATGAAGATTGAAGCTGAGGAAAGCAGAAGCAAATAGCAAGAAGCAATAGAAGCAAATAGCAAGAAGCAAGAATACAAAGAGCAAAGAACAGAGCTAAACAGAGCATAGAAAATTCAAAGAAAGCTTTCCATCTCAAGAGCAAAAAATTGATATATCTTTTGTGAGATAAACACTCAGAGTGATACAGAGCTTAGAAAAGAAATATCCAAGAGTGTTGAAATCTTCATCAACTTCAAGAGATTCAGCGCATCAACGAAGATCATCTACAGAATCTCAAAGTTGGAAGCAAGGCAAAACTTGTTTTGGAGCAATACAAGGGAAAGGAGGAAAGTAACACGGAGTTGTGAAATCCTGGATTGTCACACGGAGCTGTGAGATCCAAAGCAGCAGTGTCGGGAAGACATTGGGCGTGATTGGTGTGGGCTTGGTGATCAAAGCACCAGATCACGGATACGTTTCTACCGGATCGTAGAAGACGGGGGGAAAGTAGCACGGAGTTATGAAATCCTGGGAAAGTAACGCGGCGACGTGAAACCCGAAGCAGCAGTGTCGGAGGCACTGGGCGTGATTAGTGTGGGCTTGGTGATCAAAGCACTAGATCACGGAATTCATTGTATCTTGGAACTAAGAAGTGGTGGATATAGTGAATTGGCTCTTTGAGAAGAGCAAGTGGAGTAGGAGGATTACATCACCTCGCGAACCACTATAAATTGCCTTGTGTTCTTTACTGCTTTCTTTACTTACTGTTCTTGCTTGCTTCTCACGTCAATATTCTTGACACAATCTACACACACCGTATCGTTTATTTATTTCCGCTATGCACCGGACTCTAACAATCTAGTTAAGAGTCTTGGTTTATCTCTGGCTTACCATTTGTTATATTGTGCGAAAAAGTTTGAAAGTCTATTCACCCCCCCCCTCTAGACTTTCACCTTACCTCTTTTTGGGACCAACAATTGGTATCAGAGCGGGTGCCTATCCGAGTCAAATTTTGTCTCTAAACTGATACCAACAATTGGTATCAGAGCCTGTAGCCTATTTGAGTCAATTAGTATCAAGAGCAGGTTGTCTATTTGGGTCAACCTTGTTTCTGACTACTAGGCTGATCCATCTTACCCAATGTGTGTAAATTGGATTATTTATCTCTCGTACCCACCGAGAAGATGAATAAAGATTTAGCTCAAAATCTGTTATTCTCACTTGATAAATTTGATGATTGGAAAGTGCGTATGCAGGTTCATCTATCTGCTTTACATGATGAAATGTGGGAAGTTATCTCCAACGGCCCGATCGAAATATTGAAAGTGAATACGACTTTTCTTCTATCTCCGGATGCTCAACAATTCGTACCAAAGCCAAAACCGGAATGGACGCCAGATGATAGAAAGAGGAACAATCTTGACAATATTGCCAAAGATATTCTTTTCAAAGCCATTGATGATACAATCTTCCCAAAGGTTCGAAAATGTACAAGTGCAAAAGATATTTGGGATACTCTCATCAAGATCGGAGAAGGAGATGAACAAGAGAAAGATAATAAGCTCACAATTGCTATGAAGAAGTTCGAGGACTTCAAAATGCTCTCAAACGAATCCATTGTTGATATGGAAGCTCGATTGATTAAAATTCTTGGAGAAATTAATGACCTTGGCAAAAACATTAGCCAAAAGGAAATTAATCTCAAAATCCTACGAGGCTTGCCATCTACATGGGATATGAAAGTTACAGCTATGCGAGATCACCGAGATCTAAGAATTTTGTCAATCGACAAATTATTTAGTGATCTAAAAGCATATGAGTTTGAAATGAAGGCCAAAGATGATGAAGTTCATGAAATTTGAAATCCAGCTCTTATGGCCGAACAACCATCAACCTCCAGGTCAGTAGATAATATTGATTTTATAACTGACGAACAATTTGCTCTTTTTGTGAAAAAGTTCAAAAGATTTATGCGAAAAGGAAACAACAAAAATTCTGCTCGTGGAAAATTCGTCTCTCGCACGACACAAGAAGAGAAAGTCGAAGAAAACAACAATTTATGCTACAATTGCCGCAAACCCGGATATTTCAAAATAAATTGTCCGTAACCGATCGTTAGCAAGTATCAAGGCATAAATGTTGAATCTACACCGAATAAATCCGACAACAAAGATCGAAGGTTCAAACGCGACAAAAGAAAAGCTCTCATTAGCAATGAACCAAATGAAAATGATGAGTCGATTGGAATGTCATCAAGTGATGAAAGTTCAAGTTCGGAAGATGACACGGCTCTAGTATGTATGTCAAATGAGTTGAGTTCAAGTGAAGAGTGCTTTATGGCTCTTGGAGCAGAGGAAGAAGAGGTAACATCTAATTCTTTCAATTCTGTTAATTCCTCTTTTTCTCGTGAATCCCTTGACAACCTAATGCGAGATTGTCAAGAGATTATGCTCACTCATCCTCAACTCAAGGAGCGCAATAAAATTCTAATTCTTGAAAAAGAAGAGATGAATAAAAAATTGCAAGATGCTTTACTTGAAGTGAGTAACTTGAAGAGTGAAAATATTCAACTTCAAGAAGAGTGTAAAGCTAGAGAGGTTAGAGAACATAACCTTCGAGCTACTATTGCTACGTTTACTAATTCGTCCAAAATTATGGATAAAATGGTAGACATGCAAAAGCCATCAGGAGATAGAACCGGAATTGGTTATGACTCCACACGTTCTCAAATCCCTCAAAATCTGACTAATCTTACTACGCCTTTAACCAATAAAGTGCAAGTAGTAAAATTTGTTAAAAGTCAGAATATCACAATGAGACAAGGACTTGACTATCAAACAAAAGCAAAGTTGAATGTTGAAAGGCCGAAACAGTTCAATAACACGGCAAAGCAGCAAAAATTCTTCAAGCAAAGATATGCCAAAGAGTCAAGTGCAAAAAGATTTTTTAGAAAAGAGGGAAGCTTTTCTAGAAATAGAGATGGAAGACTTTATTCCACTCAAAAGGATTGGTTGTGTAAATCTTGTTTTAATGCTTCTTATAGACCAAATCAACAATCCTCTTCCCAGGTGCCTAAGTTTAAAAATGTTTTTCAAAATCCGGCGCCAAGAATGTTTTCAAGAGTTAATTATGATTATCATGTTTCAAATGGTTACAAACTGCCTTATCTTAATTCAGTAGGATCTAGGTGGGTTTGGTTACCAAAAATTACTAACAACAAAGGACCCAAGCAAGTATGGGTACCTAAAACCAACTAATCTTTTTTGTAGGATGTTTGGTACATCGATAGTGGTTGCTCACGTCACATGACCAAAGATAAATCATATCTAGTTAATTTCAAGAAAATCGATGGACCAAAAGTGATTTTCGGAGGAAATCAAAATTATGGAACTACAAAAGGAGTTGGTACAATTGAAAGAAATGGTTTGAAGATCGAAGATGTTTCATTTGTGGAAGGCCTGAAATTCAATTTGTTGAGCATTAGTCAATTTTGTGATAAAGGCTATCTTGTGGAATTTTCCAAAGAAAATTACCTAATCAAAAATGAGCTCTCAAATGAAGTTGTGCTTACTGGAAAAAGGCGAAAGAATATGTATGTTGTTGATTGGAGCACAAGCAAAGATTCAGTATGCTTAATGGCCAGAAATTCAAATGAAGCAAATTGGGAATGGCACAGAAAGCTCAATCATTTAAACTTCAAGACTATCAATCAGCTTGCAAAGAAAAATCTAGTTGAAGGACTACCAAGCATTATCTTCAAGAAAAACCAAGTGTGTGATGCATGCCAACGCGGAAAGCAAATCAAATCATCATTCAAGTCTAAGACACACGAATCAACATCAAGACCGCTAAGCTTGTTGCACATGGACTTATTTGGACCTGTTGATCCAATAAGTGTAAGTGGTAAGAAATATACTCTTGTTGCTGTTGATGATTTTTCCAGGTACACTTGGACCGTGTTTCTCAAGAAGAAAAATGAAGTTGAACAAGTGTTGCCGAAGCTGTTGAAGCAACTACAAAATGAGAAAGGATTGCAAATATAAAAAATCCGAACCGATCGCGGAACCGAGTTCGTGAATGGTGTTAGACAAGCTTTTTGCAATTCAAATGGAATTTCTCATCATTTATCTGCCGCAAGAACACCACAACAAAACGGTGTTGCCGAAAGAAAAAACCGGACGCTTAAGGAAGCCGCACGAGTGATGATTAGTGCTGCCGGTCTCCCGAAAAGATATTGGGCGGAAGCTATCAACACTGCCTGTTGCACTCAAAATCGAATCATGATCCACAAGCAGTATAGCAAGACGCCATATGAGCTATATAAAGGGAGAAAACCAAATATTGGTTATTTTCATATTTTTGGATGCAAGTGCTTTATTCATATTAATGATAAATTGCATCTAAAAGCTTTGGATGCAAGAGATTCAGCGCATCAATGAAGATCATCTACAGAATCTCAAAGTTGGAAGCAAGGCAAAACTTGTTTTGGAGCAAAACAAGGGAAAGGAGGAAAGTAACACGGAGTTGTGAAATCCTGGATTGTCACACGGAGCTGTGAGATCCGAAGCAGCAGTGTCGGGAAGACATTGGGCGTGATTGGTGTGGGCTTGGTGATCAAAGCACCAGATCACGGATACGTTTCTACCGGATCGTAGAAGACGGGGGGAAAGTAGCACGGAGTTATGAAATCCTGGGAAAGTAACGCGGCGACGTGAAACCCGAAGCAGCAGTGTCGAAGGCACTGGGCGTGATTAGTGTGGGCTTGGTGATCAAAGCACTAGATCACGGAATTCATTGTATCTTGGAACTAAGAAGTGGTGGATATAGTGAATTGGCTCTTTGAGAAGAGCAAGTGGAGTAGGAGGATTACATCACCTCGCGAACCACTATAAATTGCCTTGTGTTCTTTACTGCTTTCTTTACTTACTGCTCTTGCTTGCTTCTCACGTCAATATTCTTGACACAATCTACACACACCGTATCGTTTATTTATTTCCGCTGTGCACCGGACTCTAACAATCTAGTTAAGAGTCTTGGTTTATCTCTGGCTTACCATTTGTTATATTGTGCGAAAAAGTTTGAAAGTCTATTCACCCCCCCCCTCTAGTCTTTCACCTTACCTCTTTTTGGGACCAACAAGCCTTATCTGTCGAGTCATTCCCGGTTTAAAAGTTAGAGTTCGTAGGATATATCTTCATGCTCAAAATGGTTTTCGTATATCTATATATATCTCTATATGTATTGTATTTCAACGCGTTGGAGTGGGTTACCAGCATCTCTTGCTGAACAGATATATTTGGCTTTCAGGCACAGAATAATAAGTCACTGGAGTGCGCTAGAACTTGGAGCGTAGAAGTAGATAGTTTCCCTTTCGGCCTGCGTGCCATGCTTATGCATTTACATTATTAAGGATATTAGTTAGATAGCCTGTGCACCTGAGTTCTCTAGCTCAGGTGTGGCATATCACCCCAAACTCTTGTATTATGTTTTGGGATTTAATAAGATTCTACCTTTATTATATAAGTTTTAAAAGTCTCAAAAATCTGGGGTGTTACATCAGCTATCAAGGAATCCAACTTCATTTTGAATAAACGGCAAATTATGTCAGGTCGGTCTTCTGCTTTCAACTTTCTATCTTTTAAAAAACGTTGGACCTCTGGCCACTTTGGGTTGCATGTAAATGTTATAAATATATCTGGGTATCCAATCCATCAACATATTGCCATGGCATCCTGGTAGTTTTGTATCATGTATCGAGCACCGCCTGTAAAACTTGAAGGTAGTATTATTCTTCGACCTTGTGCTGCAGGGTTGACTTCACCCCTTGTTAAAGCGTTAGTTAACCCACTGTATGTTTCACACCTTAGGTTTTTTGGTGTGTCCTAATATAAATGAGTCTTCCTGAATCAACCATTATGTATCCATCGACAACGAACTGTTTGAACAACCACTTTGCAAATAGAATGGTACTCGGAACAGAATTTCTAGACTGAATGGGATAGCAAAAAAACTCCCTGGGGCTAATCCCCTGTCTACCACCAGCGGAACGGTTGCCGAGTACGTTCGAGAATGCAATGCTTTCCTGTTAGGAATAAAATGTAATAGTTTTTATGAGCCAAATTTGTATTTTTGGAACCCCATATTTTATTTTGAGTCTAGTTGTCTATTAGCCTAAGTCCCAAGTCAAGCCATAAAGTCTACGAATTCTTAGCAAAATATACTTATCCAGAATGTTAGTACTTGAGATTTATTTACCTTGGAAAACACTAAAGGTTGAAGCGGTGAAATGGATAAGGAATAAGGTGACTAAAGTCAGAGAGGTCATGGGTTTGAGACTTAAGAGATAAAGAAGGGGATAATGAAGGGGCCCTGATGGGGATGACCAAGGGGTAGAGTTGAAATTAATTTATGAATTAATCTAAAATGCTACTAAAGCCATTCTGGGAATAAAGATTAAATCCAGAAATATTAACCAATGAGTTAATATGGCGTAGTGGTACAAGCTTGGAAGACAAATCTAATTGTGCTCGTGTTCAAATCTCATTAAAAGCATATTTTTTTTAAAAGATGAGTGCATGCTACAATGTGGACACATGTAAGGCTAAGTTGACTACAAGTTTGGAAGCTTGTGGACATGATAAGAAGATGCACGTGAATTCTTCTACTCATCTTCTTTCTCATTTAAATCTCTTGCAGCATATTTCATATCACTTCAGAAGAAGAAATGGACGGAGATATAATTTTTACTCAAGCAAGAATCAGCAGGAAATCTTTTGGAAGATTTCATCATTTTGAATCCGTCAAGATAAGGTAATTATTTTTCGGAGAAGTTTTAGCTGATGAGCCGATATGTATGACTTTTGAAGATTTGTCAGGTGAGGATTTTCAAACTCACTGTGGAAGCCCATCTCTTGCATTAAATCATCGCAATGCAAGTTGGCAATAATTTTAAGCTGATCAAGATGAACGATCAAGATCAACTGATGCTACAACGGTAATATAGCTTCTTCAGCTATATATACCAAGAAGACTTGAAGACATGAAGCAGAGGCAAAACGGGCAGAAAAGGCAAGGCAATACATAGAAAAGAAAAAATTCGAAATATCTAGTCTGAGCTTACACGAGAGATTCTTCAAGTCATTAGAAGAGAAATTTGTTTTCTCTTAAACTTACCTCTACTGTGTGTAGAAAGAGGGTTGAGTGTAGCTTTGTGCAGGACACTACCCTGTTGAGTGTAGCTGTGTGCGATACGCTCGGTTGTGCTAAGTGTAGCTGGGTGCAAAACACTTAGTTGGTGTAGGAGTATAGCTTTGTGCTATATACTCTGGAGTATAGCTTTGTGCGAGATACTCGGGATTGAGTGTAGCTGTGTGCAAAACACTCGGGAAGTGCCTGTGTGCACTTGATTCACTATTTGTATCTGGGTGTGTTAGTAATATTATTATTTGTCTCAATAATATATTTCTGTTATGTTCATTAGTCTTTACAGTAGGCCTAGTCTTATGTTGGTTTCCTAGTTGATAGGAATTGTTAGACTATTAGTATTGTAATCTCTATCTTAATTGAGGTTGAATGAAATTCAAATTATCTCATCTGGTATCAGTTAGACCAGGAATCCTTTTTTTCCTCTCTCCCCGTAAACAATCTGATCGTCTCTCTCTCCCCGTAAACAATCCGATCGCCTCTCTCTCCCCGTAAACAATCCGGCCGGTCGACGCCATGTCCTCCAATTCCTCTGAGCGTACCATCTCTGCCGGTGGCACTCCCTCTCCGACCACTAACCAAAATACCCTCTCCAGTGCCCACCATTTCGTATCGATAAAGCTTACATACCGTAACTATCTTTTCTGGAGAACTCAATTAGTCCCCTTCTTGCGTGGTCAGGAACTCATGGGGTATGTGGATGGCGAGTTTCCATGTCCACCACCACTGATTGATGCTGCTCCGGTAACGGGCGAATCCACGACATCTACCTCCACTCCGGTTCCTAATCCGGCTTATAAAGCCTGGATCAAACAGGACCAGACGTTGCTGTCTCTTCTCATCTCATCCCTGTCTGATGAGGTGATGCATCTTGAGGTTGGCAAATCCACCTCTAAAGATGTTTGGGAATCCATTAGCGCGGGACTCGGCAGTTCAACCCGTGCACGAACTCTTGGACTACTCGGCCAGTTTCATGGTCTGCGACAGGGAGGCAACAACACATCCGATTATCTTGGGCGTGCGCAACTATTGGTGGAGGATCTCGCGCAGGCTGGCAGACCAATCTCACTCGACGAACAGAATATGTTCGTCTTCCGGGGGTTGCGCCCGGAATACCGGGCGATGGCTTCTTCGTTGACGGCAGCCGGGAACGCAGTCACCATTCCACAAATTGCGGACTTCCTCCGCGCCCAGGAGTTTATTCATGCGGACAACTACCCAGCGTCTGGTGATCATGCAACTCCAACGGCGTTCTATGCTGGCAGAGGTGGTAACGGAGGTCGGAATGGTTCTGGCAGTCACAATTCTGGACGCAACGGCGGACGCGGCAGAGGAGGCTACGGTGGTCGCAGGCGTAACGGTACGGGTGGCGCGCCTGGTTGCCAAATATGTAGGGCTCAAGGTCACACAGCTGCTTTCTGCTATAAGCGTTACGCTCCGCAGCAGTCTCCGCAAGCAAACTTGGTGGTTCCGGGCGAAGAATATGCGGCTGCCACGTCGGCTTCCGGGTGGTTTCCTGATACGAGCGCTACTGCTCATGCCACGCCGGACGCGTCTATGCTGACCCAATCTGATGAATACACTGGTGGTGATGTTCTCCGTGTTGGGAACGACGCAGGTTTGGCGATCTCACGAGTTGGCCATGCTTTTATACCATTTGTGTCTAAACCACTAAGTTTATCAAATGTCCTATATGTTCCTAATCTTTCGGTCCCATTACTGTCTGTTTATCGTTTAACAAATGATAATCGTGTTTTTGTTGAGTTTCATAAAAATTGTTTCATTTTGATGGATTCGGTCACTCGGGCTGTTCTGCATAAAGGGTCCACAGAGGGCGGTCTATACAAGCTTCCTATTTCCCAGTCGCATTTTGCTTTTCTCACATCCCGTGCTACACCGGTAGTCTGGCACTGCAGGTTGGACTGTAACACCCCAGATTTTCAAGACTTTTAAAACTTATAATAAAGGTAGAATCTTATTAAATCCCAAAATATAATACAGACGTTCGGGGTGCTATGCCACACCTGGGCTAGAGAACCCAAGTGCACAGGCTAACTATCTAATATCGTCAAAGCATAAATACATAAACAAGGCACGCAGGCCGAAAGGGAAACTATCTACTTCTACACTCCAAGTTCTAGCGCGCTCCAGTGACTTAATCTTCTGTGCCTGAAAGCCAAATATATCTGTTCAGCGAGAGATGCTGGTAACCCACTCCAACGCGTTGAAATACAATACATATAGCAATATATATACATATACGAAAACCATTTTGAGCATGAAGATATATCTTACGAACTCTAGCTTTAAAACCGGGGATGACTCAACAGATAAAGCCAGACACAAGCAACAGTTATAACGAGCATATGCAATTCACACAGATAAGGCAGGTACGGTAAGGCATAAACGATAATCATAACCCGACATAAGCAGTCCCCAACATAAAACCCATAGTCACAATCACCAAGGTACTCATAACCACAACTTATCCATATCACAACACATAGCACACTTTGTTGGCGCCACAGGACCAATCGCATGCCCATACATGAGGGTCAGCGCATATAGCTCTGACACGGCCCCGCAGCACCCTGCCCCATATCACCACACGGAGGGTCGTTCGCTTTGGCTCCCAATGAACCGCAGCTCATAAGAATGTGTAATCTGACTGTAGCCAGGAATTCCTATCTGACTACAGCCAGCCTCCGAACCGCTGTTCGGGAAATGTCATCTGATTGCAGCCAGGAATTCCCATCTGACTACAACCAGCTTCTGCCCAGGATACCGTCATCCGACTGCAGCCAGGAATTCCCATCAAACTGTAGCCGACTTCTGAACCGCAGCTCAGGATAACCAATCCGATCGCTACCGAATTGGGCAACACACACACATAGCACATAGCAAGCACATGCAACCCACATTACACGTTGGGAGGGGAAATACAATGTATAAATAAACTTATGCGTGATCCATCACCAACTAGGAATAGCCCTAAGGGGTTCATACTTCTTCTACCTAGGTCGATGGGATACCAATTCAACTAGCATGCAATATAATCGACTCATAAACCTACGAACGGTACCCGAAATACCAAACTAGACATAGGCACGACAAACGGGGTCCGTTGGGACACCACGGGGATCGGGGAAACATCAAACGGGGAAGCCGGGGTCCCGAGGGGGGGATATTCCAGCGGGTAGCCGGTGGGTGGGGGGTTACCCGCCGGCTGCCCGCCGGAAACACTGTTCCGGGCAGCGGGTTGCCGATGGGTAGCTGCCCGCTGCCGGAACAGTAATCACGGCAGTGGGTAGGTGGCGGGTCCCCTACCCCCCACCTATCCCCCACTGACTCTTTTCACAACTTCTTCGTCCCGGGAACCGATGTGGAACCCGAAACCATGCTTAGACACTTTACAACGTAATTAACGGCAACACGTACACAATAAACGGATCAAATACGAGAAACGAGCGACACTTATCCTATCATGCTTTTCTAAACACAATCCACTCCCAAACATGCGATTCCCCACCCGATAATCCAAGAATAATATCATACGATACAACCTAGGGTTCTAATCACTTTTATGTTAACAAGAATACGATTCGTCTTCTAATTGCAAGATTCGGTAAGAACAACACATAATCGTCAAGGGTACCAATCAATCATCAAGAACATCATAATCATCAAGAACAACACATAATCATCAAGAATACCAATTACTCATCAAGAACATCATAATTATCAAGAAACTCCCAATATCAAGATTATCAAGATTCACCGTAGAATCATCAAATCAACACCAATAATAAATATCATAATGTCGCCATTACCAATAACACGGGGGAAACCCTAAGGGGAAGTTATAACTATGAAAATAGGTTTTGTTGAGACATGGGTTACCTCTTAGCCTTAATTAATTCCTTGGCTATGAAGGATCTTTCTTTAAGCTTTCTTGCTTTCTTGATTTCTCCTAGGGGAATTCTTGGAACTCTTTGGGTGGTAAGAGATTATTGTGGTGGGAATTCTAGGTGCCTCCTAAGTTCCCTATTTATATATTTAAGACTCCTAATTAGGGTAAGAATGGTATGGGTTTACTAATTCTATTCCTTATAGGACTTAGGGACTTGCTTTAGGGATAATTAAAGCGGATCACAATCTGAATAGTAAAAGGCCTATTTCTTTTATTCCTAATAGATAACTAGGTCTAGGATTCCTAATTAGGATCTGAATAGTAAAAGGTTTACTTTCTTTATTCCTAATAGGCTTAAGCCTCTAATTTAGGCAAGGGTCCACGGTTCATGGTGGACTCTATTAATTAATTAAAGGGGGCCCTAACATAATTAAATCATATTTAATTATTATTAGCCGGATTAATTAAATAATTAATCCAGGATTGAAGGTCGTAACACAGGGTGTTACATGGACCATCCCCATGCGCATGTCCAGAATCAAGTCTTACAGTTGTGTCCTGTCACACCAAATAAAACATCACCGGGCGGGTTGTGCACCTCGTGTCAGCTTGGAAAATCATCCAGATTTCCATTAAATAGAGTTCCTTTATCAAGTAGCAATGTGCTAGATTTAATTTGTACGGACATATGGGGTCCGTCACCTGTAATCTCTACTAGTGGATTTCGTTAATTTCTGCTTTTTGTAGATGATTATTCTCGCTTTTGTTGGTTTTATCCCTTACGGGTAAAATCTGATATATATAAAAATTTCGAGTCGTTTCGAGTCATGGTAGAACGCCAATTTTCGCGTTCTATCAAATCTGTTCAATCTGACTTAGGCGGGGAGTACCGTAAATTACATCACACATTCGAAAAATTGGGTATTGTTCACCGTCAATCTTGTGCGTACACGCACGAGCAAAATGGCAGAGTCGAAAGAAAGAACCGTCACATAGTTGAAACAGGGTTGGCCTTATTAGCTGAAGGCTGTGTCCCGCAACAATATTGGGACTACGCCTTTGAAACAGCAACAAGCCTAATTAATTATTTACCAACTCCTGTACTCAATTCTGAAAGTCCATACAGTCGTCTCTATAAAACTCAACCACCATACACTTTTCTCCGTATCTTCGGGTGTCGGTGTTATCCCTATCTTAGGCCCTACAATCGGCATAAGATAGACTATCGCTCGGCACCCTGTGTCTTCCTAGGTTACTCGTCTTCCTTTAGGGGGTATAGATGCATGGATTTAACAAGTGGGAAAGTCTATATCTGTCGTCATGTACGTTTTGACGAGACTATTTTTCCTTTTTCAGAATTGACAGCTCAGAATACAAATACACCGGAACCACCGGCCTTGCCTTGGGCAATTAGCCCCGTTGTATCACACCAGCCTCCCGTATCTGTTCTTGACTCCGGTTTACAAAGGCCGTCGAGTCCAATACCCTTGGAACAGGAGGCAACCCCCTTAGCTATTGAAGCACCAGTTAGAGCCGTGGCTCGCAGAAAGCGGGCTGCACGGACCGAGCCTCAAGATCGAGGGCATAGAATGAGGCTTCGATATATGACCCGAGGCACTGGCGAAGATTTTCAAGCTCTCAGTGTAACCACTGATCCTACCTGTTAATCACAGGCAGTTGGGCACTCTGAATGGCGTGATGCGATGGACCAGGAGTTCAATGCCCTGTTACACAACAATACATGGGCTTTTGTTCCACCCAAACCAGACATGAACATCATCAGGTGCAAATGGGTCTTCCGTACCAAACGCACCGCCGATGGTTCAATCGAGCGATACAAAGCTCGTCTTGTGGCGAAAGGGTTCAATCAGGTGGCTGGAGAAGACTTCTTCGACACCTTTAGCCCGGTAGTCAAGCCGACTACAGTCAGGCTACTATTTTCCCTAGCTGTCTCATGCAGCTGGACTCTGAGGCAACTCAATGTCCACAATGCCTTCCTGAATGGGCACTTAGCGGAAACAGTATATATGAAGCAACCTCCGGGTTATGAAGATCCGACACACCCAGATCACGTGTGTCACCTACGGAGGTCTTTGTATGGGCTTAAGCAAGCTCCACGGGCCTGGTTCAAGAGATTACATGACTACTTACTTTCAGCAGGTTTTTCATCATCCAAGACCGATGTTTCCCTATTTCATTACACCATGGCTGACTCAGGAGTATATTTGTTAGTATACGTCGACGATATAATTATGATGGGCAATGATCCATCTCTTATCACTTCTCTGCTAGATCGTCTATCATCGACATTCAAGATTCGGTATCTTGGAACCCCCGGGTTCTTCCTTGGGATTAAGACTGTCAAAACTGACACTGGTCTCATGCTGTCCCAGCGCAGGTACATGAAGGACATTCTGGGTCGAGCCGGTATGACTGACTGTAAGCCGCTAGCCACTCCGACTGCAGTTACTCAGCCTGTCTCGTTTACTGTTGAGCCGCATGATAATCCAACCCAGTATCGTCGTTTAGTGGGTGCTTTACAGTACTTAACTATCACACGGCCAGACTTATCTTTTGCTGTGAATCGGCTGTGCCAGTTTATGCACACACCGACAGCTGATCATTGGGGGTTGGTTAAAAGGTTACTCCGGAATATCAAGGGTACTCTAGACTACTGTAACACCCCGTGTTACGACCCATAAAACCGATTAATTAATTAACCAATAGCCCAAGAGAAAGAATAAAATTATAATAATTAATTAGGGAAAAAGGCCCACCATAGTCCGTGGGCCCTCATCCCTAAACCCAACCCCTAGTCCTAAAAGGATTAGATCCTAAATAAGACCCTTAGATATATAAATAGAGAACTTAGAAGGCACCTAGAATTCCCACCACAATAATCTCTCACCATCCAAAGAGTTCCAAGAATTCCCTTAGGAGAAATCAAGAAAGCAAGAAAGCTTAAAGAAAGACCCTTCATAGCCAAGGATTTAATTAAGGCTAAGAGGAAACCCATGTCTCAACAAAACCTATTTTCATAGCTATGATTCCCCCCTTAGGTTTTTCCCCATATTATTGTGTATTGATGAATTGTGATATTATTATTGATGATTGGTGTGATGATTCCATGGGTGATCTTGATGATCTTGATGATGAGAGGTTCTTGATAATTATGGTGTTCTTGATGATTGTGTGGCGTTCTTTATGATTATATGATGTTCTTGATAATTGTATAATGTTCCTGATGTTTATGTGATATTCTTACCGAAGCTTGATAATAGAAGATGAATATTGTTCTTGATTGATTAAAAAGTGATTAGAACCCTAGGTTGTATCGTATGATATTATTCTTGGTATATTGGGTGGGAATTCACATGTTTGGGTGTTGATTATGTTTAGAAAAGCATGATAGGTTATGTGCCGTATGTTTCTTGCCTTTGATCCGTTAATTGTCTACGTGTTGTTATCAATTACGTTTAAAAGGTGTCTAAGCATGGTTTCGGGTTCCACAAAGGTTCCCGGGGCATTTTTGGTGATAAAAGAGTTAGTGGGGGGTAGGGGACCCGCCACCTACCCGCGGCCTCTATTGGTGTCGCCGGCAGCGGGCAGCCGGCGGGCGGGCAGCGGCCCGCCGGGCACCCGCTGCCCGGAGTCTTCATCGCCGGCGGGTGACCCCTCACCCACCGGCTACCCGCTGGAAATTTACCCACCTTGGGTCCTTGGCTTCCCCGTTTGATGTTCCCCCGATCCCCGTGGTGTCCCAACGGACTCCGTCTATCGTGCCGTGTCTAGTTTGATATGTCGGGTACCGTTCGTAGGTTTATGAGAATTATATTTTGCATTCTAGGTGAATTGGTATCCCGTTGACCTAGGTGGAAGATGTATGAACCCCTTAGGACTATCCATAGTATGTGAAGAATCACGCATAGGTTTTGTTATACGCTTTCTCCCCCTTCCTAATGTGTAATGTGGGTTGCATGTGCTTGCTATGTGTTATGTGTGCATGATACCCCAATTCGGTTGCGATCGGATTGGTTATTCCTGGGCTGCGGTTCAGAAGCTGGCTGCGGTAAGATTTTACACTCTTGGGCTGCGGTCCACCGTTTGGTTGCGATCAAACGTTTCAACATGAGCTGCGGTTCATATTTCCTGGCTGCGGTCAGATGACATACTCTTGGGCTGCGGTCCACTGTTTGGTTGCGATCAAACTATGATGAGCTGCGGTTCATCGATCGGTTGCGATCGACCCCTCCGTGTTGCGATACGGGGCAGGGTGCTGCGGGGCCGTGTCAGAGCTATATGCGCTGACCCTCATGTATGGGCATGCGATTGGTCCTGTGGCGCTAACAAAGTGTGCTTGTTTGATGAGATATGGATGTGTTGTGGTTATGAGTATCTTGGGAATGTGACTACGGGATTCATGTTGGGGATTGTATGTGTTGGGTTGTGATTATTAATTGTGCTCAGCCTTATCTATCTTACCTATTGAGAATTGTATATGCTTGATATAACTGTTGCATGTGCTTAGCTTTATCTATCGAGTCTATCCCTGTTTTAAAAGCTAGAGTTCGTAGGATATATCTTCATGCTCAAAATGGTTTTCGTATATCTATATATATCTCTATATGTATTGTATTTCAACGCGTTGGAGTGGGTTACCAGCATCTCTCGCTGAACAGATATATTTGGCTTTCAGGCATGTTCGCGTAGATCACTGGAGCGCCCTAGAAGTTGGGAGCGTAGATTAGATAGTTCTTCCCTTTCGGCCTGCGTGCCATGAATTGTATTGATACTGTTTGAAACTATTAGACTCCAGCCTGTGCACCCGAGTTCTTTAGCTCAGGTGTGGCATAGCACCCCGTATTCTTTATGTTACGTTTGGGAATTAATGAGATTTCACCTTTACTTTATAAGTTTTAAATGTCTTGAAACTTAGGGGTGTTACAGTTGGTATCAGAGCCTAAGTTTGACCCTGAGATAAGACTATTAAGACCCGACCTTAGGACTTGAACTCTAGGTACTTAGGGACATAGGACTCGGGAACCTTAGGGCGCGCGGTGAGATTGTGAAACCTACACATAACCTCCCCACACTTTATCCCTCCCTTATCTAAAGAAAACTTTCCCCCACTTATCACTTCGTAAGAAGAACACCAAACTCTAATTTAACGTTCTTATAAACGTTGACCCAGAAAGACGACAGCATGACACCAAACAGAAGACAATCAAGGACACCAGAACCCGTCGTACACGACCCCCTGACTCAAACCCTACAACAACTAAAACAAGTCGCCCAAGCTTTGAGCGACGTATCTCTCCGCAACAACAGACCCCCGCCTCCTCCATCAAACGCGAATTCAGACGTCGCCCGACAAGTCTCAAATCATCGACCACCACCCGCCGCTCATCTGAACACCGCCCAGCTGCAACCCGCTGCCCAACGCCACCACCACGCCATCGCCCCCTCGTCGCACCGACGCCAGAACCCGCCTAGCCGCCACCATCCTCACAACCGCCGCACCACCGGGGACCTCGCCGGAAAAACGTGCCGGAGCTCCACCGCCGTCTCACCGGAAAAGTCGCCGGAAAACGTCGCCGTCAAGCAAAGCATCACAATGCCAAAGAAACCCCTCTGAACCCGTACCCCGGAATGGAGCAACGCCGATTATACTGTAATCGGAGGTAAAGCCCTTGAATCCGACCAATTTTCTCCGAAATTGGTTGATATGCTTAAACACCAAGGGCTTTTAGATACATATCTCACCATCAAAGGGGATACGTACCCCGAATTGGTGAAAGAATTCTATCAACACCTTGTGGCCACCAAACGGGGTGACAAAATAGAAATCACCACCAAGGTCCGCGACAATGAAATTGTGCTTTCAGAAGGCCGTTTGGCCAAGCTCTTGAAATTGACAACCACGGGTGTGTCAAACTACGACCGAAAGGGGTGGATTGATACCCAAAGCACCGGGTACAAAGACTATCTTGGGTACCTACTCGGGAACGAGGACGGGTTCACCTCGGCCACACGACCAAACCGGAAGTGGCTATCGGCGAAGCAAAAGATATTGGTTATGATTGTAACCGATAGCCTTTTGCCCACCAATAATAAGAGCAAGGACGTAGGAAGCTTAGAGTGCACCTTTGCCTATCTCCTGAAGTATAAAATCAAGTTCAACCTGCCGGCACTCATGCTAAAACACATGGAGTTTTGCAAAACAAACAACCGACTTAGCCTACCATACGGGAGGATCCTAAGTTGGATCATGGAGAAAAAGGGGGTGGATCTGAGCCACACCGAGGTCAAAACCGCAAATGGCATGGTCTTTAATGCCCAGAACCTCCGCCGCAACGACATCTACGACACCGAAGGGGGACATTACCTCACCGTCGAAGAAATTTGCCAAAAACCCGAGGAGGAACGAAGGGAATTGGTCGACCGTTTGGACATCTCCAACAAAAAGCTCAAGCAAGCCATGCAAGACTGTGGGGGTTTGGAGGGGAATGAGGAACAGGAGGAGGATGACGAGCCTAACCGGGCGATGCAACCACAGTCGGAAGAGAACCCAAGGGGGCAAAACGAGGGCTCGATCAACGAACGCATCCTAGCACAACTCAACCGGCAAAACCAAATCATGGAAGAAGGGTTCTCGTCCTTGATCTGCACAACACGCGCACTAGACCAGAGGGTGGCGGCAATCGAGGCCACCTTGGGCACTCGCGGGGCACCCAGTTACGGAGCAGGAAACCAAGGTAGACACAAACTCTCCTATCACAACCACCACCAAGAGTCCAGTCTACCCCAGCTAAGGACAAAACATAGGGCCACAATCCTAACCAGGAGGCCAAGATGCGGGATGTCTAGGGGTGAAAGAACGGATCAACACACCGGGCTTCGGGGACGAAGCCCCATGTAAGGGGGGAGAGTGTAACACCCCGTGTTACGACCCCTAAAACTGATTAATTAATTAACCAATAGCCCAAGAGAAAGAATAAAATTATAATAATTAATTAGGGAAAAAGGCCCACCATAGTCCGTGGGCCCTCATCCGTAAACCCAACCCCTAGTCCTAAAAGGATTATATCCTAAATAAGACCCTTAGATATATAAATAGGGAACTTAGAAGGCACCTAGAATTCCCACCACAATAATCTCTCACCATCCAAAGAGTTCCAAGAATTCCCTTAGGAGAAATCAAGAAAGCAAGAAAGCTTAAAGAAAGACCCTTCATAGCCAAGGATTTAATTAAGGCTAAGAGGTAACCCATGTCTCAACAAAACCAATTTTCATAGCTATGATTCCCCCCTTAGGGTTTTCCCCATATTATTGTGTATTGATGAATTGTGATATTATTATTGATGATTGGTGTGATGATTCCATGGGTGATCTTGATGATCTTGATGATGATAGGTTCTTAATAATTATGGTGTTCTTGATGATTGTGTGGCGTTCTTGATGATTATATGATGTTCTTGATAATTGTATAATGTTCCTGATGTTTATGTGATATTCTTACCGAAGCTTGATAATAGAAGATGAATTGTGTTCTTGATTGATTTAAAAGTGATTAAAACCCTAGGTTGTATCGTATGATATTATTCTTGGTATATTGGGTAGGAATTAGCATGTTTTGGTGTTGATTATGTTTAGAAAAGCATGATAGGTTATGTGCCGTATGTTTCTTGCCTTTGATCCGTTAATTGTCTACGTGTTGTTATCAATTACGTTTAAAAGGTGTCTAAGCATGGTTTCGGGTTCCACAAAGGTTCCCGAGGCATTTTTGGTGATAAAAGAGTCAGTGGGGAGTAGGGGACCCGCCACCTACCCGCGGCCTCTAATGGTGTCGCCGGCAGCGGGCAGCTGCCCGCCGGGCACCCGCTGCCCGGAGTCTTCATCACCGGCGGGTGACCCCTCACCCACCGGCTACCCGCTAGAAATTTACCCACCTTGGGTCCTTGGCTTCCCCGTGTGATGTTCCCCCGATCCTCGTGGTGTCCCAACGGACTCCGTCTATCGTGCCGTGTCTAGTTTGATATTTCAGGTACCGTTCGTAGGTTTATGAGTCTTATATATTGCATGCTGGTTGAATTGGTATCCCGTTGACCTAGGTGGAAGAAGTATGAACCCCTTAAGACTATCCATAGTATGTGAAGAATCACGCATAGGTTTTGTTATACGCTTTCTCCCCCTTCCTAATGTGTAATGTGGGTTGCATGTGCTTGCTATGTGTTATGTGTGCATGATACCCCAATTCGGTTGCGATCGGATTGGTTATTCCTTGGCTGCGGTTCAGAAGCTGGCTGCGGTCAAATTTACACTCTTGGGCTGCGGTCCACCGTTTGGTTGCGATCAAACGTTTCTACATGAGCTGCGGTTCATATTTCCTGGCTGCGGTCAGATGACATACTCTTGGGCTGCGGTCTACTGTTTGGTTGCGATCAAACTATGATGAGCTGCGGTTCATCGGTCGGTTGCGATCGACCCCTCCGTGTTGCGATACGGGGCAGGGTGCTGCGGGGCCGTGTCAGAGCTATATGCGCTGACCCTCATGTATGGGCATGCGATTGGTCCTGTGGCGCCAACAAAGTGTGCTTGTGTGATGAGATATGGATGTGCTGTGGTTGTGAGTATCTTGGGAATGTGACTACGGGATTCATGTTGGGGATTGTATGTGTTGGGTTGTGATTATTAATTGTGCTCAGCCTTATCTATCTTACCTATTGAGAATTGTATATGCTTGATATAACTGTTGCCTATGCTTAGCTTTATCTATCGAGTCTATCTCTGTTTTAAAAGCTAGAGTTCATAGGATATATCTTCATGCTCAAAATGGTTTTTGGATATCTATATATATCTCTATATGTATTGTATTTCAACACGTTAGAGTGGGTTACCAGCATCTCTCGCTAAACAGATATATTTGGCTTTCTTGCACGGACGAGTAGATCACTGGAGCGCGCTAGAAGTTGGGGGCGTAGATTAGATAGTTCTTCCCTTTCGGCCTGCGTGCCATGAATTGTATTGATACTGTTTGAGACTATTAGACTCCAGCCTGTGCACTTGAGTTCTCTAGCTCAGGTATGGCATAGTACCCCGTACTCTTTATCTTACGTTTGGGAATTAATGAGATTTCACCTTTACTTTATAAGTTTTAAATTTCTTGAAAATCTGGGGTGTTACAACTACGGCTTACAACTCACTGTCTCCATGTCCTCATCTCTACATGCTTACTCCGACTCAGATTGGGCAGGCTGTCCTCTGAACAGAAAGAGCACTGGTGGCTATACAGTGTTTTTGGGATCCAACCTGATCTCATGGTTATTCAGGAAGCAGCGCACAGTAGCTCGTTCATCAACTGAAGCGGAGTACAAAGCCCTAGCTGATGTGGCAGCTGAAGTTACTTGGGTTGTATCGTTACTCCAGGAACTTGGGTTACACACTGGCGTTCCGTCGACCCTCTGGTGTGATAATCTAGGCGCCAGGACCAAACATGTGGAGATAGATTTTCATTTCATCCGCGACAAGGTAGCTTCCAGAGAGTTGATGTAACACCCCAAATTTTCAAGACTTTTTAAAGCTTATAATAAAGGTAGAATCTTATTAAATCCCAAAATATAAAACAAGTGTTCGGGGTGCTATGCCACACCTGGGCTAGAGAACCCAGATGCATAGGCTAACTAACTAATATCCTCAAAAGCATAAATGTATAAACATGGCACGCAGGCCGAAGGGAAACTATCTATTTCTACACTCCGAGTTCTAGCGCGCTCCAGTGACTTAATCTTCTGTGCCTGAAAGCCAAATATATCTGTTCAGCGAGAGATGCTGGTTACCCACTCCAACGCGTTGAAATACAATACATATAGCAATATATATAGATATACGAAAACCATTTTGAGCATGAAGATATATCCTACGAACTCTAGCTTTAAAACCGGGAATGACTCGACAGATAAAGCCAGACACAAGCAATAGTTATAACAGTCATAAGCAGTTCACACTAGATAAGGCAAATAAGGCAAGGCATAAACAGCAATGATAGCTCAACATAAACAGTCCCCAACATAAATCTCGCAGTCACATCCATCAAGATATTCATAACCACAACTCTTCCATATCTCAACACATAACACATTTTGTTGGCGCCACAGGACCAATCGCATGCCCATACATGAGGGTCAGCGCATATAGCTCTGACACGGCCCCGCAGCACCCTGCCCCGTATCACCACACGGAGGGTCGTTCGCTTTGGCTCCCAATGAACCGCAGCTCATAAGAATGTGTAATCTGACTGTAGCCAGGAATTCCCATCTGACTACAGCCAGCCTCCGAACCGCTGTTCGGGAAATGTCATCTGATTGCAGCCAGGAATTCCCATCTGACTACAACCAGCTTCTGGACCGCTGCCCAGGATACCGTCATCCGACTGCAGCCAGGAATTCCCATCTGACTGTAGCCGGCTTCTGAACCGCAGCTCAGGATAACCAATCCGATCGCTACCGAATTGGGCAACACACACACATAGCACATAGAAAACACATGCAACCCACATTACACGTTGGGAGGGGAAATACAATGTATAAATAAACTTATGCGTGATCCATCACCAACTAGGAATAGCCCTAAGGGGTTCATACTTCTTCCACCTAGGTCGACGGGATACCAATTCAACTAGCATGCAATATAATCGACTCATAAACCTACGAACGGTACCCGAAATACCAAACTAGACATAGGCACGACAAACGGGGTCCGTTGGGACACCACGGGGATCGGGGAAGCATCAAACGGGGAAGCCGGGATCCCAAGGGGAATGAATTTCCAGCGGGTAGCCGGTGGGTGGAGGGCCACCCGCCGGCTGCCAGCCGGAAGTACTGTTCCGGGTAGCGGGTCACCGGCGGGCAGCTGCCCGCCCGCCGGCCACCCGCTGCCGGGCGGTGTTTCACGGCCACGGGTAGGTGGCGGGTCCCCTACCCCCCTACCTACCCCCCACTGACTCTTTTCATCACTTTTACGCCCCGGGAACCGTTGTGGAACCCGAAACCATGCTTAGACACTTTGCAACACAATTAACGACAACACGTAGACAATTAACGGATCAAATACGAGAAACGAATGGCCCATTACCCATCATGCTTTTCTAAACATAATCAACACCCAAACATGCGATTTCCCCACCCGATAATCTAAGAATAATATCATACGATACGACCTAGGGTTCTAATCACTTTTATATCAACAAGAACACAATTCGTCTTCTAATTGCAAGATTCGGTAAGAATAACACATAATCATCAAGGATACCAATTAATCATCAAGAACATCATAATCATCGAGAACAATACATAATCATCAAGAACACCAAGAACATCATAATTATCAAGAAATTCCCAATATCAAGATTATCAAGATTCCCCATGGAATCATCAAATCAACATCAATAATAATAATCACCACAACTTCGACATTCACAATAATATGGGGGAAACCCTAAGGGGAAATCATAGCTATGAAAATAGGTTTTGTTGAGACATGGGTTACCTCTTAGCCTTAATTAATTCCTTGGCTATGAAGGATCTTTCTTTAAGCTTTCTTGATTTCTTGATTTCTCCTAGGGGAATTCTTGGAGCTCTTTGGGTGGTGAGAGATTATTGTGGTGGGAATTCTAGATGCCTCCTAAGTTCCCTATTTATATATTTAAGACTCCTAATTTGGGCCTGAATGGTATGGGTTTACTAATTCTATTTCTTATAGGATTTAGGGACTTGCTTTAGGGATAATTAAAGCGGATCACAATCTGAATAGTAAAAGGCCTACTTCTTTTATTCCTAATGGATAACTAGGTCTAGGATTCCTAATTAGGATCTGAATAGTAAAAGGTTTACTTTCTTTATTCCTAATAGGCTTAAGCCTCTAATTTAGGCAAGGGTCCACGGTTCATGGTGGACCCTATTAATTAATTAAAGGGGACCCTAACATAATTAAATCATATTTAATTATTATTAGCGGGATTAATTAAATAATTAATCCAGGATTGAAGGCCGTAACACGGGGTGTTACACTCTCCCCCCTTACGAGAAGCTTCGTTCCCGAAGCTTAGAAATCATTATAGGGCTAACGAGTCAAGAGTAGAACGGTGGTCTTATAGAGAAGGTATTCTACGGGAAACTGTATAGTTGTATGTCTATGTGTGTTTGGGTTTTTGGGAACGATTAGGTTTACAAGACTAAGAGAGTGGGTTTCAACTTGAGGACAAATTGAATTCAATAATTAGGATCAAGGTTTTCAAGGTCGCAACTTAGGTTGTGAGGTTGTCGCCTTGTGTGGAGTCGTTAAACATGGAATCAAGAATGGGGTTTGAAGGGTAGAAAGGGTTTTGGAATAAGGAGGGGGGCGATTTTCCGAGGAAGGGAAAGGAATACGGCTACGGTGGGTTAAGGGTTCTTGATCTCAAGTGAATAATCTGGTTTGATGCTTTGATCACGATGCGTCGACGAGCCGTTGATCCTCCTTCCTTGGTGTTGGCGCTTGCTTGACTTTAAGATCCTTGTTAGACCTTGCCTCCCAGGCTAAGGTTTCATCCTTCTCTTCTATCTTGAGGGAGTTTCCCATGGTGATTTAACACTTACTTCTTTAATGCGCCCAAGGTCTTGACCAAGTTGGGTCAACCAAGCCAATTTCTTAGGGCGCACTTCCCAAATTCTTCCCAAATTTTCTTGGGAGTCGATGGACTTTGGGTTGAATTTCTCTTCTTATTGAATCTCCTCTTTAATGGATGAAATTCTTAGTAAGACTTCGTGTCTTACCCGAGGTCCGGCTTGTTGTGCCCTTTTGTGTTATTTTTAATGATGAAGGTGTCCTTGCGTGCCCCTTTTTCTTTTTAAAGCGCAGTCGGTTACCAACTCTCGTTGTGGGATGACTCGGTGACCTTACGAGTCATCTCATTTCCTTGTGTGTCCATAATGACCCTTGAGGTCTTGGCGTGAATGTGCTCTTTCCCCTTTTGCTTAGCACCATGGACTACGTAGCTCTTGATTCCATACAACTTGTAAGGAGTCCTCTGATTTGCTCGAATAACGTGCATGGTTTGGAGGAGTCCCGGTTTAGCATTTTGACTTTTAAGGTCTTCGTGGGTTCTTAGCACGAGTTCCCAACTCGCCTCCTTGGTTTGCGCAATCCTTTATGCCAAACATCCCTAGTCGGTTGTATCGTAGGATCCTACTTTAATTACTTGTGCAAAGTAATTGATTGTGATTTCCCGATGGTGCCTCGTGCGTCAAGGTCTTTTACGTAGGATACTATGTTTGGGTGATCCATGGTTTCTTATCCGAGACTCACATTGATCAATCGAGGCACACAAGTGCGCCGCAAATCAATAAAATGAGGGGTTAAGAAATCAGCACTTTGTATCAGTGGGCGCGAGGTGGGCGGTCGTCCGCCTGCCAAGCTCCTGCCAAGGACCCGCCAAGGTCCCGTCAAGGACCCGTTGGGGACCCGCGGGAAAATGACTAGGAAGAGTCAATTCCCTCGGGAAAGACCCCAAAAAGGCACCGATTCATGTCCTGACAAGTCCCATGCCCTTGTGCACTAAAAGGGGCCTGAATACATAGGATGACCCATCGTACAACGTTTATGGATCCTTAAGCACGAGTTCTAGATGGGTCGAGACTCTTGTATGCTCGTTCCGCTTAGTAGGTCGGGTCCGGTTTCCAACCAGCAACCTCGTCATCTTCACCGGGTAGTTTGGTTATAGACCAACTTCGTCTCTTCCTTGCTTGGTTAAGGGTAAGCCCTCTTGGTTCTTCTTGGAGTTCGGCTTGTCGCCTGCTCTTTGTTCAATCCTTTGGTGACCGAGTGCTCGGTGATGCATTTCCCTTCCTTGGGATGCATTCGGTTGACTGCCCTTGACGTCGTATGGTGTATCGGCGACTTTGCGTGTGTCACGTACTTCTCACGGTGCTTTAAAACCATCATGGTCCTTGTTTTAAGGTAAGGTCCTTATTGATGTGAGGTTCTAGTTGTATGATACTTTCCATGTGTTCGTTGCCTCTTCTTGTCATATCGAGCCCCTTTCGGTGATTCGTGCCATTGATTAGTAAAGGGTGTCGTTGACGTACTACCTTACCTCCTTGCATTCGAATTGGCTTTCCCAGTCTCCGGGCTGGGATAGTTGCGCCCATTCGTGACCAGTTCCGAAAGGGTTCGCTCATGCCGGAGGGAGCGGCTTCCCACTTCCGTTACTTCATCTTTCGGGTTTGTTCCTGGATTCCGCGTTTGGAGTAGTCGGATTTGGTAGAGATTAGCGACACTGGAGTAAGCCTCGTTGAGAGTCAGAGGTCTGCTTATCACTAGTGCTTTTCGGGCTTCAAAGTTTGAGGCCCGATACGAATCTCTCTACTCCGGTTACCTCGGTGGGACTAGTTCTAGTGTGAAGCGTGCTAGTTCAAGGAATCGTTTGTTGGTATTCCATGACGGTAGTTGTCCCTTGTCTTAGATGGAGAAACTCTTCGTACATGGATGCTTTTACGTGTGTTGGATAAAAGCGCTCTCGAAGTCGCGCCTTGAGGTGTTCCCAGTTGAACCCCGGTTCTTGTTGGTAAGTGGGACCATCGCGGATCTACCAGAGATCGGCCTCGTGTCCGAAGTAGAACGATGCTACCTCCACGCGGCGTTCCTCTGGGCGTCCTGCTAACTCGAGGATTTTTGTCGAGGGTTAGGATCCCTTCTCCTAGGATTACGGGATCCTCTTCTCCTGAGGATGTGGGTGGTCGATGGTTAGAGACTTGTCGGGCGAAGTTTGCGTTTGCGTTCGACGAAGGTGGTGGGGGATTTCTTGTACGTGGTTGCCCTTGCGGGTGCGGGGTGGAATCGTCCTTGTAGTCGTACCCCTAGGCACTCCTAGTTGGACCCCCGGTTGTTACCCACAGTGGGTCCTTTTTGGATTTATCAAAGATCAGCCTCGTGCCTTCGAACGAGGCTATCTCTACGCGGTGCTCCCCTGGGCATTCCATTAACCCAAGGATTTTGTTGAAGGTTCGGATTCGTTCTGCGAGGAGTGTGGGGTCCTCGACTGTCTTCTTGTTGGCGCCGTGCTGCTGGTCTTTAGGGCCAATGTTTATTGTAGTGACGGGTCAGTGTGCTGCACCCTTACCTTGGTGTGGTAAGCGTAGGGGGGGTTCTTTAAGTCATGGAGGGATAAAGTGAGGGGAGGTTACGTGTAGGTTTCACCATCTCACTGCGCGTCTTAAGATTCCTGAGCCCTATGTTCCTAGTTACCTAGAGTTCAAGCCTAATGTCCAAAAGTCCGGTCTTAAGAGTCTTATCCTAGGGTCAAACTTAGGCTCTGATACCAACTGTAACACCCCAGATTTTCAAGACTTTTTAAAGCTTATAATAAAGGTAGAATCTTATTAAATCCCAAAATATAATACAAGTGTTCGGGGTGCTATGCCACACCTGGGCTAGAGAACCCAGATGCACAGGCTAACTAACTAATATCCTCAAAAGCATAAATGTATAAACATGGCCCGCAGGCCGAAGGGAAACTATCTATTTCTACACTCCGAGTTCTAGCGCGCTCCAGTGACTTAATCTTCTGTGCCTGAAAGCCAAATATATCTGTTCAGCGAGAGATGCTGGTAACCCACTCTAACGCGTTGAAATACAATACATATAGCAATATATATAGATATATGAAAACCATTTTGAGAATGAAGATATATCCTACGAACTCTAGCTTTAAAACCGGGAATGACTCGACAGATAAAGCCAGACACAAGCAATAGTTATAACAGTCATAAGCAGTTCACACTAGATAAGGCAAATAAGGCAAGGCATAAACAGCAATGATAGCTCAACATAAACAGTCCCCAACATAAATCTCGCAGTCACATCCATCAAGATATTCATAACCACAACTCTTCCATATCTCAACACATAACACATTTTGTTGGCGCCACAGGACCAATCGCATGCCCATACATGAGGGTCAGCGCATATAGCTCTGACACGGCCCCGCAGCACCCTGCCCCGTATCACCACACGGAGGGTCGTTCGCTTTGGCTCCCAATGAACCGCAGCTCATAAGAATGTGTAATCTGACTGTAGCCAGGAATTCCCATCTGACTACAGCCAGCCTCCGAACCGCTGTTCGGGAAATGTCATCTGATTGCAGCCAGGAATTCCCATCTGACTACAACCAGCTTCTGGACTGCTGCCCAGGATACCGTCATCCGACTACAGCCAGGAATTCCCATCTGACTGTAGCCGGCTTCTGAACCGTAGCTCAGGATAACCAATCCGATCGCTACCGAATTGGGCAACACACACACATAGCACATAGCAAGCACATGCAACCCACATTACACGTTGGGAGGGGAAATACAATGTATAAATAAACTTATGCGTGATCCATCACCAACTAGGAATAGCCCTAAGGGGTTCATACTTCTTCCACCTAGGTCGACGGGATACCAATTCAACTAGCATGCAATATAATCGACTCATAAACCTACGAACGGTACCCGAAATACCAAACTAGACATAGGCACGACAAACGGGGTCCGTTGGGACACCACGGGGATCGGGGAAACATCAAACGGGGAAGCTGGGATCCCAAGGGGGATGAATTTCCAGCGGGTAGCCGGTGGGTGGAGGGCCACCCGCCGGCTGCCCGCCGGAAGTACTGTTCCGGGCAGCGGGTCGCCGGCGGGCAGCTGCCCGCCCGCCGGCCACCCGCTGCCGGGCGGTGTTTCACGGCCACGGGTAGGTGGCGGGTCCCCTACCCCCCCACCTACCCCCCACTGACTCTTTTCATCACTTTTACGCCCCGGGAACCGTTGTGGAACCCGAAACCATGCTTAGACACTTTGCAACGCAATTAACGACAACACGTAGACAATTAACGAATCAAATACGAGAAACGAACGACACATTACCCATCTTGCTTTTCTAAACATAATCAACACCCAAACATGCGATTTCCCCACCCGATAATCCAAGAATAATATCATACGATACGACCTAGGGTTCTAATCACTTTTATATCAACAAGAACACGATTCGTCTTCTAATTGCAAGATTCGGTAAGAATAACACATAATCATCAAGGATACCAATTAATCATCAAGAACATCATAATCATCGAGAACAATACATAATCATCAAGAACACCAAGAACATCATAATTATCAAGAAATTCCCAATATCAAGATTATCAAGATTCCCCATGGAATCATCAAATCAACATCAATAATAATAATCACCATAACTTCGACATTCACAATAATATGGGGGAAACCCTAAGGGGAAATCATAGCTATGAAAATAGGTTTTGTTGAGACATGGGTTACCTCTTAGCCTTAATTAATTCCTTGGCTATGAAGGATCTTTCTTTAAGCTTTCTTGATTTCTTGATTTCTCCTAGGGGAATTCTTGGAGCTCTTTGGGTGGTGAGAGATTATTGTGGTGGGAATTCTAGATGCCTCCTAAGTTCCCTATTTATATATTTAAGACTCCTAATTAGGGCCTGAATGGTATGGGTTTACTAATTCTATTTCTTATAGGATTTAGGGACTTGCTTTAGGGATAATTAAAGCGGATCACAATCTGAATAGTAAAAGGCCTGCTTCTTTTATTCCTAATGGATAACTAGGTCTAGGATTCCTAATTAGGATCTGAATAGTAAAAGGTTTACTTTCTTTATTCCTAATAGGCTTAAGCCTCTAATTTAGGCAAGGGTCCACGGTTCATGGTGGACCCTATTAATTAATTAAAGGGGACCCTAACATAATTAAATCATATTTAATTATTATTAGCGGGATTAGTTAAATAATTAATCCAGGATTGAAGGCCGTAACACGGGGTGTTACACTCTCCCCCCCTTACGAGAAGCTTTGTCCCTGAAGCTTAGAAATCATTGTAGGGTTAACGAGTCAAGAGTAGAACGGTGGTCTTATAGAGAAGGTATTCTACGGGGAAACTGTATAGTCGTATGTCTATGTGTGTTTGGGTTTTTGGGAACGATTAGGTTTACAAGACTAAGAGAGGGGGTTTCAACTTGAGGACAAATTGAATTCAATAATTAGGATCAAGGTTTTCAAGGTCGCAACTTAGGTTGTGAGGTTGTCGCCTTGTGTGGAGTCGTTAAACATGGAATCAAGAATGGGGTTTGAAGGGTAGAAAGTGTTTTGGAATAAGGAGGGGGGCGATTTTCCGAGGAAGGGAAAGGAATACGGCTACGGTGGGTTAAGGGTTCTTGATCTCAAGTGAATAATCTGGTTTGATGATTTGATCACGATGCGTCGACGAGCCGTTGATCCTCCTTCCTTGGTGTTGGCGCTTGCTTGACTTTAAGATCCTTGTTAGACCTTGCTTCCCAGGCTAAGGTTTCATCCTTCTCTTCTATCTTGAGGGAGTTTCCCATGGTGATTTAACACTTACTTCTTTAATGCACCCAAGGTCTTGACCAAGTTGGGTCAACTAAGCCAATTTCTTAGGGCGCACTTCCCAAATTCTTCCCAATGTTTCTTGGGAGTCGATGGACTTTGGGTTGAATTTCTCTTCTTATTGAATTTCCTCTTTAGTGGATGAAATTCTTAGTAAGACTTCGTGTCTTACCCGAGGTCCGGCTTGTTGTGCCCTTTTGTGTTATTTTTAATGATGAAGGTGTCCTTGCGTGCCCCTTTTTCTTTTTAAAGCGCAGTCGGTTACCAAATCTCGTTGTGGGATGACTCGGTGACCTTACGAGTCATCTCATTTCCTTGTGTGTCCTTAATGACCCTTGAAGTCTTGGCGTGAATGTGCTCTTTCCCCTTTTGCTTAGCACCATGGACTACGTAGCTCTTGATTCCATACAACTTGTAAAGAGTCCTCTGATTTGCTCGAATGACGTCCATGGTTTGGAGGAGTCCCGGTTTAGCATTTTGACTTTTAAGGTCTTCGTGGGTTCTTAGCACGAGTTCCCAACTCGCCTCCTTGGTTTGCGCAATCCTTTATGCCAAACATCCCTAGTCGGTTGTATCGTAGGATCCTACTTTAATTACTTGTGCAAAGTAATTGATTGTGATTTCCCGATGGTGCCTCGTGCGTCAAGATCTTTTACGTAGGATACTATGTTTGGGTGATCCATGGTTTCTTATCCGAGACTCACATTGATCAATCGAGGCACACAAGTGCGCCTCAAATCAATAAAATGAGGCGTTAAGAAATCAGCACTTTGTATCAGTGGGCGCGAGGTGGGCGGTCGTCCGCCTGCCAAGCTCCTGCCAAGGACCCGCCAAGGTCCCGTCAAGGACCCGTTGGGGACCCGCGAGAAAATGACTAGGAAGAGTCAATTCCCTCGGGAAAGACCCCAAAAAGGCACCGATTCATGTCCTGACAAGTCCCATGCCCTAGTGCACTAAAAGGGGCCTGAATACATAGGATGACCCATCGTACAACGTTTATGGATCCTTAAGCACGAGTTCTAGATGGGTCGAGACTCTTGTATGCTCGTTCCGCTTAGTAGGTCGGGTCCGGTTTCCAACCAGCAACCTCATCATCTTCACCGGGTAGTTTGGTTATAGACCAACTTCGTCTCTTTCTTGCTTGGTTAAGGGTAAGCCCTCTTGGTTCTTCTTGGAGTTCGGCTTGTCGCCTGCTCTTTGTTCAATCCTTTGGTGACCGAGTGCTCGGTGATGCATTTCCCTTCCTTGGGATGCATTCGGTTGACTGCCCTTGACGTCGTATGGTGTATCGGCGACTTTGCGTGTGTCACGTACTTCTCACGGTTCTTTAAAACCATCAAGGTCCTTGTTTTAAGGTAAGGTCCTTATTGCTGTGAGGTTCTAGTTGTATGATACTTTCCATGTGTTCGTTGCCTCTTCTTGTCATATCGAGCCCCTTTCGGTGATTCGTGCCATTGATTAGTAAAGGGTGTCGTTGACGTACTACCTTACCTCCTTGCATTCGAAGTGGCGTTCCCAGTCTCCGGGCTGGGATAGTTGCGCCCATTCGTGACCAGTTCCGAAAGGGTTCGCTCATGCCGGAGGGAGCGGCTTCCCACTTCCGTTACTTCTTCTTTCGGGTTTGTTCCTGGATTCCGCGTTTGGAGTAGTCGGATTTGGTAGAGATTAGCGACACTGGAGTAAGCCTCGTTGAGAGTCCGAGGTCTGCTTATCACTAGTGCTTTTCGGGCTTCAAAGTTTGAGGCCCGATACGAATCTCTCTACTCCGGTTACCTCGGTGGGACTATTTCTAGTGTGAAGCGTGCTAGTTCAAGGAATCGTTTGTTGGTATTCCATGACGGTAGTTGTCCCTTGTCTTAGATGGAGAAACTCTTCGTACATGGATGCTTTTACGTGTGTTGGATAAAAGCGCTCTCGAAGTCGCGCCTTGAGGTGTTCCCAGTTGAACCCCGATTCTTGTTGGTAAGTGGGACCATCGCGGATCTACCAGAGATCGGCCTCGTGTCCGAAGTAGAACGATGCTACCTCCACGCGGCGTTCCTCTGGGCGTCCTGCTAACTCGAGGATTTTTGTCGAGGGTTCGGATCCATTCTCCTAGGATTACGGGATCCTCTTATCCTGAGGATGTGGGTGGTCGATGGTTAGAGACTTGTCGGGCGAAGTCTGCGTTTGCGTTCGACGAAGGTGGTGGGGGATTTCTTGTACGTTGTTGCCCTTGCGGGTGCGGGGTGGAATCGTCCTTGTAGTCGTACCCCTAGGCACTCCTAGTTGGACCCCGGGTTGTTACCCACAGTGGGTCCTTTTTGGATTTATCAAAGATCAGCCTCGTGCCTTCGAATGAGGCTATCTCTACGCGGTGCTCCCTTGGGCATTCCATTAACCCAAGGATTTTGTTAAAGGTTCGGATTCGTTCTGCGAGGAGTGTGGGGTCCTCGACTGTCTTCTTGTTGGCGCCGTGCTGCTGGTCTTTAGGGCCAATGTTTATTGTAGTGACGGGTCAGTGTGCTGCACCCTTACCTTGGTGTGGTAAGCGTAGGGGGGGTTCTTTAAGTCATGGAAGGATAAAGTGAGGGGAGGTTACGTGTAGGTTTCACCATCTCACTGCGCGTCTTAAGATTCCTGAGTCCTATGTTCCTAGTTACCTAGAGTTCAAGCCTAATGTCCTAAAGTCCGGTCTTAAGAGTCTTATCCTAGGGTCAAACTTAGGCTCTGATACCAACTGTAACACCCCAGATTTTCAAGACTTTTTAATGCTTATAATAAAGGTAGAATCTTATTAAATCCTAGAATATAATACAAGTGTTCGGGGTGCTATGCCACACCTTGGCTAGAGAACCCAGATGCATAGGCTAACTAACTAATATCCTCAAAAGCATAAATGTATAAACATGGCATGTAGGCCGAAGGGAAACTATCTATTTCTACACTCCGAGTTCTAGCGCGCTCCAGTGACTTAATCTTCTGTGCCTGAAAGCCAAATATATCTGTTCAGCGAGAGATGCTGGTATAGCTCTGACACGGCCCCGCAGCACCCTGCCCCGTATCACCACACGGAGGGTCGTTCGCTTTGGCTCCCAATGAACCGCAGCTCATAAGAATGTGTAATCTGACTGTAGCCAGGAATTCCCATCTGACTACAGCCAGCCTCCGAATCGCTGTTCGGGAAATGTCATCTGATTGCAGCCAGGAATTCCCATCTGACTACAACCAGCTTCTGGACCGCTGCCCAGGATACCGTCATCCGACTGCAGCCAGGAATTCCCATCTGACTGTAGCCGGCTTCTGAACCGCAGCTCAGGATAACCAATCCGATCGCTACCGAATTGGGCAACACACACACATAGCACATAGCAAGCACATGCAACCCACATTACACGTTGGGAGGGGAAATACAATGTATAAATAAACTTATGCGTGATCCATCACCAACTAGGAATAGCCCTAAGGGGTTCATACTTCTTCCACCTAGGTCGACGGGATACCAATTCAACTAGCATGCAATACAATCGACTCATAAACCTACGAACGGTACCCGAAATACCAAACTAGACATAGGCACGACAAACGGGGTCCGTTGGGACACCACGGAGATCGGGGAAACATTAAACGGGGAAGCCGGGATCCCAAGGGGAATGAATTTCCAGCGGGTAGCCGGTGGGTGGAGGGCCACCCGCCGGCTGCCCGCTGGAAGTACTGTTCCGGGCAGCGGGTCGCCGGCGGGCAGCTGCCCGCCCGCCGGCCACCCGCTGCCGGGCGGTGTTTCACGGCCACGGGTAGGTGGCGGGTCCCCTACCCCCCCACCTACCCCTCACTGACTCTTTTCATCACTTTTACGCCCCGGGAACCGTTGTGGAACCCGAAACCATGCTTAGACACTTTGCAACGCAATTAACGGCAACCCGTAGACAATTAACGGATCAAATACGAGAAACGAACGACACATTACCCATCATTCTTTTCTAAAATAATCAACACCCAAACATGCGATTTCCCCACCCGATAATCCAAGAATAATATCATACGATACGACCTAGGGTTCTAATCACTTTTATATCAACAAGAACACGATTCGTCTTCTAATTGCAAGATTCGGTAAGAATAACACATAATCATCAAGGATACCAATTAATCATCAAGAACATCATAATCATCGAGAACAATACATAATCATCAAGAATACCAAGAACATCATAATTATCAAGAAACTCACAATATCAAGATTATCAAGATTCCCCATGGAATCATCAAATCAACATCAATAATAATAATCACCATAACTTCGACATTCACAATAATATGGGGGAAACCCTAAGGGGAAATCATAGCTATGAAAATAGGTTTTGTTGAGACATGGGTTACCTCTTAGCCTTAATTAATTCCTTGGCTATGAAGGATCTTTCTTTAAGCTTTCTTGATTTCTTGATTTCTCCTAGGGGAATTCTTGGAGCTCTTTGGGTGGTGAGAGATTATTGTGGTGGGAATTCTAGATGTCTCCTAAGTTCCCTATTTATATATTTAAGACTCCTAATTAGGGCCTGAATGGTATGGGTTTACTAATTCTATTTCTTATAGGATTTAGGGACTTGCTTTAGGGATAATTAAAGCGGATCACAATCTGAATTGTAAAAGGCCTACTTCTTTTATTCCTAATGGATAACTAGGTCTAGGATTCCTAATTAGGATCTGAATAGTAAAAGGTTTACTTTCTTTATTCCTAATAGGCTTAAGCCTCTAATTTAGGCAAGGGTCCACGGTTCATGGTGGACCCTATTAATTAATTAAAGGGGACCCTAACATAATTAAATCATATTTAATTATTATTAGCGGGATTAATTAAATAATTAATCCAGGATTGAAGGCCGTAACACGGGGTGTTACAGTTGATGGTTAACTATGTCTCCACAAAAGACCAGCTTGCAGATATCTTCACGAAGCCACTACTAGGACCGCGCTTTGCAGCGCTACGTGACAAGCTCAATGTTGTGGCATACCACCCTTGTGCTTGAGGGGGTGTGTTAGCTATATTATTATTTGTCTCTTTAATATATTTCTGTTATGTTCACTAGTCTTTACAGTAGGCCTAGTCTTATGTTGGTTTCCTAGTTGATAGGAGTTGTTAGACTATTAGTATTGTAATCTCTATCTTAATTGATGTTGAATGAAATTCAAATTATCTCATCGGGTGAACGAGATAGTGAATTTCCTCCTTGGAGTGAAATGAGAAGAGTGGACTAAGAGGATTACACCACCTCTGAACCACTATAAATTGCCTCTCTCATTTACATACTGCTTTTATTTATTATTTCATGCATACTAACCCATTTACTATTCATCATATTTATTTATCTTATTGATTAGGTTATGTGACTTTACAAGTGCATGCAGACACAATTCCATTTGGATTCACTCATTGATTCACACGTGACATCAAACACATATTGAGTGCACCATCTCTTTAAATATTCATTTGTTGTCTTGCATGTTGAATATTTGACTGACCCATTTTATATACTGTGCGAAAATATTCATCTGGGTCTAGTAGCTTTCACGTTTGCATGAGGGCATAAATTTGCATACTTATTATTTGAGCCTTTGCAAGCATATCCATCATATTGCATGTGATATATCTCTTTGATTTTACGTAACACTTGGTTGTTTAAATTATTCCGCTGCGCATCTAAGTTTCATATCTTGTTACTTAGAGTTGAAATTACCAAAGTGTTATTAATTGTGAAAAAAGTTTAAAAAGTCTATTAACCCCCCCCCCCCCCCCCCTCTAGACTTTTTACCACCCTATCGGGACCAACACTTCTCGATAACCATCTTCACCATATGGAAACACCAACGGGTATTGTAGTGGCAGGTATGAAGGATTTAATTCACTGATTCTCTGCAATTGCCCACCCTTAGCTTGAACAACAATATCACTCTCACCAATACTGGTATCAAGATCTCCAACTATTAAAGCTGCTACTTCAGACACTTGCGACAGATTATATGTCCTTGCATCTTTAGTGCGTTTTCCCAAAACATTATTCTTATCGAGCTCCCTCTGAATGACATTCACTATTTCTACATGAATGTCATCTTGCTCACCCCTACCCCTAAAAGAATGAAAAATATGCACTGATAAGTATCTCAATAAAATTTCGTAGGTTTAGTGTACTAATCACAGCTTGTTTACCTGACAGTATTTATACGATTGTTCTTTTCATTTGTCATGTCGTATATGTACAACTGGGCAAAATGTGGTGGTTTTCCTTCTTCTGGAAGGAGACTGCCCATTAGGTGATAGTTTTGTCCACTTAATCAGAAAACCGATGGTGCGTCGCCCTTGTTCACACTCGTGTCCATTTTACCGCTCATTGATGTGAAGCAGAACATGTTGTTGTAGGTTCTGATGTTTTGGAGAAATTTTCTTGATAAATTGTCATTGCCGAAAAATAGATCATATATACCTTTTGGTGGCAACGTAATCGCCGACAACTTAATCTTCCCATTGTTGCAGCATAATGAAAACATCGGAGAACCTTTAGTGGAATAGTTTTTCTTCCTTTCTTAGAACCAAAACAATGCCCCACAATGGACGCAAATATTGGTTGCATTACCCATATCACAATACTCATCTACAAACAAATGGCTTTTTTAATAGGCGTCCATAAAATGTTGACAACCATATTAGGTATGAAACTTTGATACATACCATGTGCAAACCCAGAGGATGTTCCAATATCGGAGTTCTGCCTTCCATCGTCAATCGCTAGACCAAAATCTGAATTGACTAAAGTTAATGTTAATATTAATTGGGCAAGGTCTTCAATCTTTGCTAGCATTCGTTTGTACCTGAAACAGTTCATATTATTACCTGTTATGCCATTATTGGGTACTTCGCTAAGTAAAGAGATAAATTCCTCTTCAAACGCTGATAGCAAGTGTCTTTTACGACATGATCTTCTTCAATTGGAGAGTTATGTAACGGTTGACGCATTGCTACTTTATCTTGTGCGCTACAACCTATATTGAACACAATAATAAAAGAAAAAATTATATTTTACTTGATAATATTCAAAATTATATAACATATGAGTATAGGAAGCTACCAGTTTAGCAAGATGTTGTTATGGTTGATATTGGTTTTTGGAACTCTCCAAAAATAAAATGCTTGCAATTACTTGAGCCTATGTGTATCTTGGAAGAACCTACTGTAAACATACATAATATTTTATAGTACAGATATCTTAGTCAACTGTAATACAAAAAATGAATTTGACAAACATTTTTAAAAAATTAAAACTATAAAGATATTTAAAGACACATGAAATGAATATCACTAAATTGTAGGAGTTTTACGATTAGTGATGTTACTCATTGGTGTGATATTCTGAGTCAAACACCCTCCAATAGAACATCGTGTACGAATACTTGTCGTACTTTGCTCTGTACCTTGTGCATCATTATTTGTTGATGACGAATTTTCTAAATTTTCTGTGATATACAATATAACATTATAATTAAAAATAAAATAACATAAGTGATGGATTTAATTACCCGGGGTATGCCCGAATCACTAAACCCAGATAAGAATACGAATAATGAATAAGTAATACGAACGATATAGCAAAGGCCATGAGACCGTAGATTGTATTAAATGCTGTAGAATTGGCTATTACAATAGTATCTTCAGGACAAAATGTGTAAGAACAGTAGATCGTGTCTTAACGAGACAAGGTGGGGGGCTTTTATACAATCCCCGCCTCTAACCGCCACCCCCTAAAGCGGGGGGTGGTTAGATCTGAGTTGACCGTGCCCGGTCTCGTGACCGGGCCGTACTGTGGGGCCAGGCCGAACCTGTCATGGGCTTGGGCCGAGCCCGTGTGGAGGTCGGCCCGGCATCCATTGTGGCCCGTGCGGGGGCTACGTGGCGAGGCCCGGGCCGGGGCGGGTACGTGGCGCCGCCCAGGGACCATTTCTTGCCTGCGTCCTCGGGTCGGTTCGGGTCAATTCCTAATATATCCGTCATCAGTCCCCCACTCTCCGAGCTGCGAGTAATCGTCAGTGAAGGAGAGTAGATGCTCCGGCCGACCTCCCGAAATGCCAACCACGAGACGTCCGTGTCCTAGCGTTATAGGTGCCGTCCAAGTGCAATTCTCGCGAGAATGATGAAAAACTCCATCCGGAACATGACTCCTTCATCTGCCAAGACACATACACAGTAGAGTCCTCTTAGGTTTTGATCATCTTTTCCAAGTCAACCAATCACATCCATCTTTTAACATTTCCCCCCCCCCCCCCCCCCCTTTTTGCATTTCGAATTTCAAACTCCCCCTCTTGTATATAAAACCCTTCTCCCCTTTCATTCTACACTTTCCCCTTCTTCAACATCACATCTCTTCCCAACTCCGGCGAGCCCCCACGGCGGCAACCTTCGGCGAGCCACCACAGGATTCCGATGAGCCCGCGACAACAAGTTCCGGCCGACCTCCAACTATCCCCATCGCCGAGCCGTAGGCCCAAGCGTGGTACACCCCTCTCTCCTCTCTCTTTTCCCTTTTCCTTTTTTATTTTTTATTTTATTTCGCACCACCCTGCCGGCCACCCTGCCGGGTTGCTCCGTCGCGGTGCTGCGACACGGTGCCGCTGCTCCGTCGCGGCGGCGCTGTCGCGCCACTGCCACGGAGGCGGCAAGCAGGCTACGCTCCCGTGGTCCCCGACCGACCACCCGGGCTCAGGCCACGGCGAGGGCGACAACCGCCGTTCCCCTCTACCGGGGACGCGCCATCCTTCGGCGCCGGGCTCCGCCGAGGCCGTGCCGGCCCCGGGGTCGGCCCGACCTCGGCCCTAGGCCGGGGTCCTTGATAACCACAGTTTTTTTTATGTGTCGAACACGCCCCGTTCTTATACCCCTTCTCTTTTATCTCGTAGGTTTAGTTGGTGCATGTACACTTCTTCCGGTTCCTTGGACGATTTTTTGGACTCCGTAGACACCCACATCCTTCCCATGGACGAAACTAGCGACCCCCCCCACTCCTTTTCCCACTCATTCCCCCTTTGGGGAGGTCACCATACCATACGAGGGTCCGTTGGACGCCCATCCTCCCGTCATAGAGGACCCCTTCGCGGTCCCGTACGAGGATCCTATCCAGTACACCCCTCTGGAGACACTCGTCGTGGCCTCGACTTTGGCTCAGACATCCGCGCAGGAGTTTGAGGAGGCCAAAAGCTATGTTGGATCTGCGACCGAGGTGCGCGTGCCTTCTCCGTCGGGGAATGTCACCGAGCCTCCGACACCCCTCTTCTTCGGGGTTCACGTGCAGTCCCTGTACCGCGCTTTTCGCTTCCCAATTCATCCCTTCATCGACCTTCCTCAATCATTACGGCATCGCACCCGGGCAGTTCGTTCCGAATGCCCATTACTTACTTCTTGCCTTCTTGCTTCACTGCCACACCATTCGTGTCAAACCCTACATGGATCTCTTCCAGAGTTTGTTTCAAGTCACCTCGTCTTCTGGCCAGGCTAGTAAGGGGTTCGTAGGTATAGCGGCTCGGGCGCGTGTGAAGACGTTCCATGACTTCAATCGGACCAACAGAGATTGGAAACCGCACTTTGTCATCATCTCGGTTGGCGATCGTCGCCCGTTCCTATCTTGGAACATCAGGTTTGTGCGTCAGAAGGCCCAACTCCAGACGGCCGCCTTAGCCCGGGATGTCCATGCCTTCTGGGGCGATCGGGGAGAGATTGTTATTGGAGAGATGATTACGCCGAAGAACATGCGTAGCCTGGGCTTCGTGTCGGATGGGCCGCTACCGCCTCGTATTCGCTCGCGCCTTTCGCGTACGCCCCTGTCGGATGCGCGTCCCTTGATCGAGTTGTCAGACGATGAGCCGCCAGAACAGTCCCCGGGATCCTCGGGGTCTTCGGGCGAGGTTTTTGCCTAGCCCAGGTCCTCCGGGTCCGCTGTGGACCCTTTGCGTGCCTCTACTCGTGGTTTGTTCCCCCTTCCTCGCTAGACCATCGTTTATACATATGGCTTATGGATTAACCCTTGTCCGTCTCCTTTTGCAGCGAGGTCACCCATCATGTCTTTGTTCCGTGAGCGTCTCTAGCGCGTCGTGGCGCGTGGCCCTGTTGCGAAGAGACAGAAGGTTTCTGCGCAGTCTGGCGCGCCCCCTTTTGAGCCTGGTGCGCCCCCGCCGGGAGGGGCGCGGCTACAGGCGAGTCACCCCCCGTACCGCTGGCCGTTCTGCCCCCGCTACCGCCTTCCGAGCACACGACGCGGAGCTTGCCCGCTATCATTCGATAGGCCCTCTGGACCCTCGAGGTATGTACTCTTGCTTGAGATTTCCTTTATTACACTTAGTGTTGTTGTCTTGTTATGATTGTGCCTCTTCTCAAGGTTGGGCCGTGTCCACCGTCGCCCTTGTCGAGGATGAGCAGGGTCGCGCTCGCAAGCTGGTGCGAGCCTTGGAGGCCGAGACCTGGTGTAACACCCCAGATTTTCAAGACTTTTAAAACTTATATAATAAAGGTAATATCTCATTACATCCCAAAGTATATCATAGGTGTACGGGGTGCTATGCCACACTTGGGCTAGAGAACCCAGGTGCACAGGCTGTCTAACTAATATCCACCGAAATACAATGCATAATATGGCACGCAGGCCGAAAGGGAAGCTAATCTACTTCTACGCTACAGTTCTAGCGTGCTCCAGTGCTCTAGTCCTCTGTGCCTGAAAGCCAAATATACCTGTTCAGCGAGAGATGCTGGTAACCCACTCCAACGCGTTGAAATACAATACATATAGAGATATATATATAGATATGCGAAAACCATTTTGAGCATGAAGATATATCCTACGAACTCTAGCTTTAAAACCGGGAATGACTCGATAGATAAGGCCAGGCACAAGCAGCAGTTATAACAACCATATGCAGTTCACAACAGATAAGGCAGATAAGGCAAAGCATAAACAATAATCACAACCCACCATAAACAGTCCCCAACATAAAACCCATAGTCACATCCCCCAAGACACTCATAATCACAACTCATCCATATCTCAACACATAGCACACTTTGTTGGCGCCACAGGACCAATCGCATGCCCATACATGAGGGTCAGCGCATATAGCTATGACACGGCCCCGCAGCACCCTGCCCTGTATCGCAACACGGAGGGGTCGATCGCAACCGACCGATGAACCGCAGCTCATCATAGTGTTTGATCGCCCTCAGCCGTGGGTAGGTGGCGGGTCCCCTACCCTCCACCTACCCCCCCCCCACTGACTCTTATTAGACAATTTCGCCCCGGGGACCATTGTGGAACCCGAAACCATGCTTACACACTTTACAACGCAATTAACGACAACACGTAGACAATTAACGGATTAAACACGAGAAACGAACGCCACATAACCTATCATGCTTTTCTAAACATAATCAACACTCAAACATGCGATTTCCCCACCCGATATACCAAGAATAACACCATACGATACAACCTAGGGTTCTAATCACTTTTATATTAACAAGAATACGATTCGTCTTCTAATTACAAGATTCGGTAAGAATAACACTTAAGCATCAAGATCATCACACAAGCATCGAGAATGCCAACAAGAACATCAACCTAGGGTTCTAAATACTTTTACATCAACAAGAATACTGTTCATCTTCTAATTACAAGATTCGGTACAAATAACACATAATCATCAAGAACGTCATACAATTATCAAGAACGACATATAATAATCAAGAACTCCACATAATCACCCAGAACACCATAATTATCAAGAATCTCCCAATATCAAGATTATCAAGATCCCCCATTGGATCATCACATCAATCATCAATAATCATCATCACAAATCATCAACACACAATAATATGGGGGAAACCCAAGGGGGAATCATAGCTATGAAAATAGGTTTTGTTGAGACATGGGTTACCTCTTAGCCTTAATTAATTCCTTGGCTATGAAGGATCTTTCTTTAAGCTTTCTTGCTTTCCTGATTTCTCCTAAGGGAATTCTTGGAACTCTTTGGGTGGTGAGAGATTATTGTGGTGGGAATTCTAGGTGCCCCCCTAAGTTCTCTATTTATAGATCTAGGGATCTTATTTGGGGTCTAATCCTATTGGGATTGAGGGTTGGGTTTAGAGATGAGGGCCCACGGACTATGGAGGGCCTTTTTCCCTAATTAATCATTATAATTTATTCTTTCTCTTGGGCTATTGATTAATTAACTAATTGGTTTTAGGGGCCGTAACACGGGGTGTTACACTCTCCCCCCCTTACAAGGAGCTTCGTCCCCGAAGCCCGGTGTTATAGTCCATCCTTTCACCCCTAGACATCTCGTATCTCGGCCTCCTGATTAGGAATGCGGCCCTACGTTTGCCTTGGTTCGGGGTAGGCTGAACTTTTGGTGGTGTTGTGATAGGGAAGTTCCGGGTGTACCTCGGTTTCCTGCACTGGAACTGGACGCCCCACGAGTGCCCAAGGCGGCCTCGATCGCTGCCACCCTCTGGTCGAGTGCGCGTGTGGTGCGAATCAAGGATGAGAACCCTTCTTCCATGATTTGGTTCTGTCGGTTGAGTTGTGCGAGAATGTGCTCATTGACCGAACCCTCGTCTTGTCCCCTCGGATCCCCTCCTGACCGTGGGTGCACTGACGGGTTAGGCCCGTCATCCTCCTCCTGTTCTTCATTTCCCTCCGAGCCCCCACAATCTTGCATGGCTCGTTTGAGCTTCTTGTTGGAGATGTCCAACCGGTCAACAAATTCTATCCGCTCTTCCTCGGGTTTTTGGCAAATTTCTTCGAAGGTGAGGTAATGTCCCCCTTCGGTGTAGTAGATGTCGTTGCGGCGAAGGTTTTTGGCATTGAAAACCATACCATTGGCGGTTTTGACCTCGGTGTGGCTTAGGTCCACCCCTTTCTTTTCCATGATCCAACTTAGGATCATCCCGTAGGGTAGACTAAGCCGGTTGTTTGTCTTGCAGAATTCCATGTGCTTTAGCATGAGTGACGGCAGGTTGAACTTGATTTTATGTTTCAAGAGATAAGCAAAGGTGCACTCTAGGCTCCCTACGTCCTTGCTTTTATTATTGGTGGGCAAGAGGCTATCGGTGACAATCATAACCAATATCTTTTGCTCCGCCGATAGCCACTTTCGATTTGGCCGTGTGGCCGAGGTGAACCTGTCCTCTTTCCCGAGTAGGTACCCGAGGTAGTCCTTGTATCCCGTAGTTTGGGTATCAATCCACCCCTTTCGGTCATAGTTAGACACACCCGTGGTGGTCAATTTCAAGAGCTTGGCCAAACGGCCTTCGGAAAGCACAATTTCCTTGCCACGGACCTTGGTGGTGATTTCTACCTTGTCACCCCGTTTGGTGGCTACAAGGTGTTGATAGAACTCCTTCACCAATTCGGGGTACGTATCCCCTTTGATGGTGAGATACGTATCTAAAAGCCCTTGATGTTTGAGCATATCAACCAATTCCGGAGAGAATTGGTCGGGTTCAAGTGCTTTAGCCCCGATCACGGTGTAATCGGCGTTTCTCCACTCCGGGGTGCGGGTTCTGAGGGGTTTCTTTGGCATCGTGGTGCTTCTGTTGATGGCGACGTTTTCAGGCGATTTTCCGGTGATCTTCCGGCGATTTTCCGGCGAGGCGACGGCGGGGCTCCGACGTGTTTTTCCGGCGAGGTGAACGGCGCTCCGACGCGTTTTTGCGGCGAGCTTCTATGCGGCGTGGTTTCTCATTTTTGAGGGGGACGGCGGCGAGGTGGAGGTTCGGCGTTGGTGCGGTGGGGGTGAGATGGCGGGGTGGCGTCGTTCGGGTGGAGGAGCAGCGGGTCGCCGCTGGGGAGCCTCCGGGTGGCGGGTTGTGGCCGGCTTGGACGGCGGCGCGGTGGTGTGACGTTGGCGGGTGGTGTTCGGCCGGCGGCGGCGGTCGGTCGACGGTGACGATGGGTGGTTGTTGGTTTCTTTGGGGTGGGGCAGTGAGGTGTGTGAGAAGGAGAAGGGGATGAGTGGGGAAGAAGAAGGGGAGGAAGAAGAAGAAGGGTTTTTGATTTGGGGGTTTTGTGGGTTTTAGGGATTTGGAGCGGTTTAACAAGGGAGTATTCCCTTGAGGTTTCAAGAAATACTCATGGCTTAGTGGTTAGGGGCTTGGACTTGTAAATAGGAGGTCTAGAGTTCAATTCTTAATGGTGGCATTAGGCATTTCTTGATGGTATGGTTTTTGTCCTTTTCCTTGTTTCGTCCTTTAGTGGGGAAGGGTTGGGTCGATGGTATAAGTTGTGTTTTATCTCCGTAGTGGAATTGAAATTCGATCAAAAAACCTTTATTCATAATACTTTCGAAATAGCTAAGTTAAATAAGTGGTCCTTATGAAACAGGGGGGGGGGGGGTGGTTACAAGGGGTGTGACGGTTTATCCTAGACAGAATTCATTTTCTGGATTTTCTTTTGTGGGATCCGTATGGTCCTCGTCTTCCGGGATTGGGTTTCCCCCTTCTAGGTCCTCTTCATTTCCGAGGTTGGCTTGAGTGTGGCTCATAACGAATACTCTCCCGGGAGCGCCGTAACTCCCTTGATGGCCGGTGCCCCCGTGTTGGCCCACGGTGGCGGGGCGTGGTCTTTGGGGCCGAGTGCACTGGAAGGCCTTGTGTCGCTCCTCTCCGTAGTTGAAGCATCGCCAGGGGTTGCCCGCGCAATCCTTGCCTCTGTGGCTTTTGTTGCATCTCGGGTAAGGGAAGCTTCTTTGATTAGCTTCATTATTTCCCAGGGGCGGTCTTTGGTTGGTCGGGTTGTTCGTCCTCGTGCCGGTGTCGTTCCTTGTTCTTTTCACTGGCGGTGCCCCACTTCCGGTGTTTCTTCTTCGTATCTGTTCCTGAACTCCGCGTTGGAGTAGTTGGATTTGATAGAGATTCGCGGCACTGGAGTAAGCCTCGTTGAGGGTCCGAGGTCTGCTTACCACTAGCGCTTTCCGGGCTTCGAAGTTGAGGCCCGAGATGAATCTCTCTATCTTGGTCACCTCGGTGGGGACTAGCTCCGGCGCGAAGCATGCCAGCTCGAGGAATCGTTTATGGTATTCTACGACGGTGGCCATTCCTTGTTTTAGGTGAAGGAACTCTTCGTACATGGATGCTTTTATGTGGGTTGGATAGAACCTCTCTCGTAGTCGTGTCTTGAGGTTCTCCCAATTGAACCCCGGTTCTTGTTGGTAAGTGGGCCCCTCGTGGATCCACCAGAGATCGCCCTCGTGCCCGAAGTAGAACGAGGCTATCTCTACGCGGCGTTCTTCCGGGCATTCTACTACTCCAAAAATCTTATCAAGAGTCCGGATCCATTCTTCCAGGACCGCGGGATCCTCTTCTCCCGAAAACGTGGGTGGTCGGTGATTTGAAACTTGTCGGGCGATGTCCGAGTTTGCGTTTGACGGAGGCGGTGGGGGCCTTTTGTTGCGAAGGGCCGCGTCACTTAGTGCCTGTACGACTTGTGTTAGTTGTTGTAGGGTTTGGGTCAGAGGGTCGTTAGCGGCGGGCTCTGGAGTTCCTGATTGCTTTCTGTTCGGCGCCATGCTATCGTCTTTCTGGTCAGTGTTTACAAGAACGTTTAAATTAGAGACCGATGCACTTCTTATGAAGTGATAAGTGGGGAAGGGTTCTTAGAACGGGGAAGGGTAAAGTGCGGGAAGGTTATGTGTAGGTTTCACAATCTCACCGCGCGTCCTAAAATTCCTGAGTCCTACGTTCCTAGGTACCTAGAGTTCAAACCTAATGTCCTAAAGTCCGGTCTTAAGGGTCTTTTCCTAGGGTCAAACTTAGGCTCTGATACCAACTGTAACACCCCAGATTTTCAATACATTTAAAACTTATATAATAAAGGTAATATCTCATTACATCCCAAAGTATATCATAGGTGTACGGGGTGCTATGCCACACCTGGGCTAGAGAACCCAGGTGCACAGGCTGTCTAACTAATATCCACCGAAATAAAATGCATAATATGGCACGCAGGCCGAAAGGGAAGCTAATCTACTTCTACGCTCCAGTTCTAGCGCGCTCCAGTGCTCTAGTCCTCTGTGCCTGAAAGCCAAATATATCTGTTCAGCGAGAGATGCTGGTAACCCACTCCAACGCGTTGAAATACAATACATATAGAGATATATATAGATATACGAAAACCATTTTGAGCATGAAGATATATCCTACGAACTCTAGCTTTAAAACCAGGAATGACTCGACAGATAAGGCCAGGCACAAGCAGCAGTTATAACAAGCATATGCAGTTCACAACAGATAAGGCAGATAAGGCAAAGCGTAAACAATAATCATAACCCAACATAAACAGTCCCCAACATAAAACCCATAGTCACATCCCCCAAGACACTCATAATCACAACTCATCCATATCTCAACACATAGCACACTTTGATGGCGCCACAGGACCAATCGCATGCCTATACATGAGGGTCAGCGCATATAGCTATGACACGGCCCCGCAGCACCCTGCCCCGTATCGCAACACGGAGGGGTCGATCGCAACCGACCGATGAACCGTAGCTCATCATAGTGTTTGATCGCAACCAAACAGTGGACCGCAGCCCAAGAGAATGTCATCTGACCGCAGCCAGGAAAAGGATGAACCGCAGCTCATATAGAAATGTTTGATCGCAACCAAACGGTGGACCGCAGCCCAAGAGTATCAATCTGACCGCAGCCAGCTTCTGAACCGCAACTCAGGATAACCAATCCGATCGCAACCGAATTGGGGTAACACACACACATAACACATAGCAAGCACATACAACCCACATTACACATTAGGAAGGGGGAGAAAACGTATAACAAAACCTATGTTTGATCCATCACATACTAAGAATAGTCCTAAGGGGTTCATACTTCTACCACCTAGGTCAACGGGATACCAATTCAACTAGCATGCAATATAATAGACTCGTAAACCTACGAACGGTACCCGAAATATCAAACTAGACATAGGCACGATGAACGGAGTCCGTTGGGACACCACGAGGATCGGGGGAACATCAAACGGGGAAGCCGGAGTCCCGGGTGGGATAATTTTCCAGCGGGTAGCCGGTGGGTGGGGGGGCCACCCGCCGGCTACCCGCTGCCGAACGGTGTTTCTCGGCCGTGGGTAGGTGGCGGGTCCCCTACCCCCCACCTACCCCCCTACTGACTCTTATTACACAATTTCGCCCCGGGGACAATTGTGAAACCCGAAACCATGCTTAGACACTTTACAACGCAATTAACGACAACACGTAGACAATTAACGGATCAAACACGAGAAACGAACGCCACATAACCTATCATGCTTTTCTAAACATAATCAACACCCAAACATGCGATTTCCCCACCCGATATACCAAGAATAACACCATACGATACAACTTAGGGTTCTAATCACTTTTATATTAACAAGAATACGATTCGTCTTCTAATTACAAGATTCGGTAAGAATAACACTTAAGCATCAATATCATCACACAAGCATCGAGAATGCCAACTAGAACATCAACCTAGGGTTCTAATTACTTTTACATCAACAAGAATACGGTTCATCTTCTAATTATAAGATTCAGTACAAATAACACATAATCATCAAGAATGTCATACAATTATCAAGAACGACATATAATAATCAAGAACTCCACATAATCACCCAGAACACCATAATTATCAAGAATCTCCCAATATCAAGATTATCAAGATGCCCCATGGGATCATCACATCAATCATCAATAATCATCATCACAAATCATCAACACACAATAATATGGGGGAAACCCTAAGGGGGAATCATAGCTATGAAAATAGGTTTTGTTGAGACATGGGTTACTTCTTAGGCTTAATTAATTCCTTGGCTATGAAGGATCTTTCTTTAATCTTTCTTGCTTTCTTGAATTCTCCTAAGGGAATTCTTTGAACTCTTTGGGTGGTGAGAGATTATTGTTGTGGGAATTCTAGGTGCCCCCTAAGTTCTCTATTTATAGATCTAGGGATCTTATTTGGGGTCTAATCCTATTGGGATTGGGGGTTGGGTTTAGAGATGAGGGCTCACGGACTATGGTGGGCCTTTTTCCCTAATTAATCATTATAATTTATTCTTTCTCCTGGGCTATTGATTAATTAACTAATTGGTTTTAGGGGCCGTAACACGGGGTGTTACACCAGGCCGGCCGATGAGGCGGTCAAACGTGATGCCGAGTCCCGTAAGGCCTTGGAGGCGGAGAGGAACAGGCATGCGGAGGAACTTGGATAGGTCATCCCCGCCTACAAGAAGTCTGATGAGTTCGAGCGGGATTCCGAGGAGTACGTCCGTGGGCGCAACAGCGACATAGTCACCTCGTGGCTAGCTAGTGATGCTGGGAAGGAGACGATTGCAGAGGAGAGTGCTATGGCCTTCCAGGTGGGCCGGTATGCTATGCAGCAGGAGATCTACACCGCCCTTCGCCAGAAGGGAGACGCCTTCGACCCTGTGGTCCTCGAGCTGCCGGTCGAGATGGAGAACCCCGAGCTAGTGATCCCTGCGGCGGGCTTCTCACTATCACCCCTTGATCCCGCCGACGAGCCTGTGGAGCTGGTGGCCTCCTCGGGAGTTATTTCACCAACTTTGCTGAGCGTTCACGTCCGAGGGAGTGACCATCACCGTCGTGCCGTCGACTGAGCTGCCACTTGCCACCGCGCCAGGTTCAGATGAGCAGCCTTGATCATGCTCGCCCTCTTTTGCTGCTTATTTTCCTTGATGACTCTTCCTGTTTTGTCTTGTTATGCTTCGAATGTTGGATCTTCATTATATGCTTGGGCCTTATGTTTGATTATGTGTTCCTGCTGCCGTGACCACGTTGGGTGTTTTTTTTTTTTTTTTTTTTTCGGGTGCCCGACCAGTGTAGGGGTTCTCGACCTCGGATTGCGCTGAGGTACTAGACCTCGGTGCGAGCCGAGGCACACGCAGCGCGGTGCACCCCGGCAGCACAGCCGTGGTGCACGCAGCATGGTGCGCCCCGGCTGTACGGCCGAGGCGGTACCTTGCTGCGCCCCGGTGTTGCCGTGGTGTGATAGCCTCAAAACATAGTCCTATGAAACTACGCCATCGGGCTCCCCGTCGGGGTTGGTAAGCGAGGTCGGACCTCGTGCCCCCTTAGGGTGCGTCAGCCGCTCGGGCTAAGTCCTTCCGGACTACGCCACCGGGCTCTTCCGTCGGGGTTGGTACACGAGGTCAGACCTCGTGCCCCCTTAGGGTGCGCCTAACCGCTCGGGCCTAGTCCTGTCGGACCAAGCTGTCGGACTCCTCCGTCGGGGTTTGTACGCGAGGTTAGGCCTCATGCCCCCTTAGGGTGCGTGCTAGCTGCTCGGGCCAAGTCCTTTCGGACTGTGCCCCCGGGCTCATCCGTCGGGGTTAGTATGCGAGGTCGGCACTCGTGCCCCCTTTGGGTACGTCCTCCATCGGGGTTAGTACGCGAGGTCGGACCTCGTGCCCCCTTAGGGTCCGTGGGGGAAGTCATGAGTGAGCACTCGTGCCCCTTTGTTTCATGATTTTTTTTTTCTTTTAAGGAGAAAGAATGAATGAGAACCAATGTTGTGATATTATTGCCGTTCACTAAGACATTATTGGGAGAGGGGAATGGTCTCCCTCCTACAATAGCATTTCAAGGTCCACCTTTCACGTGGCGGGTCTATTGGTAGAACTTCAGTAGGTGTTCTGAGTTCCAGACCCTGGCTATCATCTTCCCTTTAGGTGTCTTGAGCTTGTAAATACCCGGGCGGACCACGGCTGCTACAATGTATGGGCCTTCCCAGTTAGCGGCAAATTTTCCTCTTGCCTTGGGCTGGCTTGCCTCCCTCCTCCTGAGCACGTAGTCTCCCGCTTAGAAGTAGCGGGGCCGGACCCGCTTGTCATTGTATGCTTTGGTTTGCCTTTGGTAGTTCTCGGCTCGGATCGCAGCTGCTTCGCCTCTGTCATCGATCAGGTGGAGGTCAATTATATGTTGTTCCTCGTTCGTTTCGCGGTCGTAGTCCTCCTCCCGGTGGGAAGGTATGATTACCTCTGCTGGGGCTCGAGCTTCGAACCCATGGGTAGAGCTCCCACTAGGTCCACTCCCCACCTGGAGAAGGGGATGACCGAGCTGATGGGGGTGTAGCTCGTGGCGGGTCGGCCGGGGTGACCTGGAAATGTTGGCAGGTCTCGCAACTCCTAGCGTAGTCGGCGCACTCCTTGGCCATTTTGGGCCAAAAGTACCCCTGTAGGATGGCCCTTCGAGACATGGCGAAGGCCCCTTGGTGGGCGGAGCAGGTTCCCTCGTGGATTTCTTCCATAACTGCCCTGGCCTCGTCCGGGTATTGGCAGCGCAACAAGGCGCCATTATAGGACCTCTTGTAAAGTGTGTCCCCCATGACTACGTACGTTGAGGCTCGTCGTTTCACCAGCTTGGCATCGACCTCGTCGGGAGGCAGTGTACCTGTCTTTTTATACTCCTTGAGGTGGTTTAACCAGCAGGGATGCCGGGTTTGTACAAGTAGGACCGGGTAGGCGTCCAGGCTCGACCTCTTGAAATCTTCAATTCGGGCTATTTTTGAGTTATGCTCCGAGGCCCCTTGGGCGAGTTTGGATAACATGTCAGCATCTGTGTTCTGGTCTCGGGGCACCTGTAGGATCTCGTAATTGATCAGCTGCCCCAGTAACTGGAGCACCACGTCCTGGTACCTCCTCATCCTTTCATCACTTGCCTCAAATTCACCTGTAACCTGTCCCACCACGAGCCTGGAGTGACACCAGATTTTGAGCTTCTCCACCCTCATATTCAATGCGAGGCGGAGCCCTCCCAGGAGCGCCTCGTACTCGGCTTCGTTTTTGGATAACTTGAATCCGATGCGGAGGGCGTAGTAAGCCCGAAACCCCTCTGGGGTGATGAGGACGACTCCATCCCCGCAGCTTTTGGTGCTGGAGGACCCGTCCGTTGAGAGGGTCCACCACTCCTCATCTTCATCCCGGACCCGCTCCGTGGCCTCCCGGGCGGTACACTCGACTATGAAATCAGCCAGTGCATGCCCCTTGATGACGGGTCTGGGCTTGAATTGGATGTCGAACTGGCTTAGCTGCATGGCCCACCTGACGAACCTGCTGGCCGACCCTAAGGCCCTCAGCACCGCGTCTAGTGGCTGGTTTGTGAGGACCTGTACGAGGTGGGTGTAACACCCCAGATTTTCAAGACATTTAAAACTTATATAATAAAGATAACATCTCATTAAATCCCAAAGTATAACACATGCGTACGGGGTGCTATGCCACACCTGAGCTAGAGAACCCAGGTGCACAAGCTAACTAACTAATATCCTTAGAAATATAAATGCATAACATGGCACGCAGGCCGAAAGGGAGCTACTCTATTTCTACGCTCCAGTTCTGGCGCGCTCCAGTGCTCTAATCCTCTGTGCCTGAAAGCCAAATATATCTGTTCAGCGAGAGATGCTGGTAACCCACTCCAACGCGTTGAAATACAATACATATAGAGATATGTATAGATATACGAAAAGAATTTTGAGCATGAAGAATATATCCTACGAACTCTAGCTTTTAAACCGGGAATGACTCGACAGATAAGGCTAGACACAAGCAACAGTTATAACAAGCATAAGTAGTTCACAGCAGGCAAGACAGATAAGGATAAACACAATCGATCACCCAACATGTATAATCCCCAACATAAACCCCATATTCACATCCCCAAGATACTCATAACCACAACACGTCCATGTCTCATCACACAAGCACACTTTGTTGGCGCCACATGAACAATCGCATGCCCATACAAGAGGGTCAGTGCATATAGCTCTGACACGGCCCCGCAGCACCCTGCCCCGTATCGCAACACGGAGGCGTCGATCGCAACCGATCGATGAACCGCAGCTCATCATCATGTTTGATCGCAACAAAACAGTGGACCACAGCCCAAGAGTATGTCATCTTACCGTAGCCAGGAAGTATGAACCGCAGCTCAAGTAGAAACGTTTGATCGCAACCAAACGGTGGATCGCAGCCCAAGAGTGTAAATCTAACCGCAGCCAGCTTCTGAACCGTAGCCCAGGAATAACCAATCCGATCGCAACCGAATTGGGGTATCATGCACACATAACACATAGCAAGCACATGCAACCCACATTACACATTAGGAAGGGGGAGAAAGCGTATAACAAAACCTATGCGTGATTCTTCACATACGATGGATAGTCCTAAGGGGTTCATACTTCTTCCACCTAGGTCAGCGGGATACCAATTCAACTAGCATGCAATATATAAGACACATAAACCTACGAACGGTACCTGAAATATCAAACTAGACACAGGCACGATAAACAGAGTCCGTTGGGACACCACGGGGGTCGGGGGGACATCAAACGGTGAAGCCGGGATCCCGAAGTGGGGAATTTTCCAGCGGGTAGCCGGTGGGTAGGGGGGCCACCCGCCGATTTTACTATTCCGGCCAGCGGGCAGCTGCCCGCCCGCCGGCTGCCCTCTGCCGGAAGTGCAATCTCGGCCGTGGGTAGGTGGCGGGTCCCCTACCCCCCACTGACTCTTTTCATCACGTTAACGCCCCGGGAACCATTGTGGAACCCGAAACCATGCTTAGACACTTTCAAACGTAATTAACGACAACACGTAGACAATTAACGGATCAAACACGAGAAACGTACGGTACATAACCTATCATGCTTTCCTAAACATAATCAACACCCAAATATGCGATTTCCCCATCCGATACACCAAGAATAATATCATACGATACAACCTAGGGTTCTAATCACTTTTATATCAACAAGAATACGATTCGTCTTCTAATTACAGGATTCGGTAAGAATAACACATAAGCATCAAGAACAACACACAACTATCAAGAACATCACCTAATCATCAAGAATTCCATATAATCATCAAGAATACGTTTGTCTTGGCTCGGGGTAGGCTGGGCTTTTGATGGTGTTTGTGATAGAGGAGTTCCGGGTGTACCTCGGTTTCCTGCGCTTGAACTGGATGCCCCACGAGTGCCCAAGGCGACCTCGATCGCTGCTACCCTCTTATCGAGTGCGCGCGTGGTGTGAATCAAGGATGAGAACCCTCCTTCCATGATTTGATTCTGCCAGTTGAGCTGTGCGAGTATGCGCTCATTGATCGAGCCCTCGTTTTGATCTCTCGAGTCCCTTCCTGGCCGTGGGTGCACCGGCGGGTTTGGCTCGTCATCCTCCTCCTATTCCTGGTCCTTGTCTTTTTCCTTATTTTGTCCCTTAGTGGGGGAAGGGTTGGGTTGATGATATAACTTGTGTTTTACCTCCGTGGTGGAATCGAAATTCGATCAAAAATCTTTATTCATAATAATTCTGAAATAGCTAAGCTAAGTAAGTGGTTTCTACGACAAGGGGGGGGGGGTGGTTACAAGGGGGTGTGACTGCTTATCCTAGACAGTATTTGTTTTCTTGATTTTCTTCCGCGGGGTCCGCATGGTCCCCGTCTTCCAGGATTGGGTTTCCGTCTCCGAGGTCCTCCTCGTTTCCGAGGTTGGCTTGAGCGTGGCTCATAAAAATATTTTCCCGGGAGCGCCGTAATTTCCTTGGTGACTGGTACCCCTATGTTGTCCTGCGGTGGTGGGGCGTGGTATTTGGGGCTGAGTGCACTGGATGGCCTTGTGCCCTTCCTCTCCGCAGTTGAAGCATCGCCAGGGGTTGCCCATGCAATCTTTGCCTCTATGGCTTTTGTTGCATTTCGGGCAAGGGAAGCTGCTCGTATTAGCTCCATTATTCCTCAGAGGCGGTCTTTGGTTGGTTAGACTGTTTGATCTTGTGCCGGTGTCGTTCCTCGTCCTTTTTACAGACGGTGCCCCACTTCCAGTGTTTCTCTTTCGTATTTGTTCCTGAACCCCACGTTGGAGTAGTTGGATTCGATAGAGATTTGCGGCACTCGAGTAAGCCTCGTTGAGGGTCCGAGGCCTACTCACCACTAGTGTTTTCCGGGCTTCGAAGTTGAGGCCCGATACGAATCTTTCTATCTTGGTTACCTTGGTGGGGACTAGCTCTGGCGCGAAGCGTGCCAGTTCGAGGAATCGTTTATGGTATTCCATGACGGTGGCTGTTCCTTGTTTCAGATGGAGAAACTCTTCGTACATGGATGCCTTTACGTGGGTTGGATAGAATCGTTCTCGTAGCCGTGCCTTGAGGCCTTCCCAGTTGAACCCCGGTTCTTGTCGGTAAGTGGGTCCCTCGTGGATCCACCAGAGATCGGCCTCGTGTCCGAAGTAGAAGGAGGCTATCTCTACGCGGAGTTCCTCCGGGCATTCTACTACCCCTAGAATCTTATCAAGAGTCCGGATCCATTCCTCTAGGACCGTGGGGTCCTCTTCCCCTGAGAACGTGGGTGGTCGGTGGTTTGAAACTTGTCGGGCGATGTCTGCGTTCGCGTTTGATGGAGGCGGTGGGGGCCTGTCTGTAACACCCCATTTTACGAGTCCTAAAACCAATTAATTAATCAGCCATCTACCCAGAATGAAAAGAAATAAATCACAATGATTATTTAGCTTTAAGCCCACCATGGTCCGCGGACCCCATCCCTAAAGCCCAATACCTAATCCTAGGAGAATTAAACCCCATAGCATATAAATAGGGAACTTAGAAGGCATCTAGAATCCCCACCACAATAATCTCTCACCACCCAAAAGAGCTCCAAGAATTCCCCTAGGAGAAATCAAGAAATCAAGAAAAGCTTAAAGAAAGATCCTTCATAGCCAAGGAATTAATTAAGGCTAAGAGGTAACCCATGTCTCAACAAAACCAATTTTCATAGCTATGATTCCCCCTTAGGGTTTCCCCCATGTTGTTGTGAATGGCGAGATTTTATGATTATTAATGATGTTTGATGTGATGATCCCATGCGGGATCTTGATAATCTTGATATTGGGAACTTCTTGATAATTATGATGTTCTTGATGATTATTTGGGATTCTTGATGATTATGTGTTGTTCTTGATGATTGTGTGATGCTCTTGATGTTTATACGTTGTTCTTACCGAATCTTGCAATTAGAATACGAATCGTATTCTTGTTGACATAAAAGTGATTAGAACCCTAGGTTGTATCATATGATATTATTCTTGGATTATCGAGTGGGGAAATCGCATGTTTGGGTGTTGATTATGTTTAGAAAAAGCATGATAGGTTATGTGCCGTTCGTTTACCGTATCTGATCCGTTAATTGTCTATGTCGTGTTGTTAATTACGTTGTGAAGTGTCTAAGCATGGTTTCGGGTTCCACAATAGTTCCCGGGGCGAGATTGTGTGTTAGGAGTCAGTGGGGGGTAGGTGGGGGTAGGGGTGTAACACCCCAGATTTTCAAGACTTTTTAAAGCTTATAATAAAGGTAGAATCTTATTAAATCCCAGAATATAATACAAGCGTTCGGGGTGCTATGCCACACCTGGGCTAGAGAACCCAGATGCGCAGGCTAACTAACTAATATCCTCAAAAGCATAAACGTATAAACATGGCACGCAGGCCGAAGGGAAACTATCTATTTCTACACTCCGAGTTCTAACGCGCTCCAGTGACTTAATCTTCTGTGCCTGAAAGCCAAATATATCTGTTCAGCGAGAGATGCTGGTAACCCACTCCAACGCGTTGAAATACAATACATATAGCAATATATATAGATATATAAAGAAAACCAATTGAGCATGAAGATATATCCTACGAACTCTAGCTTTAAAACCGGGGACGACTCGACAGTTAAAGCCAGACGCAAGCATTGCTATAACAGCCATAAGCAGCTCACAATAGATAAGGCAATTAAGGCAAACATAACCGATGATCGTAACTCAACATAAACGGTCTTAACATAAGTCTCCCAGTCCCATCTGCCAAGATAGTCATAACCACAATTCTCCCACCTCTCAACACGTAGCACACTTTGTTGGCGCCACATGACCAATCGCATGCCCATACATGAGGGTCAGCGCATATAGCTCTGACACGGCCCCGCAGCACCCTGCCCCGCATCCACACGGAGGAATCATTGCTTTGGCTCCCAATGAACCAAAGCCCATAAGAACGTGCATTCTGACTGTAGCCAGGAAACCCATCTGACTACAGCCGGCCTCCGAACCCTTTGTTCAGGAGGTGTCATCTGATTGCAGTCAGGAATTCCCATCTGACTACAACCAGCTTCTGGGCCGCTGCCCAGGATAACGTCATCTGACTGCAGCCAGGAAACCCATCTGACTACAGCCAGCTTCCGAACCCTTTGTTCGGGATAACCAATCCGATCCTTTACCGAATTACCAAACCTGGTTGTGGGATGACTCGGAGACCTTACGAGTCATCTCATTTCCATATGGGTCCTTAACGACCCTTGAAGCCTTGGCGCGAATGTGCTCTTTCTCATTTTGCTTAGCACCACGGACTACGTAGTTCTTGATCCCATACAACTTGTAAGGAGTCCTCTGATTTGCTCGAATGACGTCCATGGTTTGGAGTAGTCCCGGTTTTAGCATTCTGACTTTTAAGGTCTTCATGGGTTCTTGGCACGAGTTCCCAACTCGCTTCCTTGGTTTGCGCAGTCCTTTATGCCAGACATCCCTAGTCGGTTGTATCGTAGGATCCAACTTCATTTACTCGTGCAACGTTTCCCGATGGTGCCTCGTGCGTCAAGGTCTTTTACGTAGGATACTATGTTTGGGTGGTCCATGGTTTCTTATCCGAGACTCACATTCATCAATCGAGGCACACAAGTGCGCCGCAAATCAATAAAATGAGGGGTTAAGAAATCAGCACATTGTACCAGTGGGCGCGAGGTGGGCGGTCGTCCGCCTGCCAAGCTCTTGCCAAGGACCCGCCAAGGTCCCGTCAAGGACCTGTTGGGGACCCGCGGAAAAGTGACTGGGAAGAGTCAATTTCTTTGGGAAAGTCCCCAAAAATGCACAGATTCATGTTCTGACAAGTCCCATGCCCTTGTGCTCAATAAAAGGGACTTGGATACATGGGATGACCCATCGTACAATGTTTATTGATCCTTAAGCACGGGTTCTAGATGAGTCAAGACTCTTGTATTTTCGTTCCGCTTAGTAGGTCGGGTCCGGTTTCCAATCAGCAACCTTGTCGTCTTCACCGGGTAGTTTGGGTATAAACCAACTTCGTCTTTCCCTTGCTTGATTAAGGGTAAGCCTTCTTGGTTCTTCCTGGAGTTCGGCTTGTTACCCGCTCTTTGTTCAATCATTTGATGACCGAGTGCTCGGTGATGTGTTTCCCTTCCTTGGGATGCATTTGATTGACTGCCCTTGACGTCGCATGGTGTATTGGCGACTTTGCGTGTCTCACGTACTTCTCACGGTGCCTTAAAACCATCAAGGTCCTTATTCCAAGGTCAGATCCTTATTGCTGTGAGGCTCTAGTTGTATGATACCTTCCATGTGTTCGTTGCCTCTTCTTGTCATGTCGAGCCCTTTTCGGTGTTTCGTGCCAACGATTAAGAAAGGGTGTCGTTGACGTACTACCTTACTTCCTTGCATTCTAATTGGCGTTCCCAGTCTCCGGGCTGGGATAGTTGCGCTCATTCGTGACTAGTTCCGAAAGGGTTCGCTCATGCTGGAGGGAGTGGCTTCCCACTTCTGTTATTTCTTCTTTCGGGTTTGTTCCTGGATTCCGCGTTTGGAGTAGTTGGATTCAGTAGAGATTAGCGGCACTGGAGTGAGCCTTGTTCGGGAGTCCGAGGTCTGTTTACCACTAGTGCTTTTCGGGCTTCAAAGTTGAGGCCCGATACGAATCTCTCTACTCCGGTTGCCTCGGTGGGACTAGTTCTAGTGTGAAGCGTGCTAGTTCTAGGAATCGTTTGTTGGTATTCCATGACGGTAGTTGTCCCTTGTCTTAGATGGAGAAACTCTTCGTACATGGATGTTTTTACGTGTGTTGGATAAAACCGCTCTCGAAGTCGCGCCTTGAGGTGTTCCCGGTTGAACCCCGGTTAATGTTGGTAAGTGGGATCCTCGTGGATCTACCAGAGATCGGCCTCATGTCCGAAGTAGAACGAGGCTACCTCCACGCGGCGTTCCTCTGGGCGTCCTACTAACTCGAGGGTTCGGATCCATTCTCCTAGGATTACGGGATCCTCTTCTCCTGAGGATGTGGGTGGTTGATGGTTAGAGACTTGTCGGGCGAAGTCTGCGTTTGCGTTCGACGGAGGAGGTGGGGGATTTCTTGTACGTGGTTGTCCTTTCGGGTGCGTGGTGGAATTGTCCTTGTAGTCGTGCCCCTAGGCACTCTTAGTTGGACCCCTGGTTGTTACCCATAAGTAGGTCCTTTTTGGATTTATCAAAGATCAGCCTCGTGTCTTCGAACGAGGCTATCGCTACGCGGTGCTCCCCTGAGCATTCCATTAACCCAAGGATTTTGTTGAAGGTTCGGATTCGTTTTGCGAGGAGTGTGGGGTCCTTGACTGTCTTCTTGTTGGCGCCGTGCTACTGATTTTTAGGGCCAACATTTGTTGTAGTGACGGGTCAGTGTGCTGCACCCTTATCTTGGTGGGGTAAGCGTAGGGGGGTTCTTTAAGTCATGGAGGGATAAAGTGAGGGGGGGTTATGTGTAGATTTCACAATCTCACTACGCGTCCTAAGATTCCTGAGTCCTATGTTCCTAGATACCTAGAGTTCAAGCCTAATGTCCTACAGTCCGGTCTTAAGAGTTTTATCCTAGGGTCAAACTTAGGCTTTGATACCAACTGTAACACCCCAGATTTTCAAGACTTTTTAAAGCTTATAATAAAGGTAGAATCTTATTAAATCCCAGAATATAATACAAGCGTTTGGGGTGCTATGCCACACCTGGGCTAGAGAACCCAGATGCACAGGCTAACTAACTAATATCCTCAAAAGCATAAACGTATAAACATGGCACGCAGGCCGAAGGGAAACTATCTGTTTCTACACTTCGAGTTCTAGCGCGCTCCAGTGACTTAATCTTCTGTGCCTGAAAGCCAAATATATCTGTTCAGCGAGAGATGCTGGTAACCCACTCCAACGCGTTGAAATACAATACATATAGCAATATATATAGATATATAAAGAAAACCAATTGAGCATGAAGATATATCCTACGAACTCTAGCTTTAAAACCGGGGACGACTCGACAGTTAAAGCCAGACGCAAGCATTGCTATAACAGCCATAAGCAGCTCACAATAGATAAGGCAATTAAGGCAAACATAACCGATGATCGTAACTCAACATAAACGGTCTTAACATAAGTCTCCCAGTCCCATCTGCCAAGATAGTCATAACCACAATTCTCCCACCTCTCAACACGTAGCACACTTTGTTGGCGCCACAGGACCAATCGCATGCCCATACATGAGGGTCAGCGCATATAGCTCTGACACGGCCCCGCAGCACCCTGCCCCGCATCCACACGGGCTCATTGCTTTGGCTCCCAATGAACCAAAGCCCATAAGAACGTGCATTCTGACTGTAGCCAGGAAACCCATCTGACTACAGCCGGCCTCCGAACCCTTTGTTCAGGAGGTGTCATCTGATTGCAGTCAGGAATTCCCATCTGACTACAACCAGCTTCTGGGCCGCTGCCCAGGATAACGTCATCTGACTGCAGCCAGGAAACCCATCTGACTACAGCCAGCTTCCGAACCCTTTGTTCGGGATAACCAATCCGATCCTTTACCGAATTGGCAACACACACACATAACACATAGCAAGCACATGCAACCCACATTACACGTTGGGAGGGGAATACGACGTATAAAATAAACCTATGCGTGATCCATCACCAACTAGGAATTGCCTTACGGGGTTCATACTTCTTCCACCTAGGTCGACGGGGTACCAATTCACTAGCATGCATTATACTCGACTCACAAACCTACGAACGGTACCCGAATTATCAAACTAGACATCGGCACGACAAACGGGGTCCGTTGGGACGCCACGGGGATCGGGGAAACATCAAACGGGGTAGCCGGGGTCCCAAGGGGGGGAAAATTCCAGCGGGTAGCCGGTGGGTGGGGGTCACCCGCCGGCTGCCCGCCGGAACAGTGTTTCCGGGCAGCGGGTTGCCGGTGGGCAGCTGCCCGCCCGCCGGCTGCCCGCTGCCGGAACAGTAAAACCGGCCGTGGGTAGGTGGCGGGTCCCCTACCCCCCACCTACCCCCCACTGACTCCTTTCACACTTTTTCGTCCCGGGAACCGATGTGGAACCCGAAACCATGCTTAGACACTTTACAACGTAATTAACGGCAACACGTAGACAATAAATGGATCAAATACGAGAAACGAACGACACTTATCCTAACATGCTTATCTAAACATAATCAACTCCCAAACATGCGATTTCCCACCCGATAATCCAAGAATAATATCATACGGTACAATCTAGGGTTCTAATCACTTTTATGTTAACAAGAATACGATTCGTCTTCTAATTGCAAGATTCGGTAAGAACAACACATAATCATCAAGGATACCAATCAACCATCAAGAACATCATCATCATCAAGAACAACACATAAACATCAAGAATACCAATTAATCCTCAAGAACATCATAATCATCAAGAAACTCCCAATATCAAGATTATCAAGATTCCCCATGGAATCATCAATTCAACACCAATAACAATAATCATCATAATCACGCCATTCTCAATAATATGGGGAAAACCCTAAGGGGAAATGATAACTATGAAAATAGGTTTTGTTGAGACATGGGTTACCTCTTAGCCTTAATTAATTCCTTGGCTATGAAGGATCTTTCTTTAAGCTTTCTTGATTTCTTGATTTCTCCTAGGGGAATTCTTGGAGCTCTTTGGGTGGTGAGAGATTATTGTGGTGGGAATTCTAGGTGCCTCCTAAGTTCCCTATTTATATATTTAAGACTCCTAATTAGGGCCTGAATGGTATGGGTTTACTAATTCTATTCCTTATAGGACTTAGGGACTTGCTTTAGGGATAATTAAAGCGGATCACAATCTGAATAGTAAAAGGCCTACTTCTTTTATTCCTAATGGATAACTAGGTCTAGGATTCCTAATTAGGATCTGAATAGTAAAAGGTTTACTTTCTTTATTCCTAATAGGCTTAAGCCTCTCATTTAGGCAAGGGTCCACGGTTCATGGTGGACCCTATTAATTAATTAAAGGGGACCCTTAACATAATTAAATCGTATTTAATTATTATTAGCGGGATTAATTAAATAATTAATCCAGGATTGAAGGCCGTAACACGGGGTGTTACAAGGGGACCCGCCACCTACCCGCGGCCTTCTTGGGCAACGCCGGCAGCGGGCAGCCGGCGGGCGGGCAGCTGCACGCCGGGCACCCGCTGCCCAGAACAGTGGCCGCCGACGGGCAGCCGTCGGGTGAACCCTCACCCACCGGCTACCCGCTGGTTTACACCCTACCTCGGGTTCCCGGCTTCCCCATTTGATGTTTCCCCGTTCCACGTGGTGTCCCAACGGACCCCGTTTGTCGTGCCTGTGTCTAGTTTGATGTTTCGGGTACCGTTCGTAGGTTTACGAGTCTAAGATATTGCATTCTAGTTGAATTGGTATCCCGTTGACCTAGGTGGAAGAAGTATGAACCCCTTAGGACTACTCCTTGTATGTGACGGATCACGCATAGTTTTGTTATACATCTTATTCCCCATCCCAATGTGTAATGTGGGTTGCGTGTGCTTGTTATGTGTTATGTGTGTGTGTTACCCCAATTCGGTTGCGATCGGATTGGTTATCCTGAGCTGCGGTTCAGAAGCTGGCTGCGGTCAGATTGGTATTCCTGGCTGCGGTCAGATGACACTCTCTTGGGCTGCGGTCCACTATTTGGTTGCGATCAAACATTATGATGAGCTGCGGTTCATCGGTTGGTTGCGATCGACCTCCCCGTGTTGCGATACGGGGCATGGTGCTGCGGGGCCATGTCAGAGCTATATGCGCTGACCCTCATGTATGGGCATGCGATTGGTCCTGTGGCGCCAACAAAGTGCATTACGTGTTGTGATATGGATGAGTTGTGATTATGAGTGCCTTGGGGAGGTGACTATGGGTTTCATATTGGGGGATTGTTTATGATGGGTTGTGATTTCTGTTTATGCCTTGCCTTATCTGCCTTATCTGTTGTGAACTGCTTATGACTGTTGTAACTGTTGCTTGTGTCTGGCCTTAGCTATTCCCGGTTTTAAAGCTAGAGTTCGTAGGGTATATCTTCATGCTCAAATTGGTTTTCGTATATCTATATATATCTCTATATGTATTGTATTTAAACGCGTTGGAGTGGGTTACCAGCATCTCTCGCTGAACAGATATATTTGGCTTTCAGGCACCGAAGATTAAGTCACTGGAGCGCGCTAGAACTTGGAAAAGTAGAAGTAGTTAGTTCCCCTTCGGCGTGCGTGCCATGTTTATGTAATTACGCTTTGAGGTTATTAGTTAGTTAGCCTGTGCACTTGGGTTCTCTAGCCCAGGTGTGGCATAGCACCCCGAACGCTTGTATTATATCTTGGGATTTAATAAGATTCTACCTTTATTATAAGTTTTAAAATGTCTTGAAAATCTGGGGTGTTACACTGTCACTGCGAAGGGCTACGTCACTTAGCGCTTGTGCGACTTGTGTTAGTTGTAGTAGGGTCTGGGTCAAGGGATCGTCAGTGGTGGGCTCAGGAGTCCTTGATTGTCTTATGTTCGGTGCCATGCTATCGTGTTTCTGGTCAGCGTTTACAAGAACGTTAAATTAGAGTTTGATGCACTTCTTATGAAGTGATAAGTGGGGGGAGGTTTTAGAATATGGGAAGGGTAAAGTGCGGGGAAGTTATGTATTGGCTTCACAATCTCACCGCGCGTCGTAAGATTCCTGAGTCCTATGTTCCTAGGTACCTAGAGTTCAAGCCTAATGTCCTAAGGTCCGGTCTTAAGAGTCTTTTCCTAGGGCCAATCGCATGCCCATACATGAGGGTCAGCGCATATAGCTCTGACACGGCCCCGCAGCACCCTGCCCCGTATCGCAACACGGAGGGGTCGATCGCAACCGACCGATGAACCGCAGCTCATCATAATGTTTGATCGCAACCAAACAGTGGACCACAGCCCAAGAGTAGTCATCTGACCGCAGCCAGGAAATATGAACCGCAACTCATGTAGAACGATTGATCACAACCAAACGGTGGACCGCAGCCCGAGAGTGTAAATCTGATCGCAGCCAGCTTATGAACCGCAGCTCAGGAATAACCAATCTGATCGCAACCGAATTGGTGTATCATGCACACATAACACATAGCAAGCACATGCAACCCACATTAACACATTGGGAAGGGGGAGAAAACGTATAACAAAACCTATGTGTGATCATTCACATGCTAATAATAATCCTAAGGGGTTCATACTGCTTCCACCTAGGTCAACAGGATACCAATTCAACTCGCATGCAATATATAAGACTCGTTTATCCTACGAATGGTACCCGAAACATCAAACTACACATAGGCCCGATAGACGGAGTCCGTTGGGACGCCACGGGGGTCGGGGGAACATCAAACGGTGAAGTCAAAATCCCAAGGTGGGGTAAAATCCAGCGGGTAGCCGGCGGGGCGACAGCTTTCCAGGCAGCGGGTGCCTGGCGGGCAGCTGCTCGCCCGCCGGCTGCCCGCTGCTCGCCCACCGGCTGCCCGCTGCCGGTGATGTCTATTTCGGCCGTGGGTAGGTGGCGGGTCCCCTACCCCACACTGACTCTTTTTTACAAATAACGCCCCGAGAACCTTTGTGGAACCCGAAACCATGCTTAGACACCTTTAAGCGTAATCAATGACACCACGTAGACAATTAACAGATCAAAAGCGAGAAACATACGGCACATATCCTATCATGCTTTTCTAAACATAATTAACCCCCAAACATGCGAATTTCCACCCAATACACCAAGAATAATACCCTGCGAGTTTCACGATACAACCTAGGGTTCTAATTACTTTTAAATCAACAAGAACACAATTCATCTTTTCTTATCAAGATTCGGTAAGAATATCACATAAACATCAAGAACCTCATACAATCATCAAGAACATCATATAATCATCAAGAACCTCTTATCAACACCAAGATCATCAAGATCACCCAAAGAGTTCCAAGAATTCCCTTAGGAGAAATCAAGAAAGCAAGAAAGCTTAAAGAAAGACTCTTCATAGCCAAGGAATTAATTAAGGCTAAGAGGTAACCCATGTCTCAACAAAACCTATTTTCATAGCTATGATTCCCCCTTAGAATTTCCCCCATATTATTGTGTATTGATGATTTGTGGTATTATTATTGGTAATTGATGATTCCATGGGTGATCTTGAGGTTCTTGATAATTATGGTGTTCTTGATAATTATGGTGTTCTTGATAATTATGGTATTCTTGATAATTGTGTGGCGTTCTTGATGATTATATGATGCTCTCGTTTATTATGTGTTATTCTTGATAATTGTATGGTGTTCTTGATGTTCACGGGATATTCTACCGAATCTTGATATTAGAAGATGAATTGTGTTCTTGTTGATCTAAAAGTGATTAGAACCCTAGGTTGTATCGTATGATATTATTCTTGGTATATTGGTTCGGAATTCGCATGTTGGGGAGTTAATTATGTCTAGAAAAGCATGATAGGATATGTGTCGTATGCTTCGTGATTTTGATCCGTTAATTGTCTACGTGTTGTTATCAATTGCGTTTGAAAGTGTCTAAGCATGGTTTTGGGTTCCACGAAGGTTCCCGGGGCATTTTTGTGTTGAAAAGAGTCAGTGGGGGGTAGGTGGGGGTAGGGTACCCGCCACCTACCCGCGGCCTAGAGGAGAAGTACGGCAGCGGGCAGCCGGTGGGCGGGCAGTTGCCCGCCGGGCACCCGCTGCCCGGAATAGTAACGCCGGCGGGTGAACCCTCACCCACCGGCTACCCGCTGGAAATTCACCCAACTCGGGATTTCGGCTTCCACGTTTGATGTTCCACCGACCCCCGTGGTGTCCTAACGGACCCCTCCTATCGTGCCTATGTCAAGTTTGATGTTCGGTACCGTTCGTAGGTCGAATGAGTCTTGCATATTGCATACTAGTTGAATAGGTATCCCGTTGACCTAGGTAATAGAAGTATGAACCCCTTAGGAGTATTCTTAGTTGTCGATGACCACGCATAGGTTCCGTTATACATTCCCCCCCCCCCCTTCCCAATGTGTTAATATGGGATGCATGTGCTTGCTATGTGTTATGTGTGCATGTAACCCCGACTTGGTTAAGATCAATCGGGCTATACGGGCAGTCGGATGGGTTGAGAACCATACCGGCTGTTAACCAGGCTGGTAGAGACTAGACAGGTATATAAATATTATATAGGGCAAAGGCCCACTATACGGGCAGTCGGATGGGTTGAGAACCATACCGGCTGTTAACCAGGCTGGTTGAGATCGGTCAGGTATATAAATATTATATAGGGTAAAGGCCCACTATACGGGCAGTCGGATGGGTTGAGAACCATACCGGCTGTTAACCAGGATGGTAAAGACCGGTCAGGTATATAAATATTATGTAGAACTGCGGTTCATTGGTCGATTAAGATCGACTCCTCCGTATTATGAAATGGGGCAGGGTGCTGCGGGGCCGTTTCAGAGCTATACGCACTGACCCTCACGTAATGGGCATGCGATTGGTCCTGTGGCGCCAACAATGTGTGCTACATGATGAAATGAGAAGTATTGATGTTATGACTATTATGGAGACGTGACCTTAGGATTCTTGCTAGTATTACTTGGTTGTGATTATTGGTTATGCTTATCTATAACTGTGCCCTATGTATATGCTTGATATGATTGTTACTTATGCTTAGCTTTGTCTGTCGAGTCTATCCCCGTTTTAAAAGCTAGAGTTCGTAGGATATATCTTCATGCTCAAAATGGTTTTCGTATATCTATATATATCTCTCTATATGTATTGTATTTAAACGCGTTGGAGTGGGTTACCAGCATCTCTTGCTGAACCAATATATTTGGCTTTCAGGCACAGAAGATTAAGTCACTAGAGCGCGCTAGAACTGGAGCGTAGGAGTAGATAGTTTCCCTTTTCAGCCTGCGTGCCATGTTATGCATTTACATTCTGAGGATATTAGTTAGTTAGCCTGTGCACATGGGTTCTCTAGCTCAGGTGTGGCATAGCACCTCGAAAATCTGGGGTGTTACAGTTGGTATCAGAGCCTAAGTTTGATCGTAGGATAAAACTCTTAAGACCAGACTTTAGGACATTAGGCTTGAACTCTAGGTATTTAGGAACATAGGATTTAGAAATCTTAGAACGCGCGGTGAGATTGTGAGCCTACCTATCACCGCATAAACTCCCCTCACTTTATCCCTCCTTAATTTAAAGAATTTCCCCCTTCACTTATCACATCAAGGTAAGGGCACAACACACCCTTCATTCCACATACTTTGTCCTTGCATGCTTTTACCTGCTTTGTTGCTTATCACTCTTTGATTATCATGCTTGTTTATTTGCTTAGGCATATGTTCCTAATTGATTTTAGACCAAGTTAGGAACTACATATTATTGCTTAAACTATTTGATCAAACATGCGTTATTTGGATATCTGTTACTTGATAAAGTATCCTGGAACCTGCAATTAGTAATTTTATTCGGCCTATAAGAACTCACTTGTCCTAACCATGATTGACCAATGTAGTTGACCCACTAATAGCCCGATAAGTGCTTACGTAAGTTTGCATAGAGGAAAATTGTGGGAACATAGCTTAGGTTAAGAAGGGGGGGAGTGGGGTGCGTGATCCTTATGATATCTCATTGAATGTCTCCCATGTCCCTTGTTAGAGTCCTAATAATGTGATTTCCTAACGATCTTCCATGCATTTAAGTCCCTTTTATTGTTCATATAAGTGTGGAATTATTCGGACTCGAATTTGTGCGTTCTTGGGACTTTTCCTGAAGTAACCCATTCTTCGTAGTCACATTCCAGTGGGAGCTTGGCAGGCGGTCGACCGCCCACCACGTGCCCAGTGCCACATTCCAGTGGGGGCTTGACAGGCGGACGACCGCCCACCTCGCGCCCACTGGTACGGTATGTTTTCTTGATTTCTCGTTTTTATTGATCCATTGTGCATTTGTGTGTCTTCCTTGATACTTTGTATGTGTTTAACATGTAGATAACAATCTAATACTTGAACATGAAAGTCAATTTACCTTCCTAAAACTAATTTGCTTATAAGTCACATAGAAATTATAGAGACTAATTCTATTTCCAGAAATCTAGGCCCTCGGGTACATTACGTATTAAGTTTTGACCCGAAGGTCAATCCGAGTGAAACCGGTAGGAATCTAAGGAACCTAAACCAAGTGGTCATCTAGAAATTATCCTTGGGAAAAATATATTGCGTCCCCAAAACCATCTTAAAAACGATCCCTCTAGACTTTGGTCCATGTTGCATAATGGACCACAAGCTTTCAAAACCTTGTTTAGGACCCTCTACCACTAAGATGAGGATCCCCTAAACAAACATTTATACATAAATAGGTATATCCCTACCATTCTAAATATATTCCCCTAAAACCTCTATTATATATATATACACTTTCCTAAAGTATGTAGTAAAACCCAATTACATTCATATGCTACACTTACACCAAATTATTATTATTACTGAACCCCCACCCAAATCACCATGCCTAATCCTAAAAATCTCCCACGGTTGCGTCGTGTACATCCCTATATGCTTATACATATAAAGTTAGTGAGCCTATAAGAACACCACCCCTTACTCACACATATTCATATGAATTGTTACAGTCATATTACATACAACAATATCCCTAGCCCCAAACCATACACATGTGCCCTAACTATGATAATTTTATATACATCTATGAGTCTGCCTTAGCATAGCCTAAACCTTGAAATTACACACACATATCCTGAGATAGCCGTAATTCTACCTTTCCCCTCACATGACCTCCCTGTTACCACTCCTACCTTCCCTGAATAATTAAGAACTTTAGCATCATCATCAGGTCATCAATTGATTTAGATCAACGGCCTTCAACTCTAAAATGTTTAGGCATTTTGGGCTCCTAGAGGTAAGATCTATACCTACCCAAAATCTAAAGACCACCGAGATAAAACTAATCTTCCCAAGTGCTTGTGTGATTAAACTCTATTGAGAATTCTCAAAATAAAACCTTTAGTAATCATGGACCTAGGCTATCTTACTCGTAATTATTAAAGAACAATTGTGTGCAAATTGCATGGTCCAAACCATAGGCCGAAATTCATATGCATTACACGACAAATCACATAGCTCACATGTTTATGCTAAGATACACACACTTACACGCATTCATATATACATACAAAGCATGTTAGACAAAAATAGCATGTTGTAAGGCATCTCACTACACATATATACAATATTACAAGCAATCTGCATATAAGTACCAATACTTGTTATGTGATCACCCACCGTTACCCACAATATAAAAAATAATGATCCTAATTTTATTGTCTCCCCATAATTTATTTACCCGATGAGAAGCAAGAGCCCTCCCCCTAAATACTTACAATCTTTCCCTCAAAATCTAAATTTCGCTATCTGAACAATTGTTATATGATTTACAACCTTCCCGAATTTATATGACAAAAGCTGGTTATGCCACGACACGATATTAAGTACGTAAATTTAACGGTCAATCACACACCAGACTAACATTTACATATGAGTGCTTTATGATTCCATAGGACTAGTTATTACTTAAAACTTGAAATATGTCCACATGCCTTCACCCTCTACACCTATAGACTCAATAAATTGCATATTTAGCATAATTACAACTAAACACATATAGGCATGCCAACTTACAGGTTTCGCATATAACATAAACAGTTAATTGTCATACATGTCAAGCATGTTATTTCGCAACTATGAATATTTGGTATAACCTGCTAAACACAAAGATTAGACATAGATCCTACATATATGGCATTTAGGCTCACAACATGTTACACTGCATAATTAAACGTTTGCATCCATTCATAGATAAGGTTCACATATGCCGATACGTGTGCATATATGCTTTATATGAATTATGTGGCTATCTGGTTATGCACCCCGTGGTAATTGCCTCTCATTAGGTACATGAATACTCATGTGTTCGGTACAACTTGGGATCCTATAGGTTAAATCATTATAAAATAAAGAACGTGCCATGTGTAAAGACTTCTATGTTATGTGTTAGTCGCTCGTAAAACATACATATTGTGTGTTACTGTAACACCCCGTGTTACGACCCCTAAAACCGATTAATTAATTAAACAATAGCCCAAGAGAAAGAATAAATTAGGGAAAAAGACCCACCATAGTCCGTGGGCCCTCATCTCTAAACCCAACCCCTAGTCCTAAAAGGATTAGACCCTAAATAAGACCCTGGGATATATAAATAGAGAACCTAGAAGGAACCTAGAATTCCCACCACAATAATCTCTCACCATCCAAAGAGTTCCAAGAATTCCCCTAGGAGAAATCAAGAAAGCAAGAAAGCTTAAAGAAAGACCCTTCATAGACAAGGATTTGATTAAGGCTAAGAGGTAACCCGTGTCTCAACAAAACCTATTTTCATAGCTATGATTTCGCCTTAGGATTTCCCTCATGTAATTGTGTTTTGATGATTTATGATATTATTATTGATTATTGGGATGATGATTCCATGGTTGATCTTGGGGTTCTTGATAATTATGATGTTCTTGATAATTATGATGTTCTTAATAATTATGGTGTTCTTGATAATTATATGATGCTCTTGTTGATTATGTGTTATTCCTGATAATTGTATGGTGTTCTTGATGTTCACGGGATATTCTACCGAATCTTGATATTAGAAGATGAATTGTGTTCTTGTTGATCTAAAAGTGATTCGAACCCTGGGTTGTATCGTATGATATTATTCTTGGTATATTGGGTGGGAATTCGCATGTTTGGGTGTTAATTATGTCTAGAAAAACATGATAGGATATGTGTCGTATGCTTCATGATTTTGATCCGTTAATTGTCTACGTGTTGTTATCAATTGCGTTTGAAAGTGTCTAAGCATGGTTTCGGGTTCCACAAAGGTTCCCCGGGCGTTTCTGTGTTGAAAAGAGTCAGTGGGGGGTAGGTGGGGGTAGGGGACCCGCCACCTACCCGCGGCCAAGAGGAGAAGTCCGGCAGCGGGCAGTCGGTGGGCGGGCAGCTGCCCGCCGGGATCCCGCTGCCCGGGCACCCACCGGCTACCAGCTGGAAATTCACCCAACCCGGGATTTCGGCTTCCACGTTTGATGTTCTACCGATCCCCGTGGTGTCCTAACGGACCCCTCCTATCGTGCCTATGTCAAGTTTAATGTTCGGGTACCGTTCGTAGGTCAAATGAGTCTTGTATATTGCATGCTAGTCGAATTGGTATCCCGTTGACCTAGGTAATAGAAGTATGAACCCCTTAGAAGTATTCTTAGTTGTGGATGACCACGCATAGATGTTCTTGATAATTATGGTGTTCTTGATAATTATGGTGTTCTTGATAATTGTGTGGCGTTCTTGATGATTATATGATGCTCTCGTTGATTATGTGGTATTCTTGATAATTGTATGGTGTTCTTGATGTTCACGGGATATTCTACCGAATCTTGATATTAGAAGATGAATTGTGTTCTTGTTGATCTAAAAGTGATTAGAACCATAGGTTGTATCGTATGATATTATTCTTGGTATATTGGGTGGGAATTCGCATGTTTGGGTGTTAATTGTGTTTAGAAAAGCATGATAGGATATGTGTCGTATGTTTCTCGATTGTAATCCGTTAAATGTCTACATATTGTTGGCAATTGCGTTTGAAATTATCTAAGCATGGTTTCGGGTTCCATAAAGGTTCTCGCGGCGTTTTTGTGTTGAAAAGAGTCAGTTGGGGGTAGGTGGGGGTAGGGGACCCGCCACCTACCCGCGGCCAAGTTGTGCAGCTCCGGCAGCGGGCAGCCGGCGGGCGGGCAGCTGCACGCCGGCCACCCGCTGCCCGGAATAGTGACTCCGGCGGGCAGCCGGCGGGTGGCCCCCACCCACCGGCTACCCACTGTAATTTATTCCACCTCGGGACCATGGCTTCCCCGTTTGATATTTCCCCGACCCCCGTGGCGTCCCAACGGACTCCGTCTATCGTGCCTATTTCTAGTTGATGTTTCGGGTACCGTTCGTAGGTTGTACGAGTCGTATATATTGCATGCTAGTTGAATTGGTATCCCGTCGACCTAGGTAGAAGATGCATGAACCCCTTAGGACTATCTTTAGTATGTGAACGATCACGCATTTGTTTCATTATACGTTTTCTCCCCTCCGAATGTGTTAATGTGGCTGCATGTGCTTGCTATGTGTTATGTGTGCATGTAACCCCGACTTGGTTAAGATCAATCGGGCTATACGGGCAGTCAGATGGGTTGAGAACCATACCGGCTGTTAACCAGGCTGGTAGAGACCAATCAGGTATATAAATATTATATATAGGGCAAAGGCCCACTATACGGGCAGTCGAATGGGTTGAGAACCATACCGGCTGTTAACAAGGACGGTTAAGATCATAAAGGTATATAAATATTATATATTCGGCAAAGGCCCACTATACGGGCAGTCGGATGGGTTGAGAACCATGCCGGCTGTTAACCAGGCTGGTAAAGACCAGTCAGGTATATAAATATTATATAGGGCAAAGGCCCATCAGTCGGTTAAGATCAACTCCTCCGTATTGTGAGACGGGGCAGGGTGCTGCGGGGCCGTGTCAAAGCTATATGCGCTGACCCTCATGTATGTGCATGCGATTGGTCCTGTGGCGCCAACAAAGTGTGCTATGTGATGAGATGAGAAGTATTGATGTTATGACTGTTATGGAGACGTGACCTTAGGATTCTTGCTAGTATTACTTGGTTTTGTAACACCTCGTGTTACGGCCTTCAATCCCGGATTAATTATTTAATTAATCCCGTTAATAATAATTAAATATGATTTAATTATGTTATGTTTACCTTTAATTAATTAGTGAGGTCCACCATGAACCGTGGACCCTTGCCCGAATAAGAGTCTTAAACCTATTAGGAATAAAGGAAGTAGGCCTTTTACTATTCAGATTATGATTAGGGTTCTCTTTAATTAATATGGTCCACTATGGACCATGGACCCTTATCCCTAAAACAATCCCTAGCCCTATAAGGAATAGAATTAGTAAACCCATACCATTCAGACCCTAATTAGGAGTCTTAAATATATAAATAGGGAGCTTAGGAGGCACCTAGAACCCCCACCACAATAATCTCTCACCACCCAAAGAGTTCCAAGAATTCCCCTAGGACAAATCAAGAAAGCAAGAAAGCTTAAAGAAAGATCCTTCATAGCCAAGGAATTAATTAAGGCTAAGAGGTAACCCATGTCTCAACAAAACCTATTTTCATAGCTATGATTCCCCCATAGGATTTCCCCCATATTATTGTGTATCGACGAGTTATGATGATTATTATTGATGATTGATGTGATGATCCCATGGGGGATCTTGATATTGGGAGATTCTTGAAAATTATGGTGTTCTTGATGATTATATGTCGTTCTTGATAATTGTATGGTGTTCTTGATGCTTATGTGTTATTTGTACCGAATCTTGCAATTAGAAGACGAACCGTATTCTTGTTGATGTAAAAGTAATTAGAACCCTAGGTTAATGTTCTTGTTGGCGTTCTTGATGCTTATGTGATGTTCTTGGTGCTTATGTGATATTCTTACCGAATCTTGCAATTAGAAGACGAATCGTATTCTTGTTGATATAAAAGTGATTAGAACCCTAAGTTGTATCGTATGATATTTTTCTTGGTTTATCGGGTGGGGAAATCGCATGTTTGGGTGTTGATTATATTTAGAAAAGCATGATAGCTTATGTGTCGTACGTTTCTCGTATTTGATCCGTTAATTGTCTACGTGTTGATTGTTAATTACGTTGTAAAGTGTCTAAGCATGGTTTCGGGTTCCACAAAGGTTCCCGGGACGTTTTTGTGTGTAAAGAGTCAGTGGGGGGTAGGGGACCCACCACCTACCCACGGCCAAGAATGCCTCTCCGGCAGCGGGCAGCCGGTGGGCGGGCAGCTGCCCGCCGGCGACCCGCTGCCCGGAACAGTGCACTCCGGCGGGCAGCCGGCGGGTGGCCCCCACCCACTGGCTACCCACTGGAAATTTATCCCACCTGGAATTCGGCTTCCCCGTTTGATGTCCCCCGACCCCCGTGGTGTCCCAACGGACTCCATTTATCGTGCCTATGTCTAGTTTGATATTTTGGGTACCGTTCGTAGGTTTATGAGTCTATTATATTGCATGCTAGTTGAATTGGTATCCCGTTGACCTAGGTGGAAGAAGCATGAACCCCTTAGGGCTATTCTTAGTGTGTGAAGGATCACGCATAGGTTTTGTTATACGCTTTCTCCCCCTTCCCAATGTGTAATGTGGGTTGCATGTGCTTGCTATGTGTTATGTGTGTGTGTTACCCCAATTCGGATGCGATCGGATTGGTTATCCTGAGCTGCGGTTCAGAAGCTGGCTACGGTCAGATTGATACTCTTAGGCTGTGGTCCACCGTTTGGTTGCGATCAAACGTTTCTATATGAGCTGCGGTTCATACTTTCCTGGGTGCGGTCAGATGACATTCTCTTGGGCTGCGGTCCACTGTTTGGTTGCGATCAAACTATGATGAGCTGCGGTTCATCGGTCGGTTGCGATCGACCCCTCCGTGTTGCGATACGGGGCAGGGTGCTGCGGGGCCGTGTCAGAGCCATATGCGCTGACCCTCATGTATGGGCATGCGATTGGTCTTGTGGCGCCAACAAAGTGTGCTATGTGTTGAGATATGGATGAGTTGTGATTATGAGTATTTTGGGGGGGATGTGACTATGAGATTTATATTGGGGATTGTTTATATTGGGTTATGACTATTGTTTATGCCTTGCCTTATCTGCCTTGCCTGTTATGAACTGCATATGCTTGTTATAACTGTTACTTGGGTCTAGCCTTGTCTGTCGTGTCATCCCCGGTTTTAAAGCTAGAGTTCGTTGGATATATCTTCATGCTCAAAATGGTTTTCGTATATCTATATATATCTCTATATGTGTTGTATTTCAACGCGTTGGAGTGGGTTACCAGCATCTCTCGCTGAACAGATATATTTGGCTTTCAGGCACAGAAGATTAAGTCACGGGAGCGCGCTAGAACTCGGAGTGTAGAAATAGATAGTTTCCCTTTCGGCCTGCGTGCCATGTTTATACATTATGCTTTTGAGGATATTAGTTAGTTAGCCTGTGCATCTAGGTTCTCCAGCCCAGGTGTAACACCCCGTGTTACGGCCTTCAATCCTGGATTAATTATTTAATTAATCCCGCTAATAATAATTAAATAAGATTTAATTATGTTAGGGTCCCCTTTAATTAATTAATAGGGTCCACCATGAACCATGGACCCTTGCCTAAATTAGAGGCTTAAGCCTATTAGGAATAAAGAAAGTAAACCTTTTACTATTCAGATCCTAATTAGGAATCCTAGACCTAGTTATCCATTAGGAATAAAAGAAGTAGGCCTTTTACTATTCAGATTGTGATCCGCTTTAATTATCCCTATAGCAAGTCCCTAAGTCCTATAAGGAATAGAATTAGTAAACCCATACCATTCAGGCCCTAATTAGGAGTCTTAAATATATAAATAGGGAACTTAGGAGACACCTAGAATTCCCACCACAATAATCTCTCACCATCCAAAGAGTTCCAAGAATTCCACTAGGAGAAATCAAGAAAACAAGAAAGCTTAAAGAAAGATCATTCATAGCCAAGGAATTATTTAAGGCTAAGAGGTAACCCATGTCTCAACAAAACCTATTTTCATAGCTATGATTTCCCCTTAGGGTTTCCCCCATATTATTGTGAATGGCGAAATTATGGTGATTATTATTGATGTTGATTTGATGATTCCATGGGGAATCTTGATAATCTTGATAATTGGGAGTTTCTTGATAATGATGATATTCTTGATGATTAATTTGGGATCCTTGATGATTATGTGTTGTTCTTGATGATTATGATGTTCTTGATGATTAATTGGCATCCTTGATGTTTATGTGTTATTCTTACCGAATCTTGCAATTGAAAGATGAATCGCATTCTTGTTGATATAAAAGTGATTAGAACCCTAGGTTGTATCATATGTTATTATTCTTGGATTATCGGGTGGGGAAATCGCATGTTTGGGTGTTGATTATGTTTAGAAAAACATGATAGGTTAGGTGTCGTTCGTCTCTCGTATTTGATCCGTTAATTGTCTACGTGTTGTCGTTAATTGCGTTGTAAAGTGTCTAAGCATGGTTTCGGGTTCCACAACGGTTCCCGGGGTGAAAGGTGATGAAAAGAGTCAGTGGGGGGTAGGTGGGGGTAGGGGACCCGCCACCTACCCGCGGCAACTTTGGGCAGTTCCGGCAGTGGGCAGCCGGCGGGCGGGCAGCTGCCCGCCGGGCACCCGCTGCCCGGAACAGTGACAGCCGGCGGGCAGCCGGCGTGTGGACCCCCACCCACCGGCTACCCGCTGGAAATTTCCCCCCTCGGGACCCCAGCTTCCCCGTTTGATGTTTCCCCGATCCCCGTGGTGTCCCAACGGACCCCGTTTGTCGTGCCTATGTCTAGTTTGATATTTCGGGTACCGTTCGTAGGTTTATGAGTCTAAGGTATTGCATGCTAGTTGAATTGGTATCCCGTTGACCTAGGAGGAAGAAATATGATCCCCTTAGGACCATTCTTAGTATGTGATGGATCACGCTCAGGTTTCGTTATACGTTTTATTCCCCTTCCCAATGTGTAATGTGGGTTGTATGTGCTTGCTATGTGTTATGTGTGCGTGTTGCCCCAATTCGGTTGCGATCGGATTGGTTATCCTGAGCTGCGGTTCAGAAGCCGGCTACAGTCAGATGGGAATTCCTGGCTGCAGTCGGATGACGGTATCCTGGGCTGCGGTTCAGAAGCTGGTTGTAGTCAGATGGGAATTCCTGGCTGCAATCAGATGACATTTTCCTGAGCTGCGGTTCAGAGGCTGGCTGTAGTCAGATGGGAATTCCTGGCTACAGTCAGATGACACACTCTCTTGGGCTGCGGTCCACTGTTTGGTTGCGATTAAACATTATGATGAGCTGCGGTTCATCGGTCGGTTGCGATCGACCTCCCCGTGTTGCGATACGGGGCATGGTGCTGTTGGGCCGTGTCAGAGCTATATGCGCTGACCCGCATGTATGGGATTGCGAGTGGTCCTGTGGCGCCATCAACGTGCGTTATGTGTTGTGATACGGACGAGTTGTGACTACGAGTGCCTTCGGTTGTGACTATGGGTTTCATATTGGGGATTTATTTATGATGGGTTATGATTAATGCTTATGCTTGCCCTACTTGCCTCATCTATTATGAACTGCTTATGACTGTTATAACTGTTGCTTGTGTCTGGCCTTATCTATCGAGTTATTCCCGGTTTTTAAAGCTAGAGTTCGTAGGATATATTCTCATGCTCAAAATGGTTTTTGTATATCTATATATACTGCTATATGCATTGTATTTCAACGCGTTGAAGTGGGTTACCAGCATCTCTCGCTGAACAGATATATTTGGCTTTCAGGCACAGGAGATTAAGTCACTGGAGCGCGCTAGAACTTGGAGTGTAGAAGTAGATAGTTTCCTTTCGCCTGCGTGCCACGTTTATGTAATTACGTTTTGAGGATATTAGTTAGTTAGCCTGTGCACTTGGGTTCTCTAACCCAGGTGTGGCATAGCACCCCGTACGCTTGTATTTATATCTTGGGATTTAATAAGATTCTACCTTTATTATAAGTTTTAAAAGTCTTGAAAATCTGGGGTGTTACACCAGGTGTGGCATAGCACCCTGAGCACTTGTATTATATTCTGGGATTTAATAATATTCTACCTTTATTATAAGTTTTAAAAAGTCTTAAAAATCTGGGGTGTTACAGTTGGTATCAGAGCCTAAGTTTGACCCTAGGATAAGACTCTTAAGACCGGACTTTAGGACACTAGGCTTGAACTCTAGGTACTTAGGAACATAGGATTCAGGAATCTTAGGACGCGCAGTGAGATTGTGAAACCTACACATAACCTCCCCTCACTTCATCCCTCTCTAACTTAAAAGAACCTCCCCCTACGCTTACCACACCAGGTAAGGGTGCGAATAGATAAGTTTACTTCCATAACTGGGTAACGTACACTTACCCGATAAATCGCCTCAACTCCCGTCAAAGGACTTGACAAGGACCGTGACCAAGGAAAAGGAAGATTTGGATGACTACTAAGAAGAGGCGGTGAAAAGACGTTGCATCAAGACGTCAGGACTACTAGAAGGGACGGACTGCAATACTCACCAACCCAGGGTTAACCACGATAGCCCCCGATTCAGACAAATGGCATGCACCTTCCGACAAGTTGCTTTATCTCGGCAAACCCAGGTTGCAGCTACAACGAACAGGAAAGAGAACTAGGACGCTGATTAAAGTTGCGAATAAACGACACCATTAGTTAAATCCTTGGGTCCAAGGTAAGTATGTCGCGACACCTTGCGACCCCACCACCCCAGTTTAAAATATCATCCACCCTGAAACCCCAGCATCTTGATATCCCTATTTGTTGAAAACTCCCACCCCGAATCCTTAATTACCTTAAGAGCAAATTCACAATCGTCATGACCTTGCTCACCCTTGGTTGCGCCTAACCCAAGCCCTCGGAAACCCTAAATTGTTATGAGCATTGGAATCATCACCATTACTCTAAGTTTATATTCCCCCTCCTTTAGAAACCCTGTTAAAAACCGTAGAGCAGTATAAAGCCCTTACCCAGCCTAGGGGCATGAAGAACCGGCGTTCGTTGATTCGACATTAAAATAAGTTGTTAGATAGGAATCGGCGAAGTAGGCGGAAGTTACGAATACGTATCATCCCACCCTTGCACGAAAACCGTGAATGCTTTACAAGAAACCATAACCGGTACGTACGCCACCGAAGAACGCCATGCGTTGACAAGAGCGGGCAAACAAATACGTTCCAAAGAGAACGATGTGTCAGGGGCCCTCGCTATAGAAAACATCGTCAAATAGGTGCAACAGGCCGAACCTCAAGGAGGACATAAAGCCTTGCTAAGAATTTCATCCACTAAGGAAGGGATGAAACCCAATAGAACAAGAAAGACTAACCCGAAACCCCCTTGACCCTTAAGACCCCTCGGCAAGGATTATGAGTCAAGACCTAGGGATTTGACCCACTAACCGACTGGGTCCAGACTTCTGAACATCCGAGGGGAACGTGCACGGAAACCATCACGAGAATTCCCTTGGAAGCCATAGAGACGAAGGGGACTTCAACACGGGAAGAGAAGATCAAACGAAAATCTTAGAATCAAACGAAGCCAAGGAAAAGGGATCACTAGTTCGACTGTACGCCACAACCAAGCCCCAGACAGGCATAATCACTCGAAGCCAAGAGTCCTTAGCCCCTTTCCCTCCCCTTGCCGATCAAGTACCATTTCGTTAAAGAATCCGTCCTATCACTCCAAACCTCGCTCTTGATCCTTCATTACAAAAAATCCCGTACAAGGTAGCAACCTTCCTTCCTGTATTACGACCTTGGAAACATCGACCATATCCGTCCCTCGACTTTGAAACCTAGCCCTTGCACTTCTTACACCCCTTTAACCCAGACCAAGAAAACATAGATATATATATGTATATCTACCTCTAGAACTTGTGCTTAAGGATCAATAAACATTGTACGATGGGTCATCCTATGTATCCAAGTCCCTTTTATTGTGCACAAGGGCATGGGACTTGTCAGGACATGAATCTGTGCATTTTTGGGGTCTTTCCCGAAGGAATTGACTCTTCCTAGTCACTTTCCCGCGGGTCCCCAACGGGTCCTTGACGGGACCTTTGCGGGTCCTTGGCAGGAGCGTGGCAGGCGGACGACCGCCCACCTCGCACCCACTGGTACAATGTGCTTATTTCTTAACCCCTCATTTTATTGATTTGCAGCGCACTTGTGTCCCTCGATTGATGAATCTGAGTCTCGGATAAGAAACCATGGACCACCCAAACATAGTGTCCTACGTAAAAGACCTTGACGCACGAGGCACCATCGGGAAATCACAATCAAATACCTTGCACGAGTAATTGAAGTTGGATCCTACGATACAAGCGACTAGGGATGTTTGGCGTAAAGGATTGCGCAACCCAAGGAGGCGAGTTGGGAACTCGTGCTAAGAACCCACGAAGTCCTTAAAAGTCAAAATGCTAAGGATGAATCGGGGCTCCTTCAAACCATGGACGTCGTTCGAGCAAATCAGAGGACTCCTTACAAGTTGTATGGAATCAAGAACTACGTAGTCCATGGTGCTAAGCAAAAGGGTAAAGAGCACATTCGCGCTAAGACTTCAAGGGTCATTAAGGACCTACAAGGAAATGAGATGACTCGTAAAGTCACCGAGTCATCCCACAACGAGATTTGGTAACCGACTGCGCTTTAAAAAGAAAAAGGGCACGCAAGGACACCTTCATCATTAAAAATAACACAAAAGGGCACAACAGGCCGAACCCCGGGTAAGACATGAAGTCTTACTAAGAATTTCATCCACTAAAGAGGAGATGAAATTCAACAAGAAGAGAAATTCAACCCAAAGTCCATAGACTCCCAAGAGACTTTGGGAAGAATTTGGGAAGTGCGCCCTAAGAAATTGGCTTGGTTGACCCAACATGGTCAAGACCTTTGGCGCATTAAAGAAGTAAGTGTTAAATCACCACGGGAAATTCCCTCAAGACAGAAGAGAAGGATGAAACCTTAGCCTGGGAAGCAAGGTCTAACAAGGATCTTAAAGTCAAGCAAGTGCCAACACCAAGGAAGGAGGATCACCAGCTCGTCGATGCATCGTGATCAAAGCATCTAACCAGATTATTCACTTGGGATCAAGAAACCTTAACCCATCCTAGCCGAATTCCTTTTCCTCTCTCGGAAAATCGACCCCCTCCTTATTTCAAAATCCTTTCTACCCTTCAGACCCCATTCTTAATTCCATGTTTTAACGATTCCATACAAGGTGGCAACCTCACAACCTAAGTTACAACCTTGAAAACTTGATCCTAACTCCTGAATTCACCGTGTCCTCAAGTTTGAAACCCACTCTCTTAGCCCTGTAAACCTAATCGTTCCCAAAAACCCAACACACATAGGCGTGCAAGTATACAGTTTCCCCGTGGAATACCTTCTCTTTAGGACCACGGTTCTTCCCTTGACTCGTTAACCCTGCAATGATTTCCAAGCTTCGGGGACGAAGCTGTAACACCCCGTGTTACGGCCCCTAAGACCACTTAATTAATTAATCTATAACCCATGAGAAAGAATAAGTAATTATGATTAAGTTGGGAAAAAGGCCCACCATAGTCCGTGGACCCCATCCCTAAAGCCCAATACCTAATCCTAGGAGGATTAAACCCCATAGCATATAAATAGGGAACTTAGAAGGCATTTAGAATCCCCACCACAATAATCTCCCACCACCCAAGGAGCTCCAAGAATTCCCCGAGGAGAAATCAAGAAATCAAGAAAGCTTAAAGAAAGATCCTTCATAGCCAAGGAATTAATTAAGGCTAAGAGGTAACCCATGTCTCAACAAAACCTATTTTCATAGCTATGGTTTCCCCTTAGGGTTTCCCCCATATTGTTGTAAAGGGCGATTTATGATGATTATTATTGATGTTGATATAATGATTCCATGAGGAATCTTGATAATCTTGATATTGGGAGTTTCTTGATAAATATGAGGTTCTTGATAATTAATTTGGATTCTTGATGATTATGTATTGTTCTTGGTAATCATGGTGTTCTTGATGTTTGATTTGTATCCTTGGTGATTATGTGTTGTTCTTATCGAATCTTGCAATTAGAAGACGAATCGTATTCTTGTTGATATAAAAGTGATTAGAACCCTAGGTTGTATCGTATGATTTTACTGTTGGATTATTGGGTGGGAAATCGCATGTTTGGGAGTTGATTATGTTTAGAAAAGCATGATAGGATATGTGCCGTTCGTTTCTCGTATTTGATCCGTTAATTGTCTACGTGTTGTCGTTAATTACGTTGCAAAGTGTCTAAGCATGGTTTCGGGTTCCACGATGGTTCCCGAGACGTAAACGTGATAAAAGGAGTCAGTGGGGGGTAAGTAGGGGGTAGGGGACCCGCCACCTACCCACTGCCGTAACAGTGTTCCCGGCAGCGGGCGGCCGGCGGCCGGCAGCAACCCGTCGGCGACCCGCTGCCCGGAACAGTAATTCCAGCGGGCAGCCGGCGGGTGGCCCCCACCCACCGGCTACCCGCTAGAATCTCACCCCACCCGGGATCTCGGCTTCCCCGTTTTATGTTTACCCGATCCCCGTGGTGTCCCAACGGACCCCGTTTGTCGTGCCTATGTCTAGTTTGATGTTTCAGGTACCGTTCGAAGGCTTTTGGGTCTGTTATGTCGCATGCTAGTTGAATTGGTATCCCGTTGACCTAGGTGGAAGAAGTATGAACCCCTTAGGACTATTCTTAGTATGTGATGGATCACGCATAGGCTTGTTATACGCTTTATCCCCCTTCCCAATGTGTAACGTGGGTTGCATGTGCTTGCTATGTGTTATGTGTGCGTGCTATCCCAATTCGGTTGCGATCGGATTGGTTATCCTGAGCTGCGGTTCAGAAGCTAGCTGCGATCAGATTGGTATTTCCTGGCTGCGGTCAGATGACATTCTCTTCGGCTGCGGTCCACCGTTTGGTTGTGATCAAACGTTTCTATACGAGCTGCGGTTCGTCCTTTATCCTGGCTGCGGTCAGATGACACTCTTGGGCTGAGGTCCACTGTTTGGTTGCGATCAAACATTATGATGAGCTGCGGTTCATCGGTCGGTTGCGATCGACCTCCCCGTGTTGCGATACGGGGCATGGTGCTGCGGGGCCGTGTCAGAGCTATATGCGCAGACCCTCATGTATGGGCATGCGATTGGTCATGTGGCGCCAATAATGTGCATTGTGTGTTGCGATATGGACGAGTTATGACTATGAGTGCCTTGGGATGTGACCATGGGTTTCATATCGGGGATTGTTTATGATGGGTTATGATTACTGCTTATGCTTTGCGTTAATTTCCTTATCTATTATGAACTGCTTATGACTGTTATAACTGTTGCTGGTGACTGGCATTATCTATCGAGTCATTCCCGGTTTTAAAGCTAAAGTTCGTAAGATATATCTTCATGCGTTAGAGTGGGTTACCAACATCTCTCGCTGAACAGATATATTTGGCTTTCAGGCACAGAGGACTAGAGCACTGGAGCGCGCTAGAACTGGAGTGTAGAAGTAGATTAGCTTCCCTTTCGGCCTGCGTGCCATATTATGCATTGTATTTCGGTGGATATTAGTTAGACAGCCTGTGCACCTGGGTTCTCTAGCCCAGGTGTGGCATAACACCCCGTACGCTTATGATATACTCTGGGATGTAATGAGATATTACCTTTATTATATAAGTTTTAAATGTCTTGAAAATCTGGGGTGTTACAGTTGGTATCAGTGCCTAAGTTTGACACTAGGAAAGGACTCTTAAGACCGGACTTTAGGACATTAGGTTTGAACTCTTGGTACTTAGGAACATAGGCCTTAGGGATCTTAGGACGCGCGGTGAGATTGTGAAACCTACACATAACTTCCCTACACGTTACCCTTCCCCACTTATCACTTCATAAGAAGTACAACAGACTCTAATCTAACACTCTTATAAACCCTGACCAGAAAGACGATAACATGGCACCGAACAGAAGAGAATCAAGAACTCCGGAACCCGCCTCTGACGACCCCTTGACCCAAACCCTATAGCAACTAACACAAGTCGCGTAGGCGTTAAGCGACGCGGCCCTTCGCTACGCCAGGCCCCCACCGCCTCCGGTAAACGCAAACTCAGACGTCGCTCGACAAGTCTCAAATCACCGACCACCCACGTTCTTCGGAGAGGAGGACCCCGCAGTCCTGGAGGAATGGATTCGGACTCTTGACAAAATTCTAGGGGTAGTAGAATGCCCGGAGGAACGTCGGGTAGAAATAGCCTCGTTCTACTTCGGACACGAGGCCGACCTCTGGTGGATCCACGAAGGACCCACCCACCGACAAGAACCAGGGTTCAACGGGAAAGCCTCAAGGCACGATTGCGTGAGCGGTTCTACCCAACCCACATAAAAGCATCCATGTATGAAGAGTTCCTTCACCTAAAGCAAGGGACGGCCATCGTCGTGGAGTACCATAAACGATTCCTCGAACTGGCGCGCTTCGCACCCGAACTTGTCCCCACCGAGGTGACCAAGGTAGAAAGATTCGTATCAGGTCTCAACTTCGAAGCCCGTAAGGCACTGGTGGTAAGTAGGCCGCGGACCCTCAACGAGGCTTACGTCAGTGCCGCGAATCTCTATCGGATCCAAGTACTTTAACGCGGAGCTCAGGAACAAATGCGATGAAGGAACACCGGAAGTGGGGCACCACCGATGAAAAGAACAAGGAACGACATCGGCACAAGGTCAAACAACCCGACCAACCCAAGGCCGCCCCTGGGAAACAACAAAGCGAACCCAAGGAACTTTCCTTGCCCGAGATGCAACAAAAGCCACAGAGGCAAGGACTGCACAGGCAACCCCTGGCGATGCTTCAACTGCGGGGAGGAAGGACACAAGGCCTTCCAATGCACTCGACCCCAAAGACCGCGTTCCGCCACCACGGGTCAACACGGGGGCACCGGTCACCAAGGGGGCTACGGCGCTTCCGGAAAAGTATTCGTCATGAGCCAAGTGCAAGCCAACCTGGGAAACGAAGAAGACCTAGAAGGAGAGGACCCGATCCCGAAAGACGAGGACCATACGAATCCCACAGAAGAAAACCCAGAAAACGAATTCTGTCTAGGATAAACCATCACCCCCTTGTAACCGCCCCTAGACCATCTATTTAGCTTAAATACTTCGAAAACATTATGTCTACTTAGCTTAGCTACTTAGAAAGTATTATGAATAAAGATCTTTGATCAAATTTCGATTCCACTACGAAGGTAAAGCACAAGTTAAACCATCAACCCCAACCCTTCCCCACTAAAAGACAAAATAAGAAAAAGGACAAAGGGAGGCCACACCACCAAAAAAAAAATGCCCAATGTTGCCAATGGCGATTGAACTCTAGACCTCCCACTTATAAGGCTAAGTTCTTAACCACTAGCCCATGTGTGTTTCTTAAAACCACAAGGGAACACCCTCTTAATAAACCCCTCCAAACCCCTTAAACCCACAAAATCCCCAAATCAAAAACCCTTCTTCTTCTTCCTCTTCCCTTCTTCTTCCCCACTCTTCCCCTCACACACCTCGCCGCCCCACCCCAGCAGAGCCGACGACCACGCACCCCCCATCGCCGGCCGAACGCCGCCGCCAACCATCACACCGCCGCGGCGCCGTCCCAACCGTTTGATTGGTTATCCTGAGCTGCGGTTCAGAAGCTAGCTGCGATTAGATTGGTATTCCTGGCTGCGGTCAGATGACATTCTCTTGGGCTGCGGTCCACCGTTTGGTTGCGATCAAACGTTTCTATACGAGCTGCGGTTCGTCCTTTATCCTGGCTGCGGTCAGATGACACTCTCTTGGGCTGCGGTCCACTGTTTGGTTGCGATCAAACATTATGATGAGCTGCGGTTCATCGGTCGGTTGCGATCGACCTCCCCGTGTTGCGATACGGGGCATGGTGCTGCGGGGCCGTGTCAGAGCTATATGCGCTGACCCTCATGTATGGGCATGCGATTGGTCCTGTGGCGCCAACAATGTGCATTGTGTGTTGCGATATGGACGAGTTATGACTATGAGTGCCTTGGGATGTGACCATGGGTTTCATATCGGGGATTGTTTATGATGGGTTATGATTACTGCTTATGCTTTGCCTTAATTGCCTTATCTATTATGAACTGCTTATGACTGTTATAACTGTTGCTTGTGTCTGGCATTATCTATCGAGTCATTGCCGGTTTTAAAGCTAGAGTTCGTAGGATATATCTTCATGCTCAAAATGGTTTTCGTATATCTATATATATATTGCTATATGTATTGTATTTCAACGCGTTGGAGTGGGTTACCAGCATCTCTCGCTGAACAAATATATTTGGCTTTTAGGCACAGAGGACTAGAGCACTGGAGCGCGCTAGAACTGGAGAGTAGAAGTAGATTAACTTCCCTTTCGGCCTGCGTGCCATATTATGCATTGTATTTAGGTGGATATTAGTTAGACAGCCTGTGCACCTGGGTTCTCTAGCCCAGGTGTGGCATAGCACCCCGTACGCTTATGATATACTCTGGGATGTAATGAGATATTACCTTTATTATATAAGTTTTAAATGTCTTGAAAATTTGGGGTGTTAGAGAAGCTTCTCGTAAGGGGGGGAGAGTGTAACACCCCGTGTTACGGCCTTCAATCTAGGATTAATTATTTAATTAATCCCGTTAATAATAATTAAATATGATTTAATTATGTTTGGTTTACCTTTAATTAATTAGTGAGGTCCACCACGAACCGTGGACCCTTGTCCGAATAAGAGTCTTAAGCCTATTAGGAATAAAGGAAGTAGGCCCTTTACTATTCAGATTATGATTAGGATTCTCTTTAATTAATATGGTCCACTATGGACCAAGGACCCTTATCCCTAAAACAAGCCCTAGCCCTATAAGGAATAGAATTAGTAAACCCATACCATTCAGGCCCTAATTAGGAGTCTTAAATATATAAATAGGGAGCTTAGGAGGCACCTAGAACCCCCACCACAATAATCTCTCACCACCCAAAGAGTTCCAAGAATTCCCCTAGGACAAATCAAGAAAGCAAGAAAGCTTAAAGAAAGATCCTTCATAGCCAAGGAATTAATTAAGGCTAAGAGGTAATCCATGTCTCAACAAAACCTATTTTCATAGCTATGATTCCCCCTTAGGATTTCCCCCATATTATTGTGTATCGACGAGTTATGATGATTATTATTGATGATTGATGTGATGATCCCATGGGGGATCTTGATAATCTTGATATTGGGAGATTCTCGATAATTATGGTGTTCTTGATGATTATATGTCGTTCTTGATAATTGTTTGGCGTTCTTGATGCTTATGTGTTATTTGTACCGAATCTTGCAATTAGAAGACGAACCGTATTCTTGTTGATGTAAAAGTAATTAGAACCCTAGGTTAATGTTCTTGTTGGCGTTCTTGATGCTTGTGTGATGTTCTTGGTGCTTATGTGATATTCTTACCGAATCTTGCAATTAGAAGACAAATCGTATTCTTGTTGATATAAAAGTGATTAGAACCCTAAGTTGTATCGTATGAGATTCTTCTTGGTTTATCGGGTGGGGAAATCGCATGTTTGGGTGTTGATTATATTTAGAAAAGCATGATAGGTTATGTGCTGTACGTTTCTCGTATTTGATCCGTTAATTGTCTACGTGTTGATTGTTAATTACGTTGTTAAGAATACCAATTAATCATCAAGAACATCATAATCATCGAGAACAATACATAATCATCAAGAATACCAATTAATCACCAAGAACATCATAATTATCAAGAAACTCCCAATATCAAGATTTATCAAAATTCCCCATGGAATCATCAAATCAACATCAATAATAATAATCACCATAATTTCGACATTCACAATAATATGGGGAAACTCTAAGGGGAAATCGTAGCTATGAAAATAGGTTTTGTTGAGACATGGGTTACCTCTTAGCCTTAATTAATTCCTTGGCTATGAAGGATCTTTCTTTAAGCTTTCTTGATTTCTTGATTTCTCCTATGGGAATTCTTGGAGCTCTCTGGGTGGTGAGAGATTATCGTGGTGGGGATTCTAAATGCCTTCTAAGTTCAGTATTTATAGGCCATGGGATTTAATCCTTCTAGGATTAGGTAATGGGCTTTAGGGATGGGAGTCCACGGACTATGGTGGGCCTTTTTCCCAACTTAATCATAATAAATCATTCTTTCTCATGGGTCATAGATTAATTAATTACTTGGTCTTAGCCCTTAGGGGCCGTAACACGGGGTGTTACAGCTTATGACTGTTATAACTGTTGCTTGTGTCTGGCATTATCTATCGAGTCATTCCCGGTTTTAAAGCTAGAGTTCGTAGGATATATCTTCATGCTCAAAATGGTTTTCGTATATCTATATATATTGCTATATGTATTGTATTTCAACGTGTTGGAGTGGGTTACCAGCATCTCTCGCTGAACAGATATATTTGGCTTTCAGGCACAGAGGACTAGAGCACTGGAGCGCGCTAGAACTGGAGAGTAGAAGTAGATTAGCTTCCCTTTCGGCCTGCGTGCCATATTATGCATTCTATTTAGGTGGATATTAGTTAGACAGCCTGTGCACCTGGATTCTCTAGCCCAGGTGTGGCATAGCACCCCGTACGCTTATGATATACTCTGGGATGTAATGAGATATTACCTTTATTATATAAGTTTTAAATGTCTTGAAAATTTGGGGTGTTACAGAAGCTTCTCGTAAGGGGGGGAGAGTGTAACACCCCGTGTTACGGCCTTCAATCCAGGATTAATTATTTAATTAATCCCGTTAATAATAATTAAATATGATTTCATTATGTTTGGTTTACCTTTAATTAATTAGTGAGGTCCACCATGAACCGTGGACCCTTGCCCGGATAAGAGTCTTAAGCCTATTAGGAATAAAGGAAGTAGGCCTTTTACTATTCAGATTATGATTAGGATTCTCTTTAATTAATATGGTCCACTATGGACCAAGGACCCTTATCCCTAAAACAAGCCCTAGCCCTATAAGGAATAGAATTAGTAAACCCATACCATTCAGGCCCTAATTAGGAGTCTTAAATATATAAATAGGGAGCTTAGGAGGCACCTAGAACCCCCACCACAATAATCTCTCACCACCCAAAGAGTTCCAAGAATTCCCCTAGGACAAATCAAGAAAGCAAGAAAGCTTAAAGAAAGATCCTTCATAGCCAAGGAATTAATTAAGGCTAAGAGGTAATCCATGTCTCAACAAAACCTATTTTCATAGCTATGATTCCCCCTTAGGATTTCCCCCATATTATTGTGTATCGACGAGTTATGATGATTATTATTGATGATTGATGTGATGATCCCATGGGGGATCTTGATAATCTTGATATAGGGAGATTCTCGATAATTATGGTGTTCTTGATGATTATATGTCGTTCTTGATAATTGTTTGGCGTTCTTGATGCTTATGTGTTATTTGTACCGAATCTTGCAATTAGAAGACGAACCGTATTCTTGTTGATGTAAAAGTAATTAGAACCCTAGGTTAATGTTCTTGTTGGCGTTCTTGATGCTTGTGTGATGTTCTTGGTGCTTATGTGATATTCTTACCGAATCTTGCAATTAGAAGACGAATCGTATTCTTGTTGATATAAAAGTGATTAGAACCCTAAGTTGTATCGTATGAGATTCTTCTTGGTTTATCGGGTGGGGAAATCGCATGTTTGGGTGTTGATTATATTTAGAAAAGCATGATAGGTTATGTGCCGTACGTTTCTCGTATTTGATCCGTTAATTGTCTACGTGTTGATTGTTAATTACGTTGTAAAGTGTCTAAGCATGGTTTCGGGTTCCACAAAGGTTCCCGGGACGTTTTTGTGTGTAAAGAGTCAGTGGGGGGTAGGTGGGGGGTAAGGGACCCGCCACCTACCCATGGCCAAGAATGCCTCTCCGGCAGCGGGCAACCGGCGGGCGGGCAGCTGCCCGCCGGCGACCCGCTGCCTGGAACAGTGCACTCCGGCGGGCAGCCGGCGGGTGGCCCGCACCCACCGGCTACTCGCTGGAAATTTATCCCACCTGGAATCCGGCTTCCCCGTTTGATGTCCCCCGACCCCCGTGGTGTCCCAACGGACTCCGTTTATCGTGTCATGTCTAGTTTGATATTTCGGGTACCGTTCGTAGGTTTATGTGTCTATTATATTGCATGCTAGTTGAATTGGTATCCCGTTGACCTAGGTGGAAGAAGCATGAACCCCTTAGGGCTATTCTTAGTATGTGAAGGATCACGCATAGGTTTTGTTATACGCTTTCTCCCCCTTCCCAATGTGTAATGTGGGTTGCATGTGCTTGCTATGTGTTATGTGTGTGTGTTACCCCAATTCGGTTGCGATCGGATTGGTTATCTTGAGCTGCGGTTCAGAAGCTGGCTGCGGTCAGATTGATACTCTTGGGCTGCGGTCCACCGTTTGGTTGCGATCGAACGTTTCTATATGAGCTGCGGTTCATACTTTCCTAGCTGCGGTCAGATGACATTCATCGGTTGGTTGCGATCGACCCCTCCATGTTACGATACGGGGTAGGGTGCTGCGGGGCCGTGTCAGAGCTATATGTGCTGACCCTCATGTATGGGCATGCGATTGGTCCTGTGGCGCCAACAAAGTGTGCTATGTGTTGAGATATGGATGAGTTGTGATTATGAGTATCTTGGGGGTGATGTGACTATGTGATTTATATTGGGGATTGTTGATATTGGGTTATGATTATTGTTTATGCCTTGCCTTATCTGCCTTGCATGTTATGAACTGCATATGCTTGTTATAACTGTTACTTAGGTCTAGCCTTGTCTGTCGAGTCATCCCCGGTTTTAAAGCTAGAGTTCGTAGGATATATCTTCATGCTCAAAATGGTTTTCGTATATCTATATATATCTCTATATGTATTGTATTTCAACGCGTTGGAGTGGGTTACTAGCATCTCTCGCTGAACAGATATATTTGGCTTTCAGGCACAGAAGATTAAGTCACGGGAGCGCGCTAGAACTCGGAGTGTAGAAATAGATAGTTTCTCTTTCGACCTGCGTGCCATGTTTATACATTATGCTTTTGAGGATATTAGTTAGTTAGCCTGTGCATGTGGGTTCTCCTGCCCAGGTGTTGCATAACACCCCGAACACTTGTATTATATTATGGGATTTAATAAGATTCTACCTTTATTATAAGCTTTAAAAAGTCTTAAAAATCTAGGGTGTTAAAGGTTGTGATTGTTGGTTATGCTTATCTATAACTGTGCCCTATTTATATGCTTGATATAATTGTTGCTTGTGCTTAGCTCTGTCTGTCGAGTCTATCCCCGTTTTAAAAGCTAGAGTTCGTAGGATATATCTTCATGCTCAAAATGGTTTTCGTATATCTATATATATCTCTATGGGTATTGTATTTCAACGCGTTGGAGTGGGTTACCAGCATCTCTCGCTGAACAGATATATTTAGCTTTCAGGCACAGAAGATTAAGTCACTGGAGCGCGCTAGAACTGGAGTGTAGGAGTAGATAGTTTCCCTTTCGGCCTGCGTGCCAAGTTATGCATTTACATTTCTAAGGATATTAGTTAGTTAGAACCCTTTCGGCCTGCGTGCCAAGTGGCATAGAACCCCGTACGCTTGTATTATATTTTGGGATTTAATGAGATTCTATCTTTATTATATAAGTTTTTAAAAGTCTTAAAAATCTGGGGTGTTACAGTTGGTATCAGAGCCTAAGTTTGACCCTAGGATAAGACCCTTAAGACTAAACTCTAGGACAATAGGCCTGAACTCTAGGTATTCAGGAACATAGGGCTCAGGAATCTTAGGACGCGCGGTGAGATGGTGAAACCTACACATAACCTCCCCTCACTTTAACCCTCATTTATTTAAAGGAAAACTTCCCCTCCATTTATCACACCAAGGTAAGGACACAAGACTCTCACCTAACGTCCCTATAAACGTTGACTCAGAAAGATGGTAGCATGGCGCCAAACCGGAGACAGTCAAGGACTCCAGAACCCTCCGCAGATGACCCCCAAACCCAGACCCTACAACAATTAACACAGGTCGCTCAGGCACTAAGCGACGTAGCTCTCCGCAACAACAGGCCCCCACCACCTCCATCGAACGCGAACGCAGACTTTGCCTGACAAGTCTCTAACCATCGACCACCCACGTTCTCAGGGGAAGAGGTTCCCGTAATCCTGGAGGAATCGATCCGAACCCTCGACAAAATTCTCGGGCTAGTAGAATGCCCAGAAGAGCGCCGCGTGGAGATAGCCTCGTTCTACTTCGGGCACGAGGCCGATCTCTTGTGGATCCACGAGGGTCCCACCTATCAACAAGAACCGGGGTTCAACTGGGAACACCTCAAAACGCGATTACGTGAACGGTTCTATCCAACACACGTAAAAGCATCCATGTATGAAGAGTTTCTCCACCTGAAGCAAGGAACATCTACCGTCATGGAATACCACAAACGATTCCTTGAACTAGCACGCTTCGCACCGGAATTAGTCCCCACCGAGGTAACCAAAATAGAGAGATTCGTATCGGGCCTCAACTTTGAAGCCCGAAAAGCACTAGTGGTAAGTAGACCTCGGACTCTCAACGAGGCTTACTCCAGTGCCGCTAATCTCTACCGAATCCAACTACTCCAACGCGGGGTTCAGGAACAAATACGAAAAAGGAACCCCGGAGGAGGGGCACCACCGGTAAAGAGGACAAAAAACGACACCAACACGAGACCAAGTAACCTGACCAACCAAAGGCCACCTCTGGTGAACAACAACACTAGCACTAGAGGCTTTCCTTACCCAAAGTGCAACAAAAACCATAGGGGCAAGGATTGCATGGGCAATCCCTTGAGATGCTTTAACTGCGGAGAGGAAGAGCACAAGGCCTTCCTTTGCACCCAACCCCAAATGCCGCGCACTACCACCATGAGACAACATGCGGACACCGCACAACAAGGAAACTACGGCACTCCCGGGAAGATATTGGTTATGAGCCGCACTCAAGCCGACCTCGGGAACGAGGACAACCTCGAGGAAGGGAGCCTAAACCCAGAAGACGAGGGCCGCGCAAACCCCGCGGAAGAGAATCAGGAACACGAATTCTGTCTAGGATAAGCCGTCAAACCCCTTGAAAACGCCCCCCTTCGTAGAACCGCTTACTTAGCTTAATTATTTCGGAATTTTTATAAATAAAGGCTTTGATCGAATTTCGATTTCACTTACGGAGGTGAAACGCAAGTTATACCAACAATCCAAACCTTTCCCCACTAAAGGACAAAAGAAGGAAGAAGACAAGGACCACACCATTAAGAAAAGCTTAATGTTATCAATAGAGATTAAACCCTTGACCTCCCACATATAATACCGAAGCCTTAACCACTTACCCATGTGTGTTTCTTGAAACCTCAAGGGAACACTCCCTTGTTAAACCCCTCCAAATCCCTAAAACCCACAAAACCCCCAAATCAAAAACCCTTCTTCTTCTTCCCCCTCTCTTTCTTTTTCCCCACTCCCTCCCCTAATCTCTCTAGCTCACTTCGCCGCACCCCACCGTAAAAACCCCCCAGCCACTCGACGTCGCCACCAGCCCAACGCCGCCGCAGGCCAACCACTCCTCGCCGGTTCCACGCCGCCGCACCAGCGCCCAGCCGCCCTCGCCCGAAGGCCGCCCAGCCGCCGCCCGCAGCCACGCACCACACACTAGAAGGCCGCCACCTCTGCTCGCCAAGCCGTCGCCTCCCCTCGCCAAGCCACCACCGGAGCGCCACGCACCGCCGCACGTCTCGCCTTCCAGAAAAATGCGCCGCCGGAACCCCGGCGGAAAAGCCGCCGGAGACGCCACACCACCGGGATACTCGCCCGAGACACCATTGAAAGGAGAAGTCCAAGAAAATGCCGAAAAAGCCCCTCGGAACCCGCACCCCGGAATGGAGCAACGTCGATTACACCGTAATCGGAGGTAAATCCCTCGAACCTGACCAATTCTCTCCGGAATTGGTTGACATGCTCAAACACCAAGGGCTTTTAGATACATATCTCACCATCAAAGGGGATACGTACCCCGAATTGGTGAAAGAATTCTATCAACACCTTATAGCCACCAAACGGGGTGACAAACTAGAAATCACCACCAAGGTCCGCGGCAAGGAAATTGTGCTTTCCGAGGGCCGTTTGACCAAGCTCTTGAAATTGACCACGACGGGTGTGTAAAACTACGACCGGAAGGGGTGGATTGATACCCAAAACACGGGGTACAAGGACTATCTCGGGTACCTACTCGGGAAAGAGGGCGGGTTCACCTCGGCCACGCGACCAAACCGAAAGTGGCTATCGGCGGAGCAAAAGATATTGGTTATGATTGTAACCGATAGCCTCTTGCCCACCAATAATAAGAGCAAGGACGTAGGAAGCTTAGAGTGCACCTTTGCCTATCTCCTGAAGCATAAAATCAAGTTCAACATGCCGGCACTCATGCTAAAACACATGGAGTTTTGCAAGACAAACAACCGACTTAGCCTACCCTACGGGATGATCCTAAGTTGGATCATGGAGAAAAAGGGGGTGGACCTAAGCCACACCGAGGTCAAGACCGCAAATGGCATGGTTTTTAATGCCCAGAACCTCTGCCGCAATGACATCTACTACACCGAAGGGGGGCATTACCTCCCCCTCGAAGAAATTTGCCAAAAACCCGAGGAGGAGCGACGTGAATTGGTCGACCGATTGGACATTTCCAACGAAATGCTCAAGCGAGCCATGCAATATTGTGGGGGTTTGGAGGGAAATGAGGAACAGGAGGAGGATGACAAGCCTAACCCGTCGGTGCACCCACGATCGGGAGGGGACCCGAGGGGACAAAACGAGGGCTCGGTCAATGAGCGCATACTCGCACAACTCAACCGACAGAATCAAATCATGGAAGAAGGGCGCTCGCGGGGCATCCAGTTCCAGAGCAGGAAACCGAGGTACACCCGAATTCCTAACCGGGAGGCCAAGATACGAGATGTCTAGGGGTGAAAGAATGGGCTATCACACCGGGCTTCGGGGACGAAGCCCCTTGTAATGGTGGGAGAGTGTAACACCCCGTGTTACGACCCCTAAAACCGATTAATTAATTAACCAATAGCCCGAGAGAAAGAATAAATTATAATAATTAATTAGGGAAAAAGGCCCACCATAGTCCGTGGGCCCTCATCTCTAAACTCAACCCCTAGTCCTAAAAGGATTAGACCCTAAATAAGACCCTTAGATATATAAATAGAGAACCTAGAAGGAACCTAGAATTCCCACCACAATAATCTCTCACCATCCAAAGAGTTCCAAGAATTCCCCTAGGAGAAATCAAGAAACCTAGAAAGCTTAAAGAAAGACCCTTCATAGCCAAGGATTTGATTAAGACTAAGAGGTAACCCATGTCTCAACAAAAGCTATTTTCATAGCTATGATTTCCCCTTAGGATTTCCCCAATGTAATTGTATGTTGATGATTTATAATATTATTATTGATTATTGGGATGATGATTCCATGGGTGATCTTGGGGTTCTTGATAATTATGATGTTCTTGATAATTATGATGTTCTTGATAATTATGATGTTCTTAATAATTATGGTGTTCTTGATAATTATGGCGATCTTGATGATTGTGTGGCGTTCTTGATGATTATATGATGTTCTTGTTGATTATGTGTTATTCCTGATAATTGTATGGTGTTCTTGATGTTCACGGGATATTCTACCGAATCTTGATATTAGAAGATGAATTGTGTTCTTGTTGATCTAAAAGTGATTAGAACCCTAGGTTGTATCGTATGATATTATTCTTGGTATATTGGGTGGGAATTTGCATGTTTGGGTGTTAATTGTGTTTAGAAAAGCATGATAGGATATGTGCCGTATGTTTCTCAATTGTGATCCGTTAAATGTCTACATATTGTTGACAATTGCATTTGAAAATGTCTAAGCATGGTTTCGGGTTCCACAAAGGTTCCCGGGGCGTTTTTTTGTTGAAAAGAGTCAGTGCGGGGTAGGTGGGGGTAGGGGACCCGCCACCTACCCGCCGCCGCCGGCCACCCGCTGCCCAGAATAGTGACTCCGGCGGGCAGCCGGCGGGTGGCCCCCACCCACCGGCTACCCGCTGGAATTTATCCCACCACGGGACCCCGGCTTCCCCGTTTGATGTTTCCCCGACCCCCGTGGCGTCCCAACGGACTCCGTCTATCGCGCCTATGTCTAGTTGATGTTTCGGGTACTGTTCGTAGGTTGTACGAGTCTTATATATTGCATGCTAGTTGAATTGGTATCCCGTCGACCTAGGTAGAAGATGCATGAACCCCTTAGGACTATCTTTAGTATGTGAACGATCACGCATAGGTTTCGTTATACGTTTTCTCCCCTCCGAATGTGTTAATGTGGGCTGCATGTGCTTGCAATGTGTTTTGTGTGCATGTAACCCCGACTTGGTTAAGATCAATCGGGCTATACGGGCAGTCGGATGGGCTGAGAACCATACCGGCTGTTAACCAGGCAGGTAGAGACCAGTCAGGTATATAAATATTATATATAGGGCAAAGGCCCACTATATGGGCAGTCGGATGGGTTGAGAACCATACCGGCTGTTAACCAGGCCGGTTAAGATCGGTCAGGTATATAAATATTATATATAGGGCAAAGGCCCACTATACGGGCAGTCGGATGGGTTGAGAAATATGCCGGCTGTTAACCAGGCTGGTAAAGACCAGTCAGGTATATAAATATTATATAGGGCAAAGGCGCATCAGTCAGTTAAGATCGACTCCTCCGTATTGTGAGACGGGGCAGGGTGCTGCGGGGCCGTGTTAGAGCTATATGCGCTGACCCTCATGCTTAGACACTTTCAAACACAATTGACAACAACTCGTAAGAAATTAACGGATCAAAATCCGGAAACATACGGCACATAACCTATCATTCTTCTCTACAACATAATTAACACCCAAACATGCGAATTCCCACCCAACACACCAAGAATAATATCATACGATACAACATAGGGTTCTAATCACTTTTAAATCAACAAGGACATAATTCATCTTCTAATATCAAGATCCGGTAAGAACATCACATAAACATCAAGAACATCATCCAATTATCAAGAATATCATGTAATCATCAAGAACGCCACATAATCATCAAGAACACCATAATCATCAAGAACTTCTCCTCATCAAGATCATCAAGATCACCCATGGAATTACCACACCAATCATTAATAATAAAATCACAAATCATCAACACACAATAATATGGGGAAATCCTATGAGGGGAGTCATAGCTATGAAAATAGGTTTTGTTGAGACATGGGTTACATCTTAGCCTTAATTAATTCCTTGGCTATGAAGAGTCTTTCTTTAAGCTTTCTTCGTTCTTGATTTCTCCAAAGGGAATTATTGGAACTCTTTGGGTGGTGAGAGATTATTGTGGTAGGGGATTCTAGGTGCCTCTTATGTTCCCTATTTAAACACCTAGGAGTCCTAATTATTCTTTCTAGGGCTAGGGTTGGGTTTTAGGGGTGAGGGCCGACGGACTATGGTGGGCCTCTTCCAACTTAATTATTGTAATTTAGTCCTTTCTTTGGATATTTGGTTAAATGATTAATTGGTTTTAGGGGTCGTAACACGGGGTGTTACAATTTGTGTGTATATATATATTTCGGATATATATCGAATAGTATTTTATATATTTTCGTGTGTATATGTAAATACTATTTTGGAATATTAAATCGATTTTGGTTCATTATCACCGACAGTTACCGCTAACTACTGATTGTTAAACAAGGACATTGCGAGATAGTTCTCACTTCAATTTGTTGTGTGATTTGAATACACTCTTTGTCAACAAATCCCTTAATTAAGTAGTTAATATGATTGACTTTATTAATTATATTTTTTAAATTTTTTCATGGTATTAATAAAATACTTGGTAAATAAACATATAGCATTATTTTGTATTATAACTTTGATATTTAATTTAAAAAAATAGTGCACAAAAAAAAAATAGACAATGTAGTGAATATAATCAATTGATGAATTTGAATGTAAAGAATTTTTACATTGCAGAAAAATAAATACAATATAACTAATAAAATTATGTCTCTTAATTAATTTATTGATAATGAATAATTTTTTTTTAATAAAGGTAATGTAGCGAATATAATCAATTGATGAATTTGAATGTAAATAATTTTTATATTGGGGAAAAATAAAGACAATATAACTAATGAAATTATTTCTCATATTTAATTTATTGATAATGAATAATTTTTTTTTTGAATAAAGACATTGTAGACACATAATTCTAAATTAAAGAAATGCATATGTATTATTTTTTGTTCTAGGTACTAAATTATTATTTAATTTAATAAGAGTAAAATAAAGTACTAAATTTAATACGAGTAAAATAGAGTATATAATCATTTGATGAATTTGAATGTAAAGAATTTTTATATTGGAGAAAAATAAAGACAATATAACTAATGAAATTACTTCTCTTATTTAATTCACTGATAATGAATATTTTTTTTAATAAAGACATTGTAGACACATAATTCTAAAATAAAGAAATGCATATGTATTATTTTTTGTTGTAGCTACTAAATTATTATTTTTATAATAATTTAATATAAGAGTAAATAGAGTACTAAATTTAATAAGAGTAAAATAGAGTTCTAACTATTTCAACTTTGATTGGGATGAAGTTCGAACTTAAGACCTTTCTTATTGAAATCAAAATGAGTACGTTAACGGTGAATTAACATAAATTAACGGAAAAGATAATATTTAACGAAAAAAGTTAATGGATAATCATATTCATTAAGGATAAATTAGGAAATCTTAAGGAAAAATTAAAATATGATCAATCTGAGCCATTCATTTGATTAAAAAATTTGACTGTCATTTTTTTTCCTACCTATTATATATATATATATATATATATATATATATATATGTATATATATATATGTATATATATATATATATATATATGTATATATATATATATATATATATATATATATATATATATATATATATATATATATATATATATATATATACACACACACACACCCTATGAGAACACTTGCTTAGGTGAGAACGTGATAACAATCGTATGCATCCATCTACTATTTTTAATGGTCTAAATTAGATTAAGTGTGTGCGAACGCGAATTAAATGTGTGCAAACAAACTTAGGGTGTGTTTGGAAATTTGAAAAATGATTTCTAGAAATTATTTTGTCAGGATGGTCAGGTTTTTAGTGTTTGGCAAGGCAAGGAAAAGAGAAGTCAAAGGAAAATGGCATGGAGTCAATGGAAAATAAGCATTCTTTTCCAGAAAATGACTTCCCCTTTTTTTTTTGGAAGTCATTTGCCACTCTTTCTTCTCTTCAACAGTTAGAGACCTCCTGTAACACCCCCCATCAAAAAGACTTAATAGACAAGCCTTAACACCTGCAGATCAAGTACACAACTAGCACAACGGAAGATAAAACATAACTTGGATATAAAACATCCATAATCCGGGGTGTTATGCCACGTACACCACACATGGTATACGCTTTCGGCGATAATCTGCAAGTGTGTCTAAAATCCCAAAACAACAACAACAACTAAACATAAAGAAGTCTAAGATACGGGCACGCAGGCCACAAAACACTGTCTACGGGAACAGGTACTAATCTACCGGCTCTATACATCGCGCTCAACACCTGAAAGATACAAAGATAAACATCGGGGCGACGCCCGGTCAGCGAATAATTTTGGTAACCCACCAATACCATTAAGTATCATAAATAGGTAGATATAATAGGAAAACCATTTTCGAAACGGAATATATATATATATATATATATATATATATATATATATATATATATATATATAAGTTAAAAACCAAGATCATGAGACAACACAAGACTCACCACTCACAAGGACAACACCGGGAACACATCCCAACCATAAAGGACAACCACACACACAACGATAACGACTCACACAACGGAAACACATGCCAAAACACAAACCTCTGTGACTACACACGTCACGAGAGAAGAGAACTCACCACACACCGGCTTCACAAGCCCACCTCGTGACATCACCCATCACGAGTTGATATGCCTTCCTTATGCCATGTTCCAACCTTATGGCTACCCCCACCTTATCCTTCTGTGCCACCCATTACCTCCAGAAACCCCCTGTACTTCTGAGTCCAACCTTGTTCCTCTGGGACCTTCGTCCCCCACCTAACCACCAACGAAAACCCACCAATTTGTTGGCACTCAGGCCCGGATAACACAATGTTATCTCCCCAATACACGAGGTCTCAGCCTCCCCCATGATTTCACATTACGGCCACCACGAGGACCGCTGCAATACCTTGGTGACAAGCGTCCCATACCACTGTCGTGCAATCCAGGTAGAGCCACACACGCACACCTCTCACTCAGAATAAACAACGGATTGCAAGAAAAGGTACGAAACATACTCACAAGAGAAGGGTCACTACCCAACGACGACACGACGCTAGCATTACGATAATAGCTAGCAAGCTCAACAAAGAATAAACTCAAGATAGTTCCGAGGAACTCACAAGACACCACACGGTTCAACGAGACACAATGTTGAACACTTAGCACGATTCACAACACCAAAGATCCTACAAGGATACCTATTAAGAAGCTCTGGACCTACGAAACATCAAGAAGACGCTCAAAGAGATCCACAAAAGAACAACGGAAGGTCAAAAGATCAAAGATCGAGACAAACAAAACACGGGGAACAAATCCCACTACAACTCCTTTGTGTTCCCCGCGGGTGGACCCACGGGTAGGCCCCTACCCATGGTTCTGCCCGCGGGTACAACACCCGCAATCCCGTGTACCGACGGGTGGGCGGCGGGTAGGGCTCTCCCCGCCGTTCCGCCCGCGGGTACCCGTTCCTGAGTAACCAATCCCTTCGGGGATTTTCTCCTCCAAACACAAATTCTAGTCCAAAACATGCCAAATCTCACCAAGCACAACAAAATGACTTGAACCAAGGAATATGCCAAGCAATGGCACAAAGGAAACCTAAACACAAGCTCTAGATATGCAATATCACAAGATAAATGCATAGACTCTCACATTTCACAACAAAGAACATGTAGAAGCTAAGAAATCATATATAGGTAAGCAAAATAGGTTTTGTAGAGCATGGGTTACCTCTTGAAGACCAAAAGAACTCCTCTTACACCACAACAAGCTCTCCACTAAGCTCACAAGCTAAACCCACTTCAAGATCAAACCAAAAGATCATAAAGATCCAACCTTTAACAAAAAGACAACTAAGATGGAACCAAAAAGACTAGACAAGCTTAGATCTTACCCTTCTAGATGCCAAAATAGAGGAAAGATTTAATCTTGGAAGCAAAACTTGAAATCTTGACAAAGGCTCTTTTTTGCTTGAAGAACAAGATATTCTTGTTTTCTAGAGAGAAGATGGAGATATTTTGTATGGAATATAAGGGATGGAATGAGGTAGTCTTTTAGGTTTAGGTTACAAAGAACTAGCTCATGGTGAAAAGACAAGGTTACCCTTACTAACTCTCAAAAAGTGTAGGGAACAAGGGAACTACTCTCAAAGAACAAGGTACAACTCCACTTAAAGATTGACTAGTCAAATTCTAGTCCTTGAGTATCAAAAATCAGGATTTTAGGAATCAATTCCTCAAAAGAAATAGCATTAATTACTAAATTAATTTATGGCTTGGAATGTGGATTTTTGGGGTGTCACACCTCCAGCCTCCATCAACACCTAAAAGGAAGCTGCCCCGCCGGAGACTAATACCGCCGTCGTGGATCTGTTCGTCGTTGCTGCCATACATACTCCTTCATCGGAAAACAGGAGATGCCATTGGACTGCTCGTCGGAGATGCTTTGTATAGGTCAAACGAGAGAGACGCCATTGTTGCTCGCCGCTGCAAAGAGTACGTCGGAGACGGAAGACTCGCCGGAGAGGAAGACAGATGAAGAAACCCAAGTCCAGAAATAGGGAGACGAAGATTCGATGGCTGTTGCTTCGCCGCTGGATCTGATTTGTATCTACACCATAAATCAGTTTGTGGGAAGAGATGATCTATAGAAAGCTAAAGTCTGGACAGTTGAGACTAACACCACCGTCGCCGGTTAATGAATATTTTAGTGTTCATGGACAATCTGTAGAGGGATCTGAATATTTCAGTCTGGATAATTGAAATGAATATTTTAGTGTTTAATGAATAATTTAGAGACTAACACCACCGCCAGATCTGGATTACTTGTGTTTAATGAATATTTATTGGGAAGGATCGAATATTAATTTCTTTTGGGTTTTGTCATTTTCCTGCTCATTTATGGAAAATGAACCAAACACACAAAGATAATTTTCTGTTGTTCAACCAAACACCGAAAAGGAAAATGTTTACTGGAAAATGACACATTTTCAAGAAAATATTTGTAACACCCTAGATTTTTAAGACTTTTAAAAACTTATATAGTAAAGGTAGAATCTCATTAAATCCCAAAATATAATACAAGCGTTCAGGGTGCTATGCTACACCTGAGCTAGAGAACTCAGGTGCACAGGCTAACTAACTAATATCCTCAAAGCGTAAATGCATAAACATGGCACGCAGGCCGAAAGAGAAACTATCTACTTCTACGCTCCACGTTCTAGCGCACTCCAGTGACTTATTCTTCTGTGCCTGAAAGCCAAATATATCTGTTCAGCGAGAGATGCTGGTAACCCACTCCAACGCATTGAAATACAATACATATAGAGATATATATAGATATACGAAAACCATTTTTGATCATGAAGATATATCTTACGAACTATAGCTTTTAAAACAGGGATAGACTCGACAGATAAGGCTAAGCATAATCAACATTCATAACAAGCATACACAGTTTACAACAAGCAAGGCAGATAAGGCAGAGCACAATAATAATCATAATCCAACATGTTCAGTCCCTAACATAAACCCTATAGTCACATCCCTAAGATACTCATAACCACAACACATCCATATCTCATCATACAACACACTTTGTTGGCGCCACAGGACCAATCGCATGCCCATACATGAGGGTCAGCGCATATAGCTCTGACACGGCCCCGCAGCACCCTGCCCCGTATCACAACACGAAGGGGTCGATCGCAACCGACCGATGAACCGCAGCTCATCATAGTTTGATCGCAACCAAACAGTGGACCGCAGCCCAAGAGTATGTCATCTGACCGCAGCCAGGAGAATGAACCGCAGCTCATGGTGTACCGCAGCCCTATATAATATTTATATACCTGACCGATCGCAACCGGCCTGGTTAACAATTGGGATGGTTCTCAACCCATTCAACTGCCCGTATAGTGGACCGCAGCCCTATATAATATTTATATACTTGACTGATCTTAGCCGGCGTGGTTAACAGCCGGTATGGTTCTCAACCCATCCGACTGCCTGTATAGCTCGCTTGATTGCAACGAAATCGGGGTAACATGCACACAAAACACATAGCAAGCACATGCAACCCACATTATCAAATTGGGAAGGGGGAAACGTATAACAAAACCTATGCGTGATCCTTCACATACTAAGAATAGTCCTAAGGGGTTCATACTCCTTCCACCTAGGTCAACGGGATACCAATTCAACTAGCATGTAGTATATAAGACTCATAAACCAACGAAGGGTACCCGAAACATTAAACTAGACATTGGCACGATAGACGGAGTCCGTTGGGACACCACGGGGATCGGGGAAACATCAAACGGTGAGGCCAAGATCCCGAGGTGGGAGACATTCCAGCGGGTAGCCGGTGGGTGGGGGGCCACCCGCCGGCTGCCCGACGAAATCAATGTTCCGGGCAGCGGGTGGCCGGCGGGCAGCTGCCCGCTGCCGGGACTGCCCGAACTGGCCGCGGGTAGGTGGCGGGTCCCCTACCCCCACTGTAACACCCCGTGTTACGAGTCCTAAAACCAATTAATTAATTAACCATCTACCCAAAAAGAAAGGAAATAAATCACAAGGATTAATTAGCATTAAGCCACCATGGTCCATGGACCCCCCATCTCTAAGCCCAATCCCTCCATGACTTAAAGAACCCCCCTACGCTTACCACACCAAGGTAAGGGTGCAGCACACTGACCCGTCACTACAATAAATATTGGCCCTAAAGACCAGCAGCACGACGCCAACAAGAAGACAGTCAAGGACCCCACACTCCTCACAGAACGAATCCGAACCTTCAACAAAATCCTTGGGTTAATGGAATGCCCAGGGGAGTACCGCGTAGAGATAGCCTCGGTCGAAGACACGAGGCTGATCTGTGATAAATCCAAAAAGGACCCACTTGTGGGTAACAACCGACGGTCTAGCTAGGAGTGCCTAGGGGCACACCTACAAGGACGATTCCACCCCGCACCCACAAGGGCAACCACGTACAAGAAATCCCCCACCACCTTCGTCGAACGCAAACGCAGACTTCGCCCAACAAGTCTCTAACCATCGACCACCCACATCCTCGGGAGAAGAGGATCCCGTAATCCTAGGAGAATGGATCCGAACCCTCGACAAAATCCTCGAGTTAGCAGGACGCCTAGAGGAACGCCGCGTGGAGGTAGCCTCGTTCTACTTCGGACACGAGGCCGATCCCTGGTAGATCCATGAGGGTCCCACTTACCAACAACAACCGGGGTTCAACTGGGAACACCTCAAGGCGCGACTTCGAGAGCGGTTTTATCCAACACACGTAAAAGCATCCAAGTACGAAGAGTTTCTCCATCTAAGACAAGGGACAACTACCGTCATGGAATACCAACAAACGATTCCTTGAACTAGTACGCTTCACAATAGAACTAGTCCCACCGAGGTAACCGGAGTAGAGAGATTCGTATCGGGCCTCAACTTTGAAGCCCGAAAAACACTAGTGATAAGCAGACCTCGGACTCTCAACAAGGCTTACTCCAGTGCCACTAATCTCTACCGAATCAAACTACTCCAAACGCGGAATCCAGGAACAAACCCGAAAGAAGAAGTAACGGAAGTGGGAGGCCGCTCCCTCCAGCATGAGCGAACCCTTTCGGAACTGGTCACAAATGGGCACAACTATCCCAGCCCGGAGACTGGGAACGCCAATTCGAATGCAAGGAGGTAAGGTAGTACGTCAACAACACCCTTTCCTAATCATTGGCACGAATCACCGAAAGGGGCTCGATATGACAAGAGGATGCAACGAACACATGGAAAGTATCATACAACTAGAACCTCACAGCAATAAGGATCTTACCTTGGAACAAGGACCTTGATGGTTTTAAGGCACCGTGAGAAGTACGTGAGACACGCAAAGTCGCCGATACACCATACGACGTCAAGGGCAGTCAATCAAATGCATCCCAAGGAAGGGAAATGCATCACCGAGCACTCGGTCACTAAAGGATTGAACAAAGAGCGGGCGACAAGCCGAACTCCAAGAAGAACCAAGAGGGCTTACCCTTAATCAAGCAAGGAAGAGACGAAGTTGGTCTATAACCAAACAACCCGGTGAAGATGACGAAGTTGCTGATTGGAAACCAGACCCGACCTACTAAGCGAAACGAACATACAAGAGTCTTGACCCATCTAGAACTCGTGCTTAAGGATCAATAAACGTTGTACGATGGGTCATCCTATGTATTCAAACCCCTTTTAGTGCACAAGGGCATGGGACTTGTCAGAACATGAATCGGTGCCTTTTTGGGGTCTTTTCCGAGGGAATTGACTCTTCCTATTCATTCTCCCGCGGGTCCCCCACGGGTCCTTGACGGGACCTTGGCGGGTCCTTGGCAGGAGCTTGGCAGGCGGACGACCGCCGACCTCGCGCCCACTGGAACAATGTGCTGATTTCTTAACCCCTCATTTTATTGATTCGTGGCGTACTTGTGTGCCTCGATTGATTAATGTGAGTCTCGGATAAGAAACCATGGACCACCCAAACATATTATCCTACGTAAAAGACCTTGACGCACTAGGCACCATCGGGAAATCACAATCAATTACTTTGCACGAGTAATTGAAGTTGGATCCTACGATACAACCGACCAGGGATGTTTGGCATAAAGGATTGCGCAAACCAAGGAGGCGAGTTGGGAACTCGTGCTAAGAACCCACGAAGACCTTAAAAGTCAAAATGCTAAACCGGGACTCCTCCAGCCCATGGACGTCGCTCGAGCAAATCAGAGGACTCCTTACAAGTTGTATGGAATCAAGAACTACGTAGTCCATGGTGCTAAGCAAAAGGGAAAAGAGCACATTCACACTAAGACTTCAAGGGTCATTAAGGACACACAAGGAAATGAGATGACTCGTAAGGTCGCCGAGTCATCCCACAACGATATTTGGTAACCGACTGCGCTTTAAAAAGAAAAGGGGGCACGCAAGGACACCTTCATCATTAAAAATAACACAAAAGGGCACAACAAGCCGAACCCCGGGTAAGACATGAAGTCATACTAAGAATTTAATCCACTAAAGAGGAGATGAAATTCAATAAGAGGAGAAATTCAACCCAAAGTCCATCGACTCCCAAGAGACTTTGGGAAGAAGTTGGGAAGTGCGCCCTAAGAAATTGGCTTGGTTGACCCAACTTGGTCAAGACCTTGGGCGCATTAAAGAAGTAAGTGTTAAATCACCATGGGAAACTCCCTCAAGATAGAAGAGAAGGATGAAACCTTAGCCTGGGAAGCAAGGTCTAACAAGGATCTTAAAGTCAAGAAAGCGCCAACACCAAGGAAGGAGGATCAACGGCTCGTCGACGCATCGTGATCAAAGCATCAAACCAGATTACTCACTCGAGATCAAGGACCCTTAACCCACCGTAGCCGTATTCCTTTCCCTTCCTCGGAAAATCGCCCCCCCTCCTTATTCCAAAACCCTTTCTACCCTTCAAACCCCATACTTGATTCCATGTTTAACGACTCCACACGAGGCGACAACCTCACAACCTAAGTTGCGACCTTGAAAACCTTGATCCTAATTATTGAATTCAATCTGCCCTCAAGTTGAAACCCACTCTCTTAGTCTTGTAAACCTAATCGTTCCCAAAAAACCCAACACACATACACATACAACTATACAGTTTCCCCGTAGAATACCTTCTCTATAGGACCACCGTTCTACTCTTGACTCGTTAACCCTACAATGATTTCTAAGCTTCAGGGACGAAGCTTCTCGTAAGGGGGGGAGAGTGTAACACCCCGTGTTACGGCCTTCAATCCTGGATTAATTATTTAATTAATCCCGCTAATAATAATTAAATATGATTTAATTATGTTAGGGTCCCCTTTAGTTAATTAATAGGGTCCACCATGAACCATGGACCCTTGCCTAAATTAGAGGCTTAAGCCTATTAGGAATAAAGAAAGTAAACCTTTTACTATTCAGATCCTAATTAGGAATCCTAGACCTAGTTATCCATTAGGAATAAAAGAAGTAGGCCTTTTACTATTCAGATTGTGATCCGCTTTAATTATCCCTATAGCAAGTCCCTAAGTCCTATAAGGAATAGAATTAGTAAACCCATACCATTCAAGCCCTAATTAGGAGTCTTAAATATATAAATAGGGAACTTAGGAGACACCTAGAATTCCCACCACAATAATCTCTCACCATCCAAAGAGTTCCAAGAATTCCCCTAGGAGAAATCAAGAAAACAAAAAAGCTTAAAGAAAGATCCTTCATAGCCAAGGAATTATTTAAGGCTAAGAGGTAACCCATGTCTCAACAAAACCTATTTTCATAGCTATGATTTCCCCTTAGGGTTTCCCCATATTATTGTGAATGGCGAAATTATGGTGATTATTATTAATGTTGCTTTGATGATTCCATGGGGAATCTTGATAATCTTGATAATTGGGAGTTTCTTGATAATGATGATATTCTTGATGATTAATTTGGGATCCTTGATGATTATGTGTTTTTCTTGATGATTATGATGTTCTTGATGATTAATTGGCATCCTTGATGTTTATGTGTTATTCTTACCGAATCTTGCAATTAAAAGATGAATCGTATTCTTGTTGATATAAAAGTGATTAGAACCCTAGGTTGTATCGTATGTTATTATTCTTGGATTATCGGGTGGGGAAATCGCATGTTTGGGTGTTGATTATGTTTAGAAAAGCATGATAGGTTAGGTGCCGTTCGTCTCTCGTATTTGATCCGTTAATTGTCTACGTGTTGTCGTTAATTGCGTTGTAAAGTGTCTAAGCATGGTTTCGGGTTCAACAACGGTTCCCAGGGCGAAAGTTGATGAAAAGAGTCAGTGGGGGGTAGGTGGGGGTAGGGGTCCCGCCACCTACCCGCGGCAACTTCGGGCAGTTCCGGCAGTGGGCAGCCGGCAGGTGGACCCCCACCCACCGGCTACCCGCTGGAAATTTCCCCCCTCGGGACCCCGGCTTCCCCGTTTGATGTTTCCCCGATCCCCGTGGTGTCCCAACGGACCCCGTTTGTCGTGCCTATGTCTAGTTTGATATTTCGGGTACCGTTCGTAGGTTTATGAGTCTAAGGTATTGCATGCTAGTTGAATTGGTATCCCGTTGACCTAGGAGGAAGAAGTATGATCCCCTTAGGACCATTCTTAGTATGTGATGGATCACGCTTAGGTTTCGTTATACGTTTTATTCCCCTTCCCAATGTGTAATGTGGGTTGTATGTGCTTGCTATGTGTTATGTGTGCGTGTTGCCCCAATTCGGTTGCGATCGGATTGGTTATCCTGAGCTGCGGTTCAGAAGCCGGTTACAGTCAGATGGGAATTCCTGGCTGCAGTCGGATGACGGTATCCTGGGCTGCGGTTCAGAAGCTGGTTGTAGTCAGATGGGAATTCCTGGCTGCAATCAGATGACATTTTCCTGAGCTGCGGTTCAGAGGCTGGCTGTAGTCAGATGGGAATTCCTGGCTACAGTCAGATGACACACTCTCTTGGGCTGCGGTCCACTGTTTGGTTGCGATCAAACATTATGATGAGCTGCGGTTCATCGGTCGGTTGCGATCGACCTCCCCGTGTTGCGATACGGGGCATGGTGCTGTGGGGCCGTGTCAGAGATATATGCGCTGACCCGCATGTATGGGCATGCGAGTGGTCCTGTGGCGCCAACAACGTGCGTTATGTGTTGTGATACGGACGAGTTGTGACTACGAGTGCCTTGGGTTGTGACTATGGGTTTCATATTGGGGATTGTTTATGATGGGTTATGATTAATGCTTATGCTTGCCTTACTTGCCTCATCTATTATGAACTGCTTATGACTGTTATAACTGTTGCTTGTGTCTGGCCTTATCTATCGAGTTATTCCCGGTTTTTAAAGCTAGAGTTCGTAGGATATATTCTCATGCTCAAAATGGTTTTCGTATATCTATATATATTGCTATATGTATTGTATTTCAACGCGTTGAAGTGGGTTACCAGCATCTCTCGCTGAACAGATATATTTGGCTTTCAGGCACAGGAGATTAAGTCACTGGAGCGCGCTAGAACTTGGAGTGTAGAAGTAGATAGTTTCCTTTGGCCTGCGTGCCACGTTTATGTAATTACGTTTTGAGGATATTAGTTAGTTAGCCTGTGCACTTGGGTTCTCTAACCCAGGTGTGGCATAGCACCCCGTACGCTTGTATTTATATCTTGAGATTTAATAAGATTCTACCTTTATTATAAGTTTTAAAAGTCTTGAAAATCTGGGGTGTTACATACTTCCTTTATTCCTAATAGATAACTAGGTCTAGGATTCCTAGTTAGAGTCCGAGTAGTAAAAGGTTCACATTCTTTATTCATAATAGGCTTAGGACTCTAATTTAGGCAAGGCTCCACGGTTCATGGTGGACCTTATTAATTAATTAAAGGGAAACCTAACATAATTAAATCCTATTTAATTATTATTAACGGGATTAATTAAATAATTAATCTGGGATTGAAGGCCGTAACACGGGGTGTTACACTCTCCCCCCCTTACGAGAAGCTTCGTCCCCGAAGCTTAGAAATCATTGCAGGGGTAACGAGTCAAGAGTAGAATGGTGGTCCTATGGAGGAGGCATTCTACAGGGAAGCTGTATAATTGTATGTCTATGTGTGTTGGGCTTTTGGGAACGATTCGGTTTACAAGACTAAGAGAGTGGGTTTCAACTTGAGGACAAAGTGAATTCTGGAATTAGGATCAAGGTTTTCAGGTTGCAACTTAGGTTGTGAGGTTGCCACCTTGTGTGGAATCATTAAAACATGGAATCACGAACGGGGTTTGTTGGGTAGAAAGGGTTTTGAAATAAGGAGGGGGCCGATTTTCTGAGGGAGGGAAAGGAATTCGGCTAGGACGGGTTAAGGGTTCTCGATCTCAAATAAATAATCTGGTTTGATGCTTTGATCATGATGCGTCGACGAGCTGATGATCCTCCTTCCTTGGTGTTGGCACTTGCTTGACTTTAAGATCATTGTTAGACCTTGCCTTCCAGGCTAAGGTTTCATCCTTCTCTTCTACCTTGAGGGAATTTCCCGTGGTGATTTAACACATACTCCTTTAATGCGTCCAAGGTCTTGACCAAGTTGGGTCAACCAAGCCAATCTTTTAGGGCGCACTTCCCAAATTCTTCCAAAAGTCTCTTGGGAGTCGATGGACTTTGGATTGACTTTCTCTTCTTATTGAATTTCATCTCCTCTTTAGTGGATGAAATTCTTAGTAAGACTTCATGTCTTACCCGGGGTTCGGCTTGTTGTGCCCTTTTGTGTTACTTTTAATGATGAAGGTATCCTTGCATGCTATTTTCTTTCTTGAAGCGCAGTTGGTTACCAAATCTCGTTGTGGGATGACTCGGTGACTTTACGAGTCATCTCATTTCCTTGTGGGTCCTTAACGACCCTTGAAGTCTTGGCCCAAATGTGCTCTTTACCCTTTTGCTTAGCACCATGGACCACATAGTTCTTGATTCCATACAACTTGTAAGGAGTCCTCTGATTTGCTTGAACGATATCCGTGGTTTGGAGGAGTCCCGGTCCATCCTTAGCATTTTGACTTTTAAGGTCTTCGTGGGTTCTTAGCACGAGTTCCCAACATGCCTCTTTGGTTTGCGCAATCCTTTATGCCAAACATCCCTAGTCGATTGTATCGTAGAATCCGACTTTAATTACTCGTGCAATGCAACTGATTGTGATTTTCCGATGGTGCCTCGTGCGTCAAGGTCTTTTACGTAGGACACTATGTTTGGGTGGCCCATGGTTCCTTACCCAAGACTCATATTCATCAATCGAGGCACACAAGTGCGCCACAAATTAATAAAATGAGGGGTTAAGAGATCAGCACATTGTACCAGTGGGCGCGAGGTGGGCGGTCGTCCGCCTGCCAAGCTCCTGCCAGGGACCCGTCAAGGTCCCGCCAAGCTCCCGTCAAGGACCCGTTAGGGTCCCATCAAGGTCCCGTTGGGGACCCGCGGGAAAGTGACAAGGAAGAGACAATTCCTCCGGGAAAGACCCCAAGGATGCACAGATTCATGTCCCGACAAGTCCCATGCCCTTGTGCACAGTAAAAGGGACTTGAATACATAGGATGACCCATCGTACAACGTTTATTGGTCCTTAAGCACGAGTTCTAGATGAGTCAAGACTCTCGTATGTTCTTTCCGCTCAGTAGGTTGGGTCCGGTTTCAAATTAGCAACCTCGCCATCTTCATCGGGTAGTTGGTTATAAGCGTCTTTGTCTTTTCCTTGTTTGATTAAAGATAAGCCTTCTTGGTTTCTCTTGGAGTTTCGCTCGTCGCTCGCTCTTTGTTCAACCCTTTGGTGACCGAGTGCTTGGTGATGCATTTCTCTTTCTTGAAATGCATTTGATTGACTGCCCTCGACGTCGCATGGTGTTTTGGCGATTTTGTGTGTTACATGTACATCTTACGGTTGCATTAAAACCATCAAGGTCCTTGTTCCAAGGTAAGACCTTTATTGCAGGGAGGCTTTAGTTGTATGATACTTTCCGTGTGTCTGTTGCCTCTTTTTGTCATATCGAGCCCTTTTCGACGATTCGTGCTAACGATTCGTACTACTTTACTTTCTTGCATTTAATTGGTGTTCCCAGTCTCCGGGCTGGGATAGTTGTGCCCATTCTTAACCAGTCCCGAAAGGGTTCGCTCATGCTGGGGGAAGCGTCTCCCACTTCCGTTACTTCTTCTTTCGGGTTTGTTCCTAAATTCCCCGTTTGTAGAAGTTGTCGTTACTGGTGTGGGTTTCGTTGGGTGTTCGGGGTTTGTTTACAATTAGGGCCTTCTGGGTTTCGTAGTTTGTGGTCTGCCATAGACTTCTTTATCAGGCGTGAAACGAACAAGCTAGAGGAATTGTTTGCGGTATTCCCTGAGGGTGGCCATCCTTTGTTCTAGGTGGAGAATTTCCTCGTACATGATTGCCCTTACGGGTGCGGGGTGGAATCGTCCTCGTAGCTGTGCCCCTAGGCACTCCTAGTTGAACCCCCGGTTGTTGCCCATAAGTGGGTCCCTCGTGGGTTTATCAAAGGTTAGCCTCGTGTCTTGAAGCAGAATGAGGCTATCTCTATGCGGCGTTTCTCTGGGCATTCCACTAACCCGAGGGTTTTGTTGAAGGTTCGGATTCATTCTTTGAGGAGTGTGGGATTCTTGGCTGTCTTCTTGTTGGCGCCATGCTGCTGGTTTTCAGGGTCAATATTTTATTTGTAATGATGAGTCAGTGTGCTGCACCCTTACCTTGGTGGGGTAAGCGTAGGGGGAGTTCGTTTAAGTTAGAGAAGGATAAAGTGAGGGGAGGTTATGTGTAGGTTTCACAATCTCACCGCGCGTCCTAAGATTCATGAACCCTATGTTCCTAAGTACCTAGAGTTCAAGCCTAATATCCTAAGGTCTGGTCTTAAGAGTCTTATCCTATGGTCAAACTTAGGCTCTGATACCAACTGTAACACCCCAGATTTTTAAGACTTTTAAAAACTTATATACTAAAGGTAGAATCTCATTAAATCCCAAAATATAATACAAGCGTTCGGGGTGATATGCCACACCTGAGCTAGAGAACTCAGGTGCACAGGCTAACTAACTAATATCCTCAAAGCCTAAATGCATAAACATGGCACGCAGGCCGAAAGGGAAACTATCTACTTCTACGCTCCACGTTCTAGCGCATTTCTAACACCCCAGATTTTCAAGACTTTTAAAACTTATAATAAAGGTAGGATATTATTAATTCCCAAGATATAAATACAAGCGTACGGGGTGCTATGCCACACTTGGGCTAGAGAATCCAAGTGCACAGGCTAAACTAACTAACATCCTCCAAGCGTAATTATGTAAACATGGCACGCAAGCCAAAAAGGAAAACTATCTACTACTATACTCCAAGTTCTAGCGCGCTCCAGTGACTTAATCTTCTGTGCCTGAAAGCCAAATATACCTATTCAGCGAGAGATGCTGGTAACCCACTCCAACGCGTTTAAATACAACACATATAGAGATATATATAGATATACGAAAACCATTTTGAGCATGAAGATATATCCTACGAACTCTAGCTTTTAAAACCGGGAATGACTCGACAGATAAGGCCAGACACGAGCAACCGTTATAACAAGCATATGCAGTTCACAACAGATAAAGCAGCTACAGCAAAACATAAACAATAATCACAACCCCACATAAGCAATCCCCAATATAGATCCCATAGTCACATCCTCCAAGATACTCCTAACCACAACTCATCCATATCATAACACATAACGCACTCCGTTGAGCGCACAGGACCAATTCGTATGCCCATAATGAGGGAGGGTCAGCGCATATAGCTCTGGACACGGCCCGCAGCACTGCCCGTATCGGCAACACGGGGGGTCGATCGCAAGGACGATGGACACCAGCTCATCATAAGTGTTGATCGCAACAAACAGTGGACCGTCAGCCAAGGAATGTCATCAAACCGCAGCAGGAAAGAGGCGAACCGCAGCTCGTATATAGAAACGTTTTATCGCAACCAAACGGTGGACCGCAGCCAAGAGTATCAATCTGACCGCACAGCTTCTGAACGAAGCTCAGGATAACCATACGCGTCATAACCGAATTGGGGTAGAACACACACATAACACATAGCAAGCACAAGCAACCCACATTACACATTGGGAGGGGAGAAAGCGTATAACACAACTATGCGTGATCCATCACATACTAGGAATAGTCCTAAGGGTTCATGCTTCTTCACCTAGGTCAACGGGATACCAATTCAACTAGCATGCAATACAATAGGCTCATAAACCTACGAACGGTACCCGAAATATCAAACTAGACATAGGCACGATAAACGGAATCCGTTGGGACACCACGGGGAAGGGGAAACATCAAACAGGGAAGCCGAAGTCCAAGGGGATAAATTCTAGCGGGGTAGCCGGTGGGTGGGGGGGCCACCCGCGAGCTGCAGCCGGAAGTACTGTTCCGGGCAGCGGGTCGCCGGGGGGCAATTAACGGATTAAACACGAGAAAGAACGGCACATAACCTATCATGCATTTCTAAACATAATCAACACCGGAACATGCGATTTCCCCACCCGATAATCCAAGAATAATACCATACGATACAACCTAGGGTTCTAATTACTTTTATATCAACAAGAATACGATTCGTCTTCTAATTACAAGATTCGTTAAGAATAACACACAAGCATCAAGAATAACATACAACTATCAAGAACATCACATAATCATCAAGAATTCCATATAATCATCAAGATCCTCATATAACCATCAAGAACACCATAATTATCTAGAATCTCCCAATATCAAGATTATCGAGATCCCTCATGGGATCATTATATCAATCATTAATAATAATCAACAGATCTCGCCATTCACAATAACATGGGGGAAACCCTAAGGGGAAATCATAGCTATGAAAATAGGTTTTGTTGAGACATGGGTTACCACTTAGCCTTAATTAATTCCTTGGATATGAAGGATCTTTCTTTAAGCTTTCTTGATTTTTTGATTTCTCCTAGGGGAATTCTTGGAGCTCTTTGGGTGGTGAGAGATTATTGTGGTGGGGATTCTAAATGCCTTCTAAGTTCCTTATTTATATGCTATGGCGTCTAATTCTCCTAGGATTAGGTATTGGGCTTAGGGATGGGGGCCCATGGACCATGGCTGGCTTAAAGCTAATTAATCATTGTGATTTATTTCTTTTCTTTTTGGGTAGATGATTGATTAATTAATTGGTTTTAGGACTCGTAACACGGGGTGTTACACTCTCCCCCCCTTAACAGGAAGCTTCGTCCCCGAAGCTTGGCCCTTGGTGAAAGGTTTTCCCTTAGTTACCTGGTGTGAAAAGCTCTGGATACCGCTCCTTCATCGCGTCCTTAAGTTCCCATGTTGCTTCCTCGGTCCCGTGGTTGGTCCAGAGGACCTTTACCATTTCTATGGCTCGGTGTCGGGTGTTTCTCGTCTTGGTGTCCAGGATTCTTACGGGTTTCTCTTCGTATATCAGTGACTCGTCGAGGTCCACGACCTCGGGTTGAAGTACGTGGCTTGGGTCGTGTACGTATTTCTTTAGCCGAGACACGTGGAACACGTTGTGTACTCGTTCTAGTTCGATGGGTAAAGTGAGGCGGTAAGCCAAGTCCCCGATTTTCTCCATGATTTCGTAAGGGCCAATGAATCGAGGGCTGAGTTTCCCTTTTCTCCCGAACCTCATTACTCCTCGTGTGGGCGAGATCCTTAACCAGACCTTGTCCCCGGGGTTGAATTCGGCTTGTTTCCTCTTTAGGTCGGCGTAAGACTTCTGGCGGTCTTGGGCGGCCTTCATCCTTTCCTGGATGTGTTTGACCTTAGCTATGGTGTCTTGTAGGTATTGGGGGGCCCAGTGTTACCGGGTTGACCATTTCTTCCCAACATAAGGGGGTTCTACATTTCTGACCATATGGCGCTTCGTAGGGTGCCATGCGAATGCTCGCGTGATAACTGTTGTTGTATGAGAACTCGATGAGGTCGAGATGTTCTTCCCATGTTCCTCGGAAGTCTAGCGTGCAGGCTCTTAGCATGTCCTCGAGGGTTTGGATGATTCTCTCGGTTTGGACGTCTGTGGTAGGGTGGAAAGTCGTGCTTAGTTTTAGTTGCGTCCCCAACGCCGATTGTAGCGATTTCCAGAATTGCGAGAGGAACCTGGAATCCCTATCAGACACAATGTTTCGGGGGACTCCGTGGTATTTCACCACCCGGTTTATGTAGGCTTGGGCTAGTTGTGTCATTGTCCATGTCTCTTTCATGGCAATGAATCGCGCCGTTTTGGTCAGCCGATCCACTATGACCCAGATTTTGTCCTTGCAGGTTCTTGTTGGGGGTAACCCTCCGACGAAGTCCACGGATATGGAATCCCATTTTCCTTGTGGTATTTCAAGGGGTTGCACGAGCCCCTTGGGCTTGCATCGCTCAGCCTTTACTCTTTGGCAATTCAGGCATCTGGCCACGAAATCTGCGATTTCCTTCTTCATGTTTGGCCACCAAAAGGTTTTCCTCATGTCTTGGTATAACTTGTCACCGCCTGGGTGAACTGAGTATGGGGAGTTGTGTCCTTCCTCCAAGATCTTTCGTTTCAAGTGGGGGTGCGTCGAGGGTACACACCACCTTCCTTTGTAACGGAGGCTGACGTCCGAGCGTGCCTCCAAGGGGCCTTCCTTCCCTTGGGTTAGGTCGCGGCGAATTTTATCTAGTTCTGGGTCCTGTTGCTGCCCCGTCTTGATTTCCTCGAAGAGGGTGGGTATGGCTTGCGTGTTGAGTAGGTAGGCATTGGGGCGGGTTTGCCCTTGTTCTATTATTTCTAAGTGTAGCTTTTGGAAGTCCATGTACAGTTGGTCTGGTAGGACCCATGTAGTGTTGAGGGAATGGTTCGTCTTTCGGCTTAGGGCGTCCGCCACGACGTTGGCTTTTCCCTCGTGGTATTGGATATCTAGGTCGTAGTCTTTTATGAGTTCTAGCCACCTTCGTTGTCTCATGTTTAGGATCTTCTGGGTGAAGATGTACTTTAGGCTCTTATGGTCGGTGTAGTTTTTGCATTGTACCCCATACAGGTAGTGTCTCCAGATTTTCAGTGCGAATACGATGGCGGCTAGTTCGAGTTCATGGGTGGGGTAATTCTCCTTGTGGGTTTTGAGTTGCCTGGATGAGTATGCTATTACCTTGCCCTTTTGCATTAGTACGCATCCCAACCCTTTCTTGGATGCGTCGCTGTAGACCTCGAATCCTTCCGTCCCGGAGGGGATGGCTAGCACGGGTGCTGTGGTTAGCTTGTCCTTTAATTCTTGGAAGACTGAGATGCAGTCGTTGTCCCATCGAAAGGGGGTTTCCTTTTTCATGAGTTTAATGAGGGGTTGGGCTATCTTGGTGAAGTCGGGTACAAACCTCCTGTAGAAACCAGCCAGGCCTAGGAAGCTTCGGATTTCTGAGAGTGAGCCCGGGGTAGTCCATTCTCTAACGTCGCGAACCTCAGCGGGGTCCACCCTAATCCCCTCTTTGGTTATCACGTGGCCCAAGAAGGCTACGCTGTCTTGCCAGAATTCGCACTTGGAGAATTTAGCGTAAAGTTGGTTTTCCCTGAGGGTTTGTAGTGATATGCGAAGGTGCTTCTCAAGTTCTTCTTTATTTCGGGAGTAGACTAGGATGTCGTCAATGAACACAATGACGAAGTCATCCAGGTGAGGTCGGAATACTCGATTCATGAGGTCCATGAATATGGCGCCCGCGTTAGTGAGGCCGAAAGGCATTACGGTAAACTCGTAGTGGCCGTAACGTGTCCGGAAGGCCGTTTTCTGGATGTCTGGTTTGGCCACTTGGATCTGATGATATCCGGATCTTAGGTCGATCTTTGAGAATACCCCTGCCCCCTTGAGTTGGTCGAATAAGTCATCTATTCGGGGAAGGGGGTACGTATTCTTTATAGTAACTTGGTTGAGTTCCCTGTAGTCGATGCACAGGCGCATGCTCCCATCCTTTTTCTTAACGAATAGTACCGGTGCTCCCCATGGGGAGGTGATGGGTCGGATGTAACCCTTAGCTAGCAGTTCTTGGAGTTGCGTTTTCAGTACCTTCATTTCCTTTGGTGCGAGCCTGTAGGGTGGTTTACAGATCGGGGCGGTGCCCGGTATGAGGTCTATGGTGAACTCGACTTCTCTGGCCGGGGGTGCCCCGGGAATTTCGTCTGGGAAGACGTCGGTGAACTCGTTTACCACTGGGATGGCTTGTGGTTCGAGTATTTTGGCGTTGAGGTCTTCGACTGAGCATAAGAAGGTCTCGTTTCCTTGGCCCAGATACTTATTAATTTTCATCATGTTCACCAGCTTGATCCCCGGATCCTGGCGGTTACCGTGGTATGACACCCTCTTACCGCTTGGTCCTCGCAGGACCACTTTCTGCTCTCCGCACAGGATTTGTGCTTGGAATTTCCCTAACCAGTCCATGCCCAAGATTATTTGCATCCCATCCAGTTGGAACTGAATTAGGTTGCTGGGAAATTCCACTCCTTGAATGGTGATCATTACATGCTCGTACATGCGATCACATTTTATGATCTCGCCCGAGGCCACCTGGACTTGGAGTCAGACCTTGGTGTTGGCGTTAAAGCCGAGCTGGGCGGCGAACTCGGTTGCTATAAACGAGTTGGTAGCCCCCGAGTCAAATAGTACGGGGGCTGGGGTGGCGTGCACTAGGAAGGTTCCGGAGACTATGTTGCTATCTCCGATCCTGGCCTTGCTTAGGGTAAGGATCCTTCCCTGGGCAGTTGGCGTGATGGCCCGGTCGAGTGGGGCGGTTTTGGGGTTCTTAGGTTCCTTGGTGGGAATTGGATGACTTCTTCCGGGCTTCCTTTTATACCCCAGTTGCGTCCCTTGGGACGGGTTCGGTACCTGCTGTAGTTGACATGCCTTGGCATAGGCTTCTCCGAGGGTTCTTGGTTCTTGGGCAGCCAAGGCCCTTTGGTGTTCGGGGTTAAGGCCTGCTAGGAATTTCCTGACTTTGGTCCCCTCGGTGGGCACTAGTTCGGGGGTGAGGCGAGCCAGTCGGCAGAATTGTTGGTAGTATTCTGAGACTGGGCTGTCCCTTGTCTTAGATGGAGAAATTCCTCGCATGTGGCGGCCTTCAGGTGGTTGGGGTAGAACTGTTCTCGTAGCCGTGTTTTTAGGCCCTCCCAGCTGAATTCGGGGTCTTGTTCGCACGTGGGTCCCTCGTGGGCCCACCAGATGTCGGCCTCGTGTCTGAAGTAGAAGGAGGCTATCCTGACCTGGTGCCGTTCGGGGCACTGGGTTGCCCTGAATACCTTGTCGAATGTCTCAATCCATTCCTCGAGGGTCGTGGGGTCTTCGTCTCCCGACAGGGTGGGTGGTTGGTGTGCCGAGACTTGGTGGTGGATTTCCAAGTTCTCGTTCGTTGGTAGAGGTTGGGGAGCGACAGTACTTAGTGCCTGGACAATTTGGGTCAGGCGTTGTAGGTTCTGAGTCAAGAATTCCTGAGAAGGGCGTCTCGGTGTTCCTGTCTATTTCTTCCTGGGTGCCATCCTGGTGGTTAAAGGTCGATATTATTTAGTGTTTCACCTTGATGTAATAAGTGAAGGAGAGTTTCTTAATATTAGAGAGGGATGAAGTGGGGGGAGGTGACGTGTAGGTTTCACAATCTCACCGCGCGTCCTAAGATTCCTAAGGCCTATGTTCCTAAGTACTTAGAGTTCAAGCCTAAAGCCTTAAAGTCCGGTCTTAAGAGTCTTATCCTAGGGTCAAACTTAGGCTCTGATACCAACTGTAACACCCCAGATTTTCAAGACTTTTAAAACTTATAATAAAGGTAGGATCTTATTAATTCCCAAGATATAAATACAAGTTTACGGGGTGCTATGCCACACCTGGGCTAGAGAACCCAAGTGCACAGGCTAAACTAACTAACATCCTCCAAGCGTAATTATGTAAACATGGCACGCAGGCCAAAAAGGAAAACTATCTACTACTATACTCCAAGTTCTAGCGCGCTCCAGTGACTTAATCTTCTGTGCCTGAAAGCCAAATATATCTGTTCAGCGAGAGATGCTGGTAACCCACTCCAACGCGTTTAAATACAACACATATAGAGATATATATACATATATGAAAACCATTTTGAGCATGAAGATATATCTTACGAACTCTAGCTTTTAAAACCGGGAATGACTCGACACATAACGCCAGACACGAGCAACTGTTATAACAAGCATATGCAGTTCACAACAGATAAAGCAGCTACGGCAAAACACAAACAATAATCATAACCCCACATAAGCAATCCCCAATATAGAACCCATAGTCACATCCCCCAAGATACTCCTAACCACAACTCATCCATATAATAACACATAACGCACTCCGTTCGCGCCACAGGACCAATCGCATGCCCATACATGAGGGTCAGCGCATATAGCTCTGACACGGCCCCGCAGCACCTTGCCCCGTATCGCAACACGGAGGGGTCGATCGCAACCGACCGATGAACCGCAGCTCATCATAGTGTTTGATCGCAACCAAACAGTGGACCGCAGCCCAAGAGAATGCCATCTGACCGCAGCCAGGAAAGAGGACGAACCGCAGCTCGTATAGAAACGTTTGATCGCAACCAAACGGTGGACCGCAGCCCAAGAGTATCAATCTGACCGCAGCCAGCTTCTGAACCACAGCTCAGGATAACCAATCCGATCGCAACCGAAATGGGGTAGAACACACACATAACACATAGCAAGCACATGCAACCCACATTACAAATTGGGAAAGGGTAGAAAGCGTATAACAAAACCTATGCGTGATCCATCACATACTAGGAATAGTCCTAAGGGGTTCATGCTTCTTCCACCTAGGTCAACGGGATACCAATTCAACTAGCATGCAATACAATAGGCTCATAAACCTACGAACGGTACCCGAAATATCAAACTAGACATAGGCACGATAAATGGAGTCCGTTGGGACACCACGGGGAACGGGGAAACATCAAACGGGGAAGCCGAAGTCCGAAGGGGGATAAATTCTAGCGGGTAGCCGGTGGGTGGGGGGCCACCCGCCGGCTTCCCGCCGGAAGTACTATTCCGGGCAGCGGGTCGCCGGCGGGCAGCTGCCCGCCCGCCGGCCACCCGCTGCCGGGCGGTGTTTCACGGCCACGGGTAGGTGGCGGGTCCCCTACCCCCCACTTACTCTTTTCATCACTTCTACGCCTCGGGAACCGTTGTGGAACCCGAAACCATGCTTAGACACTTTACAACGCAATTAACAACAACACGTAGACAATTAAAGGATTAAACACGAGAAACGAGCGGCACATAACCTATCATGCTTTTCTAAACATAATCAACACCCGAACATGCGATTTCCCCACCCGATAATCCAAGAATAATATCATACGATACAACCTAGGGTTCTAATTACTTTTATATCAACAAAAATACGATTCGTCTTCTGATTACAAGAACATCACATAATCATCAAGAATTCCATATAATCATCAAGATCCCCATATAACCATCAAGAACACCATAATTATCAAGAATCTTCTAATATCAAGATTATCGTGACCCCTCATGGGATCATTATATCAATCATCAATAATAATCAACAGATCTCGCCATTCACAATAACATGGGGGAAACCCTAAGGGGAAATCATAGCTATGAAAATAGGTTTTGTTGAGACATGGGTTACCTCTTAGCCTTAATTAATTCCTTGGCTATGAAGGATCTTTCTTTAAGCTTTCTTGATTTCTTGATTTCTCCTAGGGGAATTCTTGGAGCTCTTTGGGTGGTGAGAGATTATTGTGGTGGGGATTCTAAATGCTTTCTAAGTTCCTTATTTATATGCTATAGGGTCTAATTCTCCTAGGATTAGGTATTGGGCTTAGGGATGGGGGCCCATGGACCATGGCGAGCTTAAAGCTAATTAACACTCGTAACACGGGGTGTTACAGCACTCCAGTGACTTATTCTTCTGTGCCTGAAAGCCAAATATATTTGTTCAGCGAGAGATGCTGGTAACCCACTCCAACGCGTTGAAATACAATACATATAGAGATATATATAGATATACGAAAACCATTTTTGAGCATAAAGATATATCCTACGAACTCTAGCTTTAAAAACAGGGATAGACTCGACAGATAAGGCTAAGCATAAGCAACAGTTATAACAAGCATACATAGTTTACAACAAGCAAGTCAGATAAGGCAGAGCACAATAATAATCATAACCCAACATGTTCAGTCCCTAACATAAACCCTATAGTCACATCCCTAAGATACTCATAACCACAACACATCCATATCTCATCATACAACACACTTTGTTGGCGCCACAAGACCAATCGCATGCCCATACATGAGGGTCAGCGCATATAGCTCTGATACGGCCCCGCAGCACCCTGCCCCGTATCGCAACACGGAGGGGTCGATCGCAACCAACCGATGAACCGCAGCTCATCATAGTTTGATCGCAACCAAACAGTGGACCACAGCCAAAGAGTATGTCATCTGACCGCAGCCAGGAGAATGAACCGCAACTCATGGTTGACCGCAGCCCTATATAATATTTATATACATGACCGATCGCAACCGGCCTGGTTAACAGTTGGGATGGTTCTCAACCCATTCAACTGCCCGTATAGTGGACCGCAGCCCTATATAATATTTATATACCTGACCGATCTTAGCCGGCCTGGTTAACAGCCGGTATGGTTCTCAACCCATCCGACTGTCTGTATAGCCCGCTTGATCGCAACCAAATCGGGGTAACATGCACACATAACACATAGCAAGCACATGCAACCCACATTAACACATTGGGAAGGGGGAAACGTATAACAAAACCTATGCGTGATCCTTCACATACTAAGAATAGTCCTAAGGGGTTCATACTCCTTCCACCTTGGTCAACGGGATACCAATTCAAATAGCATGCAATATATAAGACTCATAAACCTACGAACGGTACCCGAAACATCAAACTAGACATTGGCACGATAGACGGACTCCGTTGGGACACCACGGGGATCGGGGAAACATCAAACGGGGAGGCGAAGATCCCGAGGTGGGAGACATTCCAGCGGGTAGCCGGTGGGTGGGGGGCCACCCGCCGGCTGCCCGACGAAATCACTGTTCCGTGGCTTAATCTTCTGTGCCTGAAAGCCAAATATATCTGTTCAGCGAGATATGCTGGTAACCCACTCCAACGCGTTGAAATACAATACATATAGAGATATATATAGATATACGAATACCATTTTGAGCATGAAGATATATCCTACGAACTCTAGCTTTAAAACCGGGAACGACTCGACAGATAAGGCCAGGCACAAGCAATAGTTATAACGAGCATATGCAGTTCACGATAGATAAGGCAGATAAGGCAAAGCATAAACAATAATCATAACCCAGCATAAACAATCCCCAGCATAGATCCCATAGTCACATCCCCCAAGACACTCATAATCACAACTCATCCATATCACGACACATAGCACACTTTGTTGGCGCCACAGGACCAATCGCATGCCCATACATGAGGGTCAGCGCATATAGCTCTGACACGGCCCCGCAGCACCCTACCCCGTATCGCAACACGGAGGGGTCGATCGCAACCGACCGATGAACCGCAGCTCATCATAGTGTTTGATCGCAACCAAACTGTGGACCGCAGCCCAAGAGAATGTCATCTGACCGCAGCCAGGAAAGAGGACGAACCGCAGCTCGTATAGAAACGTTTGATCGCAACCAAACGGTGGACCGCAGCCCAAGAGTATCAATCTGACCGCAGCCAGCTTCTGAACCGCAGCTCAGGATAACCAATCTGATCGCAACCGAATTGGGGTAACACACACACATAACACATAGCAAGCACACGCAACCCACATTACACATTGGGAAGGGGAGAAAGCGTATAACAAAACCTATGCGTGATCCATCACATACTAAGAATAGTCCTAAGGGGTTCATGCTTCTTCCACCTAGGTCTACAGGATACCAATTCAACTAGCATGCAATATAAAAGACTCATAAACCTACGAACGGTACCCGCAACATCAAACTAGACATAGGCACGATAAACGGAGTCCGTTGGGACACCACGGGGAACGGGGGAACATCAAACGGGGAAGCCGAGGTCCCAAGTAGGAGATTTTCCAGCGGGTAGCCGGTGGGTGGGGGGCCACCCGCTGGCTGCCCGCCGGGAAGTATTGTTCCGGGCAGCGGGTCGCCGGCGGGCAGCTGCCCGCCCGCCGGCTAACCGCTGCCGGGCGGTGTTTCACGGCCACGGGTAGGTGGCGGGTCCCCTACGCCCCACCTACCCCCCACTAACTCTTTTCATCACTTTTACGCCCCGGGAACCATTGTGGAACCCGAAACAATGCTTAGACACTTTAAAATGCAATTAACGACAACACGTAGACAATTAACGGATCAAATACGAGAAACGAACGACACATAACCTATCATGCTTTTCTAAACATAATCAACGCCCGAACATGGGATTTCCCCACCCGATAATCCAAGAATAATATCATACGATACAACCTATGGTTCTAATCACTTTTATATCAACAAGAATACGATTCGTCTTCTAATTGCAAGATTTGGTAAGAATAACACATAAACATCCAGAACGTCACGCAATTATCAAGAACAACATAATCATCAAGAACTCCATATAATCATCAAGAACTCCATAATTATCAAGAATCTCCCGATATCAAGATTATCAAGATCCCTCATGGGATCATCGCATCAAATATCGACGATAATCATCATAACTCGCCAAACACAATAATATGGGGGAAACCCTAAGGGGGAATCATAGCTATGAAAATAGGTTTTGTTGAGACATGGGTTACCTCTTAGCCTTAATTAATTCCTTGGCTATGAAGGATCTTTCTTTAAGCTTTCTTGATTTCTTGATTTCTCCTAGGGGAATTCTTGGAGCTCTTTGGGTGGTGAGAGATTATTGTGGTGGGGATTCTAGATGCCTTCTAAGTTCCCTATTTATATGTTATGGGGTCTAATTCTCCTAGGATTAGGGATTGGGGTTAGAGATGGGGGGCCCGTGGACCATGGTGGGCTTAAAGCTAATTAATCCTTGTGATTTATTTCCTTTCTTTTTGGGTAGACGGTTAATTAATTAATTGGTTTTAGGACTCGTAACACGGGGTGTTACACTCTCCCCCCCTTAACAGGAAGCTTCGTCCCCGAAGCTTGGCCCTTAGTGAAAGGTTTTCTCTTAGTTACCTGGTGTGAAAAGCTCGGGGTACCGCTCCTTCATTGTGTCCTTAAGTTCCCATGTTGCTTCCTCGGTCCCGTGGTTGGTCCAGAGGACTTTCACCATTTCTATGGCTCGGTTCCAGGTGTTTCTTGTCTTGGTGTCCAGGATTCTTACGGGTTTTTCTTCGTATACTAGTGACTCGTCGAGGTCTACGACTTCGGGTTGGAGTACGTGGCTCGGGTCGTGTATGTATTTCTTTAGCTGAGACACGTGGAACACGTTGTGTACTCGCTCTAGTTCGATGGGTAAGGCGAGGCGGTAGGCCAAGTCCCCGATTTTCTCCATGATTTCGTAAGGGCCGATGAATCGGGGGCTGAGTTTCCCTTTTCTTCTGAACCTCATTACTCCTCTTGTGGGTGAGATCCTTAGCCAGACCTTGTCCCCGAGGTTGAATTCGGCTTGTTTCCTCTTTAGGTCGGCGTAAGACTTCTGGCGGCCTTCATCCTTTCCTGGATGTGTTTGACCATAGCTATGGGGGCCCAGTGTTACCGGGTTGACCATTTCTTCCCAACACAAGGGGGTTCTACATTTCTGACCATATAGTGCTTCGTAGGGTGCCATGCGAATGCTCGCGTGGTAGCTGTTGTTGTATGAGAACTCGATGAGGTCTAGGTGTTCTTCCCATGTTCCTCGGAAGTCTAGCGTGCAGGCTCTTAGCATGTCCTTAAGGGTTTGGATGGTTCTCTCGGTTTGGCCGTCTGTGGTAGGGTGGAAGGCTGTGCTTAGTTTTAGTTGCGTCCCCAACGCCGATTGTAGCGATTTCCAGAATTGCGAGAGGAACTTGGAATCTCTATCGGACACAATGTTTCGGGGGACTCTGTGGTATTTCACTACCCGGTTTATGTAGGCTTGGGCTAGTTGTGTCATTGTCCATGTTTCCTTCATGGCAATGAATCGTGCTGTTTTGGTCAGCCGATCCACTATGACCCAGATTTTGTCCTTGCCGGTTCTTGTTGGGGGTAACCCTCCGACGAAGTCCATGGATATGGACTCCCATTTTCCTTGTGGTATTTCAAGGGGTTGCACGAGCCCCTTGGGCTTGCATCGTTCAGCCTTTACTCTGTGGCAATTCAGGCATCTGGCCACGAAATCTGCGATTTCCTTCTTCATGTTTGGCCACCAAAACGTCTTCCTTACGTCTTGGTATAACTTGTCACCGCCTAGGTGAACTGAGTATGGGGAGTTGTGCCCTTCCTCCAAGATCCTTTGTTTCAAGTGGGGGTGCGTCGAGGGTACACACCACCTTCCTTTGTAACGGAGGCTGCCGTCCGAGTGTGCCTCGAAGGGGCCTTCCTTCCCTTGGGTTAGGTCACGGCGAATTTTATCTAGTTCCGGGTCCTGTTGTTGCCTGTCTTGATTTCCTCGAAGAGGGTGGGTATGACTTGCGTGTTGAGTAGGTAGGCATTGGGGCGGGTTTGCCCTTGCTCTATTATTTCTAAGTGTAGCTTTTGGAAGTCCCTGTACAGTTGGTCCGGTAGGACCCATCTGGTGTTGAGGGAATGGTTCATCTTTCGGCTTAGGGCGTCCGCCACGACGTTGGCTTTTCCCTCGTGGTATTGGATTTCTAGGTCATAGTCTTTTATGAGTTCTAGCCACCTTCGTTGTCTCATGTTTAGGTCCTTCTGGGTGAAGATGTACTTTAGGCTCTTATGGTCGGTGTAGATTTTGCATTGTACCCCACACAGGTAGTGTCTCCAGATTTTCAGTGCGAATATGATAGCGGCTAGTTCGAGGTCATGGATGGGGTAATTCTCTTCGTGGGTTTTGAGTTGCCTGGATGCGTATGCTATTACCTTGCCCTTTTGCATCAGCACGCATCCCAACCCTTTCTTGGATGCGTCGCTGTTGACCTCGAATCCTTCCGTCCCGGAGAGGATGGCTAGCACGGGTGCCGTGGTTAGCTTGTCCTTTAATTCTTGGAAGGCTGAGATGCAGTCGTTGTCCCATCGGAAGGGGGTTTCCTTTTTCATGAGTTTAATGAGGGGTTGGGCTATCTTGGTGAAATCGGGTACAAACCTCCTGTAGTAACCAGCCAGGCCCAGGAAGCTTCGGATTTCCGAGAGTGAGCTCGGCGTGGTCCATTCTCTAACGGCACGAATCTTAGCGGGGTCCACCCTAATCCCCTCTTTGGTTATCACGTGGCCCAAGAAGGCTACGCTGTCTTGCCAGAATTCGCACTTGGAGAATTTAGCGTAAAGTTTGTTTTCCCTGAGGGTTTGCAGTGATATGCGAAGGTGCTTCTCATGTTCTTCTTTATTTCGGGAGTAGACTAGGATGTCATCAATGAACACAATGACGAAGTCATCTAGGTGAGGTCGGAATACTCGATTCATGAGGTCCATGAATATGGCGGGCGCGTTAGTGAGGCCGAAGGGCATTACGGTAAACTCGTAGTGGCCGTAACGTGTCCGGAAGGCCGTTTTCTGGATGTCCGGTTTGGCCACTTGGATTTGATGGTACCCGGACCTTAGGTCGATCTTTGAGAATACCCCTGCCCCTTTAAGTTGGTCGAATAAGTCATCTATTCGGGGGAGGGGGTACCTATTCTTTATCGTAACTTGGTTGAGTTCCCGGTAGTCGATGCACAGGCGCATGCTCCCATCCTTTTTCTTAACGAATCGTACCGGGGCTCCCCAAGGGGAGGTGCTGGGTCGGATGTAACCCTTATCTAGTAGTTCTTGGAGTTGCGTTTTCAGTTCCTTCATTTCCTTTGGTGCTATTCTGTAGGGCGGTTTAGAGATCGGGGCGGCGCCCAGTATGAGGTCTATGGTGAACTCGACTTCTCTGGCTGGGGGTGCCCCGGGAATTTCGTCTGGGAAGACATCGGTGAACTCGTTTACCACTGGGATGGCTTGTGGTTCGAGTATTTTGGCGTTGAGGTCTTCGAATGAGCATAAGAAGGCCTCGTTTCCTTGGCCCAGATACTTCTGAATTTTCATCATGTTTACAAGTTTGATCCCCGGATCCTGGCGGGTACCGCGGTACGACACCCTCTTACCGTTTGGTCCTCGCAGGACCACTTTCTGCTCTCCGCCCAGGATTTGTGCTTGGAATTTCCCTAGCCAGTCCATGCCCAAGATTACTTGCATCCCATCCAGTTGGAACTGGATTAGGTCGCTGGGAAATTCCACTCCTTGAATGGTGATCATTACATGCTCGTACATGCGATCACATTTTATGATCTCGCCCGAGGCCACCTTGACTTGGAGTCGGACCTTGGTGCTGGCGTTAAGGCCGAGCTGGGCGGTGAACTCGGTTGATATAAACGAGTTGGTAGCCCCCGAGTCAAATAGTATGGTGGCTGGGGTGGTGTGCACTAGGAAGGTTCCGGAGACTATGTTGCTATCTCCGATCCTGGCTTTGCTTAGGGTAAGGATCCTTCCCCGGGCAGTCGGCGTGACGGCCTGGTCAAGTGAGGTGGTTTTGGGGTTCTTAGGCTCTCTGGTGGGAATTGGATGACTTCTTTCGGGCTTCCTCTTATACCCCAGTTGCGCCCCTTGGGGCGGATTCGTTACCTGTTGTAGTTGACATGCCTTGGCATAGGCTTCTCCGAGGGTCCCCGGTTCTTGGGCTGCTAAGGCCCTCTGGTGTTCGGGGTTAAGGCCTGCCAAGAATTTCCTGACTTTGTGTAACACCCCGTGTTACGAGTCCTAAAACCAATTAATTAATTAGACATCCAACCAGGGAGAATAGAAATAAATCACAATGATTAATTAGTATTAAGCCCACCATGGCCCGTGGACCCCCATCCCTAAAGCCCAATACCTAATCCTAGGAGAATTAAACCCCATAGCATATAACTAGGGAACTTAAAAGGCATTTAGAATCCCCACCACAATAATCTCCCACCACCCAAGGAGCTCCAAGAATTCCCCTAGGAGAAATCAAGAAATCAAGAAAGCTTAAGGAAAGATCCTTCATAGCCAAGGAATTAATTAAGGCTAAGAGGTAACCCATGTCTCAACAAAACCTATTTTCGTAGTTATGATTTTCCCTTAGGGTTTCCCCCCATGTTCTTGTGAATGGCGAAATTATGGGATTATTATTATTGATGTTGATTTGATGATTCCACGGTGAATCTTGATAATCTTGATATTGGGAGTTTCTTGATAATTATGATGTTCTTGATGATTAATTGGTCTTCTTGATGATTATGTGTTGTTCTTGATGATTATAATGTTATTGATGATTAATTGGTATCCTTGATGATTATGTGTTGTTCGTACCGAATCCTGCAATTAGAAGACGAATCGTATTCTTGTTCACATAAAAGTAATTAGAACCCTAGGTTGTATCGTATGATGTTATTCTTGGATTACCGGGTGGGAAATCGCATGTTTGGGTGTTGATTATGTTTAGAAAAGCATGATAGGTTAGGTGCCGTTCGTCTCTCGTATTTGATCCGTTAATTGTCTACGTGTTGTCGTTAATTGCGTTATAAAGTGTCTAAGCATGGTTTCGGGTTCCACAACGATTCCCGGGGCGAAAAGTGATGAAAAGAGTCAGTGGGGGGTAGGTGGGGGTAGGGAACCCACCACCTACCCGCGGCAACTTCGGGCAGTTCCGCCGGGCACCCGCTGCCCGGAACAGTGACAGCCGGCGGGCAGCCGGCGGGTGGACCCCCACTTGGGAGTTGATTATGTTTGGAAAAGCATGATAGGATGAGTGTCGCTCGTTTCTCGTATTTGATCCGTTAATTGTCAACGTGTTGCCGTGAATTACGTTGTAAAGTGTCTAAGCATGGTTTTGGGTTCCACATCGGTTCCCGGGGCGAAAAGTTGATGAAAAGAGTCAGTGGGGGGTAGGTGGGGGTAGGGGACCCGCCACCTACCCACGGCCGAGAACACTGTTCCGGCAGCGGGCAGCCGGCGGGCGGGCAGCTGCCCGCCGGCGATCCGCTGCCCGGAACAGTATTGTCCGACGGGCAGCCGGCGGGTGACCCCCTCCCACCGGCTACTCGCTGGAATCTTCCCCCCTCGGGACCTCGGCTTCCCCTTTTGATGTTTCCTCGATCCCCGTGGTGTCCCAACGGACCCCGTTTGTCGTGCCTATGTCTAGTTTGGTATTTCGGGTACCGTTCGTAGGTTTGTGAGTCGATTATATTGCATGCTAGTTGAATTGGTATCCCGTTGACCTAGGTGGAAGAAGTATGAACCCCTTAGGGCTATTCCTAGTTGGTGATGGATCACGCATAGGTTTATTTATACGTTGTATTCCCTTCCCAACGTGTAATGTGGGTTGCATGTGCTTGCTATGTGTTATGTGTGGGTGTTGCCCCAATTCGGTTGCGATCGGATTGGTTATCCTGAGCTGCGGTTCAGAAGCCGCCTACAGTCAGATGGGAATTCCTGGCTGCAGTCAGATGACGGTATCCTAGGCTGCGGTCCAGAAGCTGGTTGTAGTCAGATGGGAATTCCTGGCTGCAATCAGATGACATCTTCCTGAGCTGCGGTTCGGAGGCTGGCTGTAGTCAGATGGGAATTCCTGGCTACAGTCAGATTACACACTCTCTTATGAGCTGCGGTTCATCGGTCGGTTGCGATCGACCCCTCCGTGTTGCGATACGGGGCAGGGTGCTGTGGGGCCGTGTAAGAGCTATATGCGCTGACCCTCATGTATGGGCATGCGATTGGTCCTGTGGCGCAAACAAAGTGTGCTATGTGTTGTGATATGGATAAGTTGCGGTTATGAGTATCATGGTGATTGTGACTATGGGTTTCATGTTGGGGACTGCTTATGCTGGGTTATGATTATTGTTTATGTTTTACCGTATCTGCCTTATCTGTGTAAACTGCATATGCTCGTTATAACTGTTGCTTTATCTGTCGAGTCATTCCCGGTTTTAAAGCTCGAGTTCGTAGGATATATCTTCATGCTCAAAATGGTTTTCGTATATCTATATATATCTCTATATGTATTGTATTTCAACGCGTTGGAGTGGGTTACCAGCATCTCTCGCTGAACAGATATATTTAGCTTTCAGGCACAGAAGATTTAGTCACTGGAGCGCGCTAGAACTTGGAATGTAGAAGTAGATAGCTTTCCTTTTGGCCTGCGTGCCACGTTTATGTAATTACTCTTCGAGGATATTAGTTAGTTAGCCTGTGCACTTGGGTTCTCTAGCCCAGGTGTGGCATGGAGGAATTCCTCGCATGTGGCGGCTTTCAGGTGGTTGGGGTAGAACTGTTCTCGTAACCGTGTTTTTAGGCCTTCCCAGTTGAATCCGGGGTCTTGTTCGTACGTAGGTCCCTCACGGGCCCACCAGATGTCGGCCTCGTGTCTGAAGTAGAATGAGGCTATCCCGACTTGGTGGTGTTCGGGGCATTGGGTTGCCCTGAATACCTTGTCGAAGGTCTCAATCCATTCTTCGAGGGTCGTGGGGTCTTCGTCTCCTGAGAAGGTGGGTGGTTTGTGTGCCGAGACTTGGTGGTGGATTTCCAAGTTCCCGTTCGTTGGTAGAGGTTGGGGGATGACAGTACTTAGTGCCTGGGCAATTTGGGCCAGACGTTGTAGATTCTGGGTGAGGAATTCCTGAGTAGGGCGTCTCGGTGTTCCTGTCTGTTTCTTCTTGGGTGCCATCCTGGTGGTTAAAGGTTGATATTATTTTGTGTTTTCACCTTGATGTAATAAGTGAAGGAGAGTTTCTTAATATTAGAGAGGAATGAAGTGAGGGGAGGTGATGTGTAGGTTTCACGATCTCACCGCCCATCCTAAGGTTCTTAAGGCCTACGTTCCTAAGTACCTAGAGTTCAAGCCTAATGTCCTAAAGTCCGGTCTTAAGAGTATTATCCTAGGGTCGAACTTAGGCTCTGATACCAACTGTAACACCGCAGATTTTCAAGACATTTAAAAACTTATAATAAAGGTAGAATCTTATTAAATCCCAAGATATAATACAAGCGTTCGGGGTGCTATGCCAAACCTGGGCTAGAGAACCCAAGTGCACAGACTAACTAACTAATAACCTCAAAGCGTAATTACATAAACATGGCACGCAGGCCGAAGGGGAACTAACTACTTCTACTTTCCAAGTTCTAGCGCGCTCCAGTGACTTAATCTTCTGTGCCTGAAAGCCAAATATATCTGTTCAGCGAGAGATGCTGGTAACCCACTCCAACGCGTTGAAATACAATACATATAGAGATATATATAGATATACGAAAACCATTTTGAGCATGAAGATATATCCTACGAACTCTAGCTTTAAAACCGGGAACAACTCGACAGATAAGGCCAGGCACAAGAAATAGTTATAACGAGCATATGCAGTTCACGATAGATAAGGCAGATAAGGCAAAGCATAAACAATAATCATAACCCAGCATAAACAATCCCCAGCATAGATCCCATAGTCACATCCCCCAAGACACTCATAATCACAACTCATCCATATCATGACACATAGCTCTGACACGGTGTAACACCCCAGATTTTCAAGACTTTTAAAACTTATAATAAAGGTAGAATCTTATTAAATCCCAAGATATAAATACAAGCGTACGGGGTGCTATGCCACACCTGGGTTAGAGAACCCAAGTGCACAGGCTAACTAACTAATATCCTCAATACGTAATTACATAAACGTGGCACGCAGGCCAAAGGAAACTATCTACTTCTACACTCCAAGTTCTAGCGCGCTCTAGTGACTTAATCTCCTGTGCCTGAAAGCCAAATATATCTGTTCAGCGAGAGATGCTGGTAACCCACTTCAACGCGTTGAAATACAATACATATAGCACTATATATAGATATACGAAAACCATTTTGAGCATGAGAATATATCCTACGAACTCTAGCTTTAAAAACCGGGATTAACTCGATAGATAAGGCCAGACACAAGCAACAGTTATAACAGTCATAAGCAGTTCATAATAGATGAGGCAAGTAGGGCAAGCATAAGCATTAATCATAACCCATCATAAACAATCCCCAATATGAAACCCATAGTCACAACCCAAGGCACTCGTAGTCACAACTCGTCCGTATCACAACACATAACGCACGTTGTTGGCGCCACAGGACCGCTCGCATGCCAATACATGCGGGTCAGCGCATATAGCTCAGACACGGCCCCACAGCACCATGCCCCGTATCGCAACACGGGGAGGTCGATCGCAACCGACCGATGAACCGCAGCTCATCATAATGTTTGATCGCAACCAAACAGTGGACCGCAGCCCAAGAGAGTGTGTCATCTGACTGTAGCCAGGAATTCCCATCTGACTACAGCCAGCCTCTGAACCGCAGCTCAGGAAAATGTCATCTGATTGCAGCCAGGAATTCCCATCTGACTACAACCAGCTTCTGAACCGCAGCCCAGGATACCGTCATCCGACTGCAGCCAGGAATTCCCATCTGACTGTAGCCGGCTTCTGAACCGCAGCTCAGGATAACCAATCCGATCGCAACCGAATTGGGGCAACACGCACACATAACACATAGCAAGCACATACAACCCACATTACACATTGGGAAGGGGAATAAAACGTATAACGAAACCTAAGCGTGATCCATCACATACTAAGAATGGTCCTAAGGGGATCATACTTCTTCCTCCTAGGTCAACGGGATACCAATTCAACTAGCATGCAATACCTTAGACTCATAAACCTACGAACGGTACCCGAAATATCAAACTAGACATAGGCACGACAAACGGGGTCCGTTGGGGCACCACGGGGATCGGGGAAACATCAAACGGGGAAGCCGGGGTCCCGAGGGGGGAAATTTCAAGCGGGTAGCCGGTGGGTGGGGGTCCACCCGCCGGCTGCCCGCCGGTTGTCACTGTTCCTGGCAGCGGGTGCCCGGCGGAACTGCCCGAAGTTGCCGCGGGTAGGTGGCGGGTTCCCTACCCCCACCTACCCCCCATTGACTCTTTTCATCACCTTTCGCCCCGGGAACCGTTGTGGAACCCGAAACCATGCTTAGACACTTTACAACGCAATTAACGACAACACGTAGACAATTAACGGATCAAATACGAGAGACGAACGGCACCTAACCTATCATGCTTTTCTAAACATAATCAACACCCAAACATGCGATTTCCCCACCCGATAATCCAAGAATAATAACATACGATACAACCTAGGGTTCTAATCACTTTTATATCAACAAGAATACGATTCATCTTTTAATTGCAAGATTCGGTAAGAATAACACATAAACATCAAGGATGCCAATTAATCATCAAGAACATCATAATCATCAAGAACAACACATAATCATCAAGGATCCCAAATTAATCATCAAGAATATCATCATTATCAAGAAACTCCCAATTATCAAGATTATCAAGATTCCCCATGGAATCATCAAATCAACATCAATAATAATCACCATAATTTCGCCATTCACAATAATATGGGGGAAACCCTAAGGGGAAATCATAGCTATGAAAATAGGTTTTGTTGAGACATGGGTTACCTCTTAGCCTTAAATAATTCCTTGGCTATGAAGGATCTTTCTTTAATCTTTCTTGCTTTCTTGATTTCTCCTAGGGGAATTCTTGGAACTCTTTGGATGGTGAGAGATTATTGTGGTGGGAATTCTAGGTGTCTCCTAAGTTCCCTATTTATATATTTAAGACTCCTAATTAGGGCCTGAATGGTATGGGTTTACTAATTCTATTCCTTATAGGACTTAGGGACTTGCTATAGGGATAATTAAAGCGGATCACAATCTGAATAGTAAAAGGCCTACTTCTTTTATTCCTAATGGATAACTAGGTCTAGGATTCCTAATTAGGATCTGAATAGTAAAAGGTTTACTTTCTTTATTCCTAATAGGCTTAAGCCTCTAATTTAGGCAAGGGTCCATGGTTCATGGTGGACCCTATTAATTAATTAATGGGGAGCCTAACATAATTAAATCATATTTAATTATTATTAGCGGGATTAATTAAATAATTAATCCAGGATTGAAGGCCGTAACACGGGGTGTTACACTCTCCCCCCCTTACGAGAAGCTTCGTCCCCGAAGCTTAGAAATCATTGTATGGTTAACGAGTCAAGAGTAGAACGGTGGTCCTATAGAGAAGGTATTCTACGGGGAAACTGTATAGTTGTATGTCTATGTGTGTTGGGTTTTTTGGGAACAATTAGGTTTACAAGACTAAGAGAGTGGGTTTCAACTTGAGGGCAGATTGAATTCAATAATTAGGATCAAGGTTTTCAAGGTCGCAACTTAGGTTGTGAGGTTGTCGCCTCGTGTGGAGTCATTAAAAATGGAATCAAGAATGGGGTTTGAAGGGTAGAAAGGGTTTTGGAATAAAGAGGGGGGGCGATTTTCCGAGGAAGGGAAAGGAATACGGCTACGGTGGGTTAAGGGTCCTTGATCTCGAGTGAGTAATCTGGTTTGATGCTTTGATCACGATGCGTCGACGAGCCGTTGATCCTCCTTCCTTGGTGTTGGCGCTTTCTTGACTTTAAGATCCTTGTTAGTCCTTGCTTCCCAGGCTAAGGTTTCATCCTTCTCTTCTATCTTGAGGGAGTTTCCCATGGTGATTTAACACTTACTTCTTTAATGCGCCCAAGGTCTTGACCAAGTTGGGTCAACCAAGCCAATTTCTTAGGGCGCACTTCCTAACTTCTTCCCAAAGTCTCTTGGGAGTCGATGGACTTTGGGTTGAATTTCTCCTCTTATTGAATTTCATCTCCTCTTTAGTGGATGAAATTCTTAGTAAGACTTCATGTCTTACCCGGGGTTCGGCTTGTTGTGCCCTTTTGTGTTATTTTTAATGATGAAGGTGTCCTTGCGTGCCCCCTTTTTCTTTTTAAAGCGCAGTCGGTTACCAAATATCGTTGTGGGATGACTCGGCGACCTTACGAGTCATCTCATTTCCTTGTGTGTCCTTAATGACCCTTGAAGTCTTGGCGCGAATGTGCTCTTTTCCCTTTTGCTTAGCACCATGGACTACGTAGTTCTTGATTCCATAAAACTTGTAGGGAGTCCTCTGATTTGCTCGAGCGACGTCCATGGGCTGGAGGAATCCCGGTTTAGCATTTTGACTTTTAAGTTCTTCGTGGGTTCTTAGCACGAGTTCCCAACTCGCCTCCTTGGTTTGCGCAATCCTTTATGCCAAACATCCCTGGTCGGTTGTATCGTAGGATCCAACTTCAATTACCCGTGCAAAGTAATTGATTGTGATTTCCCGATGGTGCGTCGTGCGTCAAGGTCTTTTACGTAGGATACTATGTTTGGGTGGTCCATGGTTTCTTATCCGAGACTCACATTAATCAATCGAGGCACACAAGTACGCCGCGAATCAATAAAATGAGTGGTTAAGAAATCAGCACATTGTTCCAGTGGGCGCGAGGTGGGCGGTCGTCCGCCTGCCAAGCTCCTGCCAATGACCCGCCAAGGTCCCGTCAAGGACCCGTTGGGGACCCGCGGGAAAATGACTAGGAAGAGTCAATTTGTAACACCCCGTGTTACGACCTTCAATCCTGGATTAATTATTTAATTAATCCCGCTAATAATAATTAAATATGATTTAATTATGTTAGGGCCCCCTTTAATTAATTAATAGAGTCCACCATGAACCGTGGACCCTTGCCTAAATTAGAGGCTTAAGCCTATTAGGAATAAAGAAAGTAAACCTTTTACTATTCAGATCCTAATTAGGAATCCTAGACCTAGTTATCTATTAGGAATAAAAGAAATATGCCTTTTACTATTCAGATTGTGATCCGCTTTAATTATCCCTAAAGCAAGTCCCTAAGTCCTATAAGGAATAGAATTAGTAAACCCATACAATTCATACCCTAATTAGGAGTCTTAAATATATAAATAGGGAACTTAGGAGGCACCTAGAATTCCCACCACAATAATCTCTTACCTGTAACACCCCGTGTTACGGCCTTCAATCCTGGATTTATTATTTAATTAACCCCGCTAATAATAATTAAATATGATTTAATTATGTTAGGTTTCCCTTTAATTAATTAATAGGATCCACCACAAACGGTGGACCCTTGCCTAAATTAGAGGCTTAAGCCTATTAGGAATAAAGAAAGTAAACCTTTTACTATTCAGATCCTAATTAGGAATCCTAGACCTAGTTATCTATTAGGAATAAAGGAAGTAGACCTTTTACTATTAAGATTATGACTAGAATCCGCTAAGGAATAGAATTAGTAAACACATACCCTAATTAGGAGTCTTAAATATATAAATAGGGAACTTAGGAGGCACCTAGAATTCCCACCACAATAATCTCTCACCACCCAAAGAGCTCCAAGAATTCCCGTAGGAGAAATCAAGAAATCAAGAAAGCTTAAAGAAAGATCCTTCATAGCCAAGGAATTAATTAAGGCTAAGAGGTAACCCATGTCTCAACAAAACCTATTTTCATAGTTATGATTTCCCCTTAGGGTTTCCCCATATTATTGGTAATGGCAAGATCATGGTGATATTTATTATTGATGTTAATTTGATGATTCTACGGTGAATCTTGATAATCTTGATATTTTGAGTTTCTTGATAATTATGATGTTCTTGATGATTAATTGGTATTCTTGATGATTATGTGTTGTTCTTGATGATTAGGATGTTCTTGATGATTAATTGGTATCCTTGATGATTATGTGTTGTTCTTACCGAATCTTGCAATTAGAAGACGAATCGTATTCTTGTTAACATAAAAGTGATTAGAACCCTAGGTTGTATCGTATGATATTACTCTTGGATTATCGGGTGGGAAATCACATGTTTGGGAGTTGATTGTGTTTAGAAAAGCATGATAGGATAAGTGTTGCTCGTTTCTCGTATCTGATCCGTTTATTGTCTACGTGTTGCCGTTAATTACGTTGTAAAGTGTCTAAGCATGGTTTCGGGTTCCACATCGGTTCCCGGGACGAAAAGGTTGTGAAAAGAGTCAGTGGGGGGTAGGTGGGGGTAGGGGACCCGCCACCTACCCACGGCCGGAATTACTGTTCCGGCAGCGGGCAGCCGGCGGGCGGGCAGCTGCCCACCGGCAACCCGCTGCCCGGAACAGTGTCACCGGCGGGCAGCCGGCGGGTGACCCCCACCCACCGGCTACCCGCTGGAATATCCCCTCCCTCGGGACCCCGGCTACCCCGTTTGATGTTTCCCCGATCCCCGTGGTGTCCCAACGGACCCCGTTTGTCGTGCCTATGTTTAGTTTGATATTTCGGGTACCGTTCGTAGGTTTATGAGTCGATTATATCGCATGCTAGTTGAATTGGTATCCCGTTGACCTAGGTGGAAGAAGTATGAACCCTGTAGGGCTATTCCTAGTTGGTGATGGATCACGCATAAGTTTATTTATACATTGTATTTCCCCTCCCAACGTGTAATGTGGGTTGCATGTGCTTGCTATGTGCTATGTGTGTGTGTTGCCCAATTCGGTAGCGATCGGATTGGGTATCCTGAACAGCGGTTCAGAAGCCGGCTACAGTCAGATGGGAATTCCTGGCTGCAGTCGGATGACGGTATCCTGGGCAGCGGTCCAGAAGCTAGTTGCAGTCAGATGGGAATTCCTGGCTGCAATCAGATGACATTTCCCGAACAGCAGTTAGGAAGCTGGCTGTAGTCAGATGGGATTCCTGGCTACAGTCAGATTACACATTCTTATGAGCTGCGGTTCATTGGGAGCCAAAGCGAACGACTCCTCCGTGTGGATACGGGGCAGGGTGCTGCGGGGCCGTGTCAGAGCTATATGCGCTGACCCTCATGTATGGGCATGCGATTGGTCCTGTGGCGCCAACAAAATGTGCTATGTGTTGAGATATGGAAGAGTTGTGGTTATGAATATCTTGATGGATGTGACTGCGAGATTTATGTTGAGGACCGTTTATGTTGAGCTATGATTGCTGTTTATGCCTTGTCTTATTTGCCTTATCTATTGTGAACTGCTTATGACTGTTATAACTAGTGCTTGTGTCTGGCTTTATCTGTCGAGTCATTCCCGGTTTTAAAGCTAGAGTTCGTAGGATATATCTTCATGCTCAAAATGGTTTTCGTATATCTATATATATTGCTATATGTATCGTATTTCAACGCGTTGGAGTGGGTTACCAGCATCTCTCGCTGAACAGATATATTTGGCTTTCAGGCACAGAAGATTAAGACACTGGAGCGCGCTAGAACTTGGAGTGTAGAAGTAGATAGTTTCCTTTGGCCTGCGAGCCACGTTTATGTAATTACGTTTGAGGATATTAGTTAGTTAGCCTGTGCACTTGGGTTCTCTAGCCCAGGTGTGGCATAGCACCCCGTACGCTTGTATTTATATCTTGGGATTTAATAAGATTCTATCTTCATTATAAGTTTTAAAAGTTTTGAAAAATCTGGGGTGTTACAGTTGGTATCAGAGCCTAAGTTTGACCCTAGGATAAGACTCTTAAGACCGGACTTTAGGACATTAGGCTTGAACTCTAGGTAACTAGGAACATAGGACTCAGGAATCTTAGGACTCGCAGTGAGATTGTGAAACCTACACATAACCTCCCCTCACTTTATCCCTCCATGACTTAAAGAACCCCCTACGCTTACCACACTAAGGTAAGGGTGCAGCACACTGACCCTTCACTACAATAAATACTGGCCCTAAAGACCAGCAGCACGACGCCAACAAGAAGACAGTCAAGGACCCCACACTCCTTGCAGAACGAATCCGAACCTTCAACCAAATCCTTGGGTTAATGAAATGCCCAGGGGAGCACCGCGTAGAGATAGTCTCGTTCGAAGACACGAGGCTGATCTTTGATAAATCCAAAAATGACCCACTTGTGGGTAACAACCGGGGGTCCAACTAGGAGTGCCTGGGGGCACGACTACAAGGACGATTCCACCCCGCACCCGCAAGGGCAACCACGTACAAGAAATCCCCCACCACCTTCGTTGAACGCAAACGCAGACTTCGCCCGAAAAGTCTCTAACCATCGACCACCCACATCCTCAGGAGAAGAGGGTCCCGTAATCCTAGGAGAATGGATCCGAACCCTCGACAAAATCCTCGAGTTAGTAGGACGCCCAGAGGAACGCCGCGTGGAGGTAGCCTCGTTCTACTTCGGACACGAGGCCGTCCTCTGGTAAATCAACGAGGGTCCCACTTACCAACAATAACCGGGGTTCGACTAGCAACACCTCAAGGCGCGACTTCGAGAGCGGTTTTATCCAACACACGTAAAAGCATCCACATACGAAGAGTTTCTCCATCTAAGACAAGGGACAACTACCGTCATAGAATACCAACAAACGATTCCTTGAACTAGCACGCTTCACATTAGAACTAGTCCCACCGAGGTAACCAGAGTAGAGGGATTCGTATCGGGCCTCAACTTTGAAGCCCGAAAAGCACTAGTGATAAGCAGACCTCGGACTCTCAACGAGGCTTACTCCAGTGTCGCTAATCTCTACCAAATCCAACTACTCCAAACGCGGAATCCAGGAACAAACCCGAAAGGAGAAGTAACGGAAGTGGGAAGCCGCTCCCTCCGGCATGAGCGAACCCTTTCGGAACTGGTCACAAATGGGCGCGACTATCCCAGCCCGGAGACTGGGAACACCAATTCGAATGCAAGGAGGTAAGGTAGTACGTCAACGACACCCTTTACTAATCAGTGGCACGAATCACCGAAAGGGGCTCGACTTGACAAGGAGAAGCAACGAACACATGGAAAGTATCATACAACTAGAACCTCACAGCAATAAGGACCTTACCTTGGGACAAGGACGTTGATAGTTTTAAGGCACCGTGAGGGGTACGTGAGACACGCAAACTCGCCGATACACCATATGACGTCAAGGGCAGTCAATCAAATGCATCCCAAGGAAGGGAAATGCATCACCAAGCACTCGGTCACCAAAAGATTGAACAAAGAGCGGGCAACAAGCCGAACTCCAAGAAGAACCAAGAGGGCTTACCCTTAATCATGCAAGGAAGAGACGAAGTCGGTTTATAACCAAACTACCCGGTGAAGATGACGAGGTTGCTGATTGGAAACCGAACCCGACCTACTAAGCACAACGAACATACAAGAGTCTTGACCGATCTAGAACTCGTGCTTAAGGATCAATAAACATCGTACGGTGGGTCATCCTATGTATTCAGGCCCCTTTTAGTGCACAAAGGCATGGGACTTGTCAGGACATGAATCGGTGCCTTTTTGGGGTCTTTCCCGAGGGAATTGACTCTTCCTAGTCATTCTCCCGCGGGTCCCCAACGGGTCCTTGATGGGACCTTGGCGGGTCCGTGGCAGGAGCTTGCCAGGCGGACGACCGCCCACCTCGCACCCACTGGTACAATGTGCTGATTTCTAAACCCCTCATTTTATTGATTTACGGTGCACTTGTGTGCCTCGATTGATGAATGTGAGTCTCGGATAAAAAACCATGGACCACCCAAACATAGTGTCCTACGTGAAAGACCTTGACGCACGAGGCACCATCGGGAAATCACAATCAATTACTTTGCACGAGTAATTGAAGTTGGATCCTACGATACAACCAACCAGGGATGTTTGGCATAAGGGATTGCGCAAACCAAGGAGGCGAGTTGGGAACTCGTGCCAAGAATCCACGAAAACCTTAAAAGTCAAAATGCTAAGGATGGACCGGGAGCCCTCCAAACTATGGATATCGTTCAAGCAAATCAGAGGACTCCTTACAAGTTGTATAGGAACCAAGAACTATGTAGTCTATGGTGCTAAGCAAAAAGGTAAAGAGCACATTTGTGCCAAGACCTCAAGAGTCATTAAGGACCCACAAGGAAATGAGATAACTCGTAAAGACACCGAGTCATCGCACAACGAGATTAGGTAATCAACTGCGCTTCAAGAAGGAAAAGAGCATGCAAGGACACCTTCATCATTAAAAGTTACACAAAAGGGCCACCACAAGCCGAATCTCGGGGAAGACATGAAGTCTTACTAAGAATTTCATCCACTAACGAGGAGATGAAATTCAATAAAGAGAGAAATTCAACCCAAAGTCTAGCGACTCCCAAGAGACTTTGGGAAGAACTTGGGAAGTGCGCCCGAAAAGATTGGCTTGGTCGACCCAACTTGGCCAAGACCTTGAACGCATTAAAGAGGTAAGTGTTAAATCACCACAGGAAACTCCCTCCAGATAGAAGAGAAGGATGAAACCTTAACCTGGGAAGCAAGGTCTAACAAGGATCTTAAAGTCAAGCAAGCGCCAACACCAAGGAAGGAGGATCAACGGCTCGTCGACGCATCGTGATCAAAGCATCAAACCAGATTATTCACTTGAGATCAAGAACCCTTAACCCATCCTAACCGAATTCCTTTCCCTTCCTCGGAAAATCGGTCAACTCCTTATTTCAAAACCCTTTCTACCCTTCAAACCCCCTTCTGGATTCCATGTTTTAACGACTCCGCACAAGGCGACAACCTCACAACCTAAGTTGCAACCTCGAAAACCTTGATCCTAATTATCGAATTCAATTTTCCCTCAACTTGAAACCCACCCTCTTAGTCTTGTAAACCTAATCGTTCCCAAAAACCCAACACACATAGACATACAATTACACAGTTTCCCCGTAGAATACCTTCTCTATAGGACCACCGTTCTACTCTTTACTCGTTAACCCTACAATGATTTCTAAGCTTCGGGGACGAAGCTTTTCGTAAGGGGGGGAGAGTGTAACACCCCATGTTACGGCCTTCAATCCTGGATTAATTATTTAATTAACCCCGCTAATAATAATTAAATATGATTTAATTATGTTAGGTTTCCCTTTAATTAATTAATAGGATCCACCACGAACGGTGGACCCTTGCCTAAATTAGAGGCTTAAGCCTATTAGGAATAAAGAAAGTAAACCTTTTACTATTCAGATCCTAATTAGGAATCCTAGACCTAGTTATCTATTAAGAATAAAGGAAGTAGGCCTTTTACTATTAAGATTATGACTAGAATCCGCTAAGGAATAGAATTAGTAAACACATACCCTAATTAGGAGTCTTAAATATATAAATAGGGAACTTAGGAGGCACCTAGAATTCCCACCACAATAATCTCTCACCACCCAAAGAGCTCCAAGAATTCCCGTAGGAGAAATCAAGAAATCAAGAAAGCTTAAAGAAAGATCCTTCATAGCCAAGGAATTAATTAAGGCTAAGAGGTAACCCATGTCTCAACAAAACCTATTTTCATAGTTATGATTTCCCCTTAGGGTTTCCCCATATTATTGGTAATGGCGAGATCATGGTGATATTTATTATTGATGTTGATTTGATGATTCTACGGTGAATCTTGATAATCTTGATATTGGGAGTTTCTTGATAATTATGATGTTCTTGATGATTAATTGGTATTCTTGATGATTATGTGTTGTTCTTGATGATTAGGATGTTCTTGATGATTAATTGGTATCCTTGATGATTATGTGTTGTTCTTACCGAATCTTGCAATTAGAAGACGAATCGTATTCTTGTTAACATAAAAGTGATTAGAACCCAAGGTTGTATCGTATGATATTACTCTTGGATTATCGGGTGGGAAATCGCATGTTTGGGAGTTGATTGTGTTTAGAAAAGCATGATAGGATAAGTGTCGCTCGTTTCTCGTATTTGATCCGTTTATTATCTACGTGTTGCCGTTAATCACGTTGTAAAGTGTCTAAGCATGGTTTCGGGTTCCACATCGGTTCCCGGGACGAAAAGGTTGTGAAAAGAGTCAGTGGGGGGTAGGGGACCCGCCACCTACCCACGGCCGGAATTACTGTTCCGGCAGCGGGCAGCCGGCGGGCGGGCAGCTGCCCACCGGCAACCCGCTACCCGGAACAGTGTCACCGGCGGGCAGCCGGCGGGCTGGCAGCTGCCCACCGGCAACCCGCTGCCCGGAACAGTGTCACCGGCGGGCAGCCGGCGGGTGACCCCACCCACCGGCTACCCGCTGGAATATCCCCCCCTCGGGACCCCGGCTACCCCGTTTGATGTTTCCCCGATCCCCGTGGTGTCCCAACGGACCCCGTTTGTCGTGCCTATGTCTAGTTTGATATTTCGAGTACCGTTCGTAGGTTTATGAGTCGATTATATCGCATGCTAGTTGAATTGGTATCCCGTTGACCTAGGTGGAAGAAGTATGAACCCCGTAGGGCTATTCCTAGTTGGAGATGGATCACGCATAAGTTTGTTTATACATTGTATTTCCCCTCCCAACGTGTAATGTGGGTTGCATGTGCTTGCTATGTGCTATGTGTGTGTGTTGCCCAATTCGGTAGCGATCGGATTGGGTATCCTGAACAGCGGTTCAGAAGCCGGCTACAGTCAGATGGGAATTCCTGGCTGTAGTCGGATGACGGTATCGTGGGCAGCGGTCCAGAAGCTGGTTGCAGTCAGATGGGAATTCCTGGCTGCAATCAGATGACATTTCCCGAACAGCGGTTCGGAAGCTGGCTGTAGTCATATGGGATTCTTGGCTACAGTCAGATTACACATTCTTATGAGCTGCGGTTCATTGGGAGCCAAAGCGAACGACTCCTCCGTGTGGATACGGGGCAGGGTGCTGCGGGGCCGTGTCAGAGCTATATGCGCTGACCCTCATGTATGGGCATGCGATTGGTCCTGTGGCGCCAACAAAATGTGCTATGTGTTGAGATATGGAAGAGTTGTGGTTATGAATATCTTGATGGATGTGACTGCGAGATTTATGTTGAGAACCGTTTATGTTGAGCTATGATTGCTGTTTATGCCTTGCCTTATTTGCCTTATGTATTGTGAACTACTTATGACTGTTATAACTAGTGCTTGTGTTTGGCTTTATCTGTCGAGTCATTCCCGATTTTAAAGCTAGAGTTCGTAGGATATATCTTCATGCTCAAAATGGTTTTCGTATATCTATATATATTGCTATATGTATCGTATTTCAACGCGTTGGAGTGGGTTACCAGCATCTCTCGCTGAACAGATATATTTGGCTTTCATGCATAGAAGATTAAGACACTGGAGCGCGCTAGAACTTGGAGTGTAGAAGTAGATAGTTTCCTTTGCCCTGCGAGCCACGTTTATGTAATTACGTTTGAGGATATTAGTTAGTTAGCCTGTGCACTTGGGTTCTCTAGCCCAGGTGTGGCATAGCACCCCGTACGCTTGTATTTATATCTTGGAATTTAATAAGATTCTATCTTCATTATAAGTTTTAAAAGTCTTGAAAAATCTGGGGTGTTACATTACCACCCAAAGAGTTCCAAGAATTCCCCTAGGAGAAATCAAGAAAGCAAGAAAGCTTAAAGAAAGATCCTTCATAGCCAAGGAATTAATTAAGGCTAAGAGGTAACCCATGTCTCAACAAAACCTATTTTCATAGTTATAATTTCCCCTTAGGGTTTCCCCCGTGTTATTGGTAATGGCGAGATTATGATATTTATTATTGGTGTTGATTTGATGATTCTACGGTGAATCTTGATAATCTTGATATTGGGAGTTTCTTGATAATTATAATGTTCTTGATGAGTAATTGGTATTCTTGATGATTATGTGTTGTTCTTGATGATTATGATGTTCTTGATGATTGATTGGTACCCTTGACGATTATGTGTTGTTCTTACCGAATCTTGCAATTAGAATACGAATCGTATTCTTGTTAACATAAAAGTGATTAGAACCCTAGGTTGTATCGTATGATATTATTCTTGGATTATCGGGTAGGGAATCGCATGTTTGGGAGTGGATTGTGTTTAGAAAAGCATGATAGGATAAGTGTCGCTCGTTTCTCGTATTTGATCCGTTTATTGTCTACGTGTTGCCGTTAATTACGTTGTAAAGTGTCTAAGCATGGTTTCGGGTTCCACATCGGTTCCCGGACGAAAAAGTTGTGAAAAGAGTCAGTGGGGGGTAGGTGGGGGTAGGGGACCCGCCACCTACCCACTGCCGTGATTACTGTTCCGGCAGCGGGCAGCTGCCCACCGGCAACCCGCTGCCCGGAACAGTGTTTCCGGCGGGCAGCCGGCGGGTAACCCCCCCAACAACCGGCTACCCGCTGTAATATCCCCCCCTCGGGACCTCGGCTTCCCCGTTTGATGTTTCCCCGATCCCCGTGGTGTCCCAACGGACCCCGTTTGTCGTGCCTATGTCTAGTTTGGTATTTCGGGTACCGTTCGTAGGTTTATGAGTCGATTATATTGCATGCTAGTTGAATTGGTATCCCGTCGACCTAGGTGGAAGAAGTATGAACCCCTTAGGGCTATTCCTAGTTGGTGATGGATCACGCATAAGTTTATTTATACATTGTATTTCCCCTCCCAACGTGTAATGTGGGTTGCATGTGCTTGCTATGTGCTATGTGTGTGTGTTGCCCAATTCGGTAGCGATCGGATTGGTTATCCTGAGCTGCGGTTCAGAAGTCGGCTACAGTCAGATGGGAATTCCTGGCTGCAGTCGGATGACGGTATCCTGGGCAGCGGTCCAGAAGCTGGTTGTAGTCAGATGGGAATTCCTGGCTGCAATCAGATGACATTTCCCGAACAGCGGTTCGGAGGCTGGCTGTAGTCTGCGGTTCATTGGGAGCCAAAGCGAACGACCCTCCGTGTGGTGATACGGGGCAGGGTGCTGCGGGGCCGTGTCAGAGCTATATGCGCTGACCCTCATGTATGGGCATGCGATTGGTCCTGTGGCGCCAACAAAGTGTGCTATGTGTTGTGATATGGATAAGTTGTGGTTATGAGTACCTTGGTGATTGTGACTATGGGTTTTATGTTGGGGACTGCTTATGTCGGGTTATGATTATCGTTTATGCCTTACCGTTCCTGCCTTATCTATGTGAATTGCATATGCTCGTTATAACTGTTGCTTGTGTCTGGCTTTATCTGTTGAGTCATCCCGGTTTTAAAGCTAGAGTTCGTAGGATATATCTTCATGCTCAAAATGGTTTTTGTATATCTATATATATTGCTATATGTATTGTATTTCAACGCGTTGGAGTGGGTTACCAGCATCTCTCGCTGAACAGATATATTTGGCTTTCAGGCACAGAAGATTAAGTCACTGGAGCGCGCTAGAACTTAGAGTGTAGAAGTAGATAGTTTCCCTTTCGGCCTGCGTGCCTTGTTTATGTATTTATGCTTTGAGGATATTAGATAGTTAGCCTGTGCACTTGGGTTCTCTAGCCCAGGTGTGGCATAGCACCCCGAACGTCTGTATTATATTTTGGGATTTAATAAGATTCTTCCTTTATTATAAGTTTTAAAAGTCTTGAAAATCTGGGGTGTTACAGTTGGTATCAGAGCCTAAGTTTGACCCTAGGATAAGACTCTTAAGACCGGACTTTAGGACATTAGGCTTGAACTCTAGGTAACTAGGAACTTAGGACTTATGAATCTTAGGACGCGCAGTGAGATTGTGAAACCTACACATAACCTCCCCTCACTTTATCCCTCCATGAATTAAAGAACCCCCCTACGCTTACCACACCAAGGTAAGGGTGCAGCACACTGACCCGTCACTACAATAAATATTGGCCCTAAAGACCAACAGCACGACGCCAACAAGAAGACAGTCAAGGACCCCACACTCCTCACAGAACGAATCCGAACCTTCAATAAAATCCTTGGGTTAATGGAATGCCCAGGGGAGCACCGTGTAGAGATAGCCTCGTTCGAAGACACGAGGCTGATCTTTGATAAATCCAAAAAGGACCCACTTATGGGTAACAACCGGGGGTCCAACTAGGAGTGCTTAGGGGAACGACTACAAGGACGATTCCACCCCGCACCCACAAGGGCAACCACGTACAAGAAATCCCCCACCACCTTCGTCGAACGCAAACGCAGACTTCGCCCAACAAGTCTCTAACCATCGACCACCCACATCCTCGGGAGAAGAGGATCCCGTAATCTTAGGAAAATGGATCCGAACCCTCAACAAAATCCTCGAGTTAGCAGGACGCCTAGAGGAACGCCGCGTGAAGGTAGCCTCGTTCTACTTCGGACACGAGGCCGATCCCTGGTAGATCCATGAGGGTCCCACTTACCAACAAGAACCGGGGTTCAACTGGGAACACCTCAAGGCGCGACTTCGAGAGCGGTTTTATCCAACACACGTAAAAGCATCCATGTACGAAGAGTTTCTCCATCTAAGACAAGGGACAACTACCGTCATGGAATACCAACAAACGATTCCTTGAACTAGTATGCTTCACAATAGAACTAGTCCCACCGAGGTAACCGGAGTAGAGAGATTCGTATCGGGCCTCAACTTTGAAGCCCGAAAAGCACTAGTGATAAACAGACCTCGGACTCTCAACGAGGCTTACTCCAGTGCCACTAATCTCTACCGAATCCAACTACTCCAAACGCGGAATCCAGGAACAAACCCGAAAGAAGAAGTAACAGAAGTGGGAAGCCGCTCCCTCTAGCATGAGCGAACCCCTTCGTAACTAGTCACGAATGGGCGCAACTATCCAAGCCCAGAGACGGGGAACGCCAATTAGAATGCAAGGAAGTAAGGTAGTACGTCAACGACACCCTTTCCTAATCGTTGGCACGAGTCACCGAAAGGGGCTCGATATGACAAGAAGAGGCAACGAACACATGGAAAGTATCATACAACTAGAACCTCCCAGCAATAAGGATCTTACCTTGGAACAAGGACCTTGATGGTTTTGAGGCACCGTGAGAAGTACGTGAGACACGCAAAGTCGCCAATACACCATGCGACGTCAAGGGCAGTCAATCAAATGCATCCCAAGGAAGGGAAATGCATCACCGAGCACTCGGTCACCAAAGGATTGAACAAAGAGCGGGCGACAAGCCAAACTCCAAGAAGAACCAAGAGGACTTACCCTTAATCGAGCAAGGAAAATACGAAGTTGGTTTATAACCAAACTACCCGGTGAAGATGACGAGGTTGCTGATTGGAAACCGGACCCGACCTACTAAGCGGAACGAACATACAAGAGTCTTGACTCATCTAGAACTCGTGCTTAAGGATCAATAAACGTTTTACGATGGGTCATCCTATGTATTCAAGCCCCTTTTAGTACACAAGGGCATGGGGCTTGTCAGGACACGAATCGGTGCCTTTTTGGGGTCTTTCCCGAGGGAATTGACTCTTCCTAGTCATTTTCCCGCGGGTCCCCAACGGGTCCTTGACGGGGCCTTGGCGGGTCCTGGGCAGGAGCTTGGCAGGCGGACGACCGCCCACCTCGCGCCCACTGGTACAATGTGCTGATTTCTTAACCCCTCATTTTATTGATTTGTGGCGCACTTGTGTGCCTCGATTGATGAATGTGAGTCTTGGGTAAGGAACCATGGACCACCCAAACATAGTGTCCTACGTAAAAGACCTGGACGCACGAGACACCATCGGGAAATTACGATCAATTACATTGCACGAGTAATTGAAGTTGGATCCTACGATACAACCGTCTAGGGATGTTTGGCGTAAAGGATTGCGCAAACCAAGGAGGCAAGTTGGGAACTCGTGCCAAGAATCCACGAAGACCTTAAAAGTCAAAATGCTAAGGATGGACCGGGAGTCCTCCAAACCATGGATTTCGTTCAAGCAAATCAGAGGACTCCTTACAAGTTGTATAGAAACCAAGAACTACGTAACCCATGGTGCTAAGCAAAAGGGTAAAGAGCACATTTGTGCCAAGACCTCAAGAGTTATTAAGGACCCACAAGGAAATGAGATGACTCGTAAAGACTCTAAGACATCCCACAACGAGGTTAGGTAATCAACTGCGCTTCAAGAAGGAAAAGAGCATGCAAGGACACCTTCATCATTGAAAGTTACACAAAGAGGGCACCACAAGCCGAACCTCGGGGAAGACATGAAGTCTTACTAAGAATTTCATCCACTAACGAGGAGATGAAATTCAAGAAGAAGAGAAATTCAACCCAAAGTCCATCGACTCCAAAGAGACTTGGGAAGAATTTGGGAAGTGCGCCCTAAGAGATTGGCTTGGTTGACCCAACTTGGTCAAGGCCTTGGGCGCAAGTGCTAAATCATCACGGGAAACTCCCACAAGATGAAAGAGAATGACGAAACCTTAGCCTTGGAAGCGAGGTCTAACAAGGATCTTAAGGTCAAGCAAGTGCCAACACCAAGGAAGAAGGATCATCAGCTCGTCGACGCATCGTGATCAAAAACATCTAACCAGATTATTCACTTGGGATCAAGAAACCTTAACCCATCCTAGCCGAATTCCTTTCCCTCCCTCGGAAAATCGGCCCCCTCCTTATTTCAAAATCCTTTCTACCCATCAGACCCCATTCCTAATTCCATGTTTTAACGATTCCATACAAGGTGGCAACCTCACCACCTAAGTTGCAACCTTGAAAACTGGATCCTAATTCCTGAATTCACCGTGTCCTCAAGTTTGAAACCCACTCTCTTAGCCCTGTAAACCTAATCGTCCCCAAAAGCCCAACACACATAGGCGTGCAAGTATACAGTTTCCTCGTGGAATACCTTCTCTATAGAACCACGGTTCTTCTCTTGACTCGTTAACCCTGCAATGATTTCCAAGCTTCGGGGACGAAGATTCTTGTAAGGGGGGGAGAGTGTAACACCCCGTGTTACGACCTTCAATCCTGGATTAATTATTTAATTAATCCCGCTAATAATAATTAAATATGATTTAATTATGTTAGGGCCCCCTTTAATTAATTAATAGAGTCCACCATGAACCGTGGACCCTTGCCTAAATTAGAGGCTTAAGCCTATTAGGAATAAAGAAAGTAAATCTTTTACTATTCAGATCCTAATTAGGAATCCTAGACCTAGTTATCTATTAGGAATAAAAGAAATAGGCCTTTTACTATTCAGATTGTGATCCGCTTTAATTATCCCTAAAGCAAGTCCCTAAGTCCTATAAGGAATAGAATTAGTAAACCCATACCATTCATACCCTAATTAGGAGTCTTAAATATATAAATAGGGAACTTAGGAGGCACCTAGAATTCCCACCACAATAATCTCTTACCACCCAAAGAGTTCCAAGAATTCCCCTAGGAGAAATCAAGAAAGCAAGAAAGCTTAAAGAAAGATCCTTCATAGCCAAGGAATTAATTAAGGCTAAGAGGTAACCCATGTCTCAACAAAACCTATTTTCATAGTTATAATTTCCCCTTAGGGTTTCCCCCGTGTTATTGGTAATGGCGAGATTATGATATTTATTATTGGTGTTGATTTGATGATTCTACGGTGAATCTTGATAATCATGATATTGGGAGTTTCTTGATAATTATGATGTTCTTGATGATTATGTGTTGTTTCTTGATGATTATGTGTTGTTCTTGATGATTATGATGTTCTTGATGATTGATTGGTACCCTTGACGATTATGTGTTGTTCTTACCGAATCTTGCAATTTGAAGATGAATCGTATTCTTGTTAACATAAAAGTGATTAGAACCCTAGGTTGTATCGTATGATATTATTCTTGGATTATCGGGTGGGGAATCGCATGTTTGGGAGTGGATTGTGTTTAGAAAAGCATGATAGGATAAGTGTCGCTCGTTTCTCGTATTTGATCCGTTTATTGTCTACGTGTTGCCGTTAATTACGTTGTAAAGTGTCTAAGCATGGTTTCGGGTTCCACATCGGTTCCCGGGACGAAAAAGTTGTGAAAAGAGTCAGTGGGGGGTAGGTGGGGGGTAGGGGACCCGCCACCTACCCACTGCCGTGATTACTGTTCCGGCAGCGGGCAGCCGGCGGGCGGGCAGCTGCCCACCGGCAACCCGCTGCCCGGAACAGTGTTTCCGGCGGGTAACCCCCCACCCACCGGCTACCCGCTGGAATATCCCCCCCTCGGGACCCCGGCTTCCCCGTTTGATGTTTCCCCGATCCCCGTGGTGTCCCAACGGACCCCGTTTGTCGTGCCTATGTCTAGTTTGGTATTTCGGGTACCGTTCGTAGGTTTATGAGTCGATTATATTGCATGCTAGTTGAATTGGTATCCCGTCGACCTAGGTGGAAGAAGTATGAACCCCTTAGGGCTATTCCTAGTTGGTGATGGATCATGCATAAGTTTATTTATACATTGTATTTCCCCTCCCAACGTGTAATGTGGGTTGCATGTGCTTGCTATGTGCTATGTGTGTGTGTTGCCCAATTCGGTAGCGATCGGATTGGTTATCCTGAGCTGCGGTTCAGAAGCCGGCTACAGTCAGATGGGAATTCCTGGCTGCAGTCGGATGACGGTATCCTGGGCAGCGGTCCAGAAGCTGGTTGTAGTCAGATGGGAATTCCTGGCTGCAATCAGCTGCGGTTCGGAGGCTGGCTGACATTTCCTGCAATCAGGCTGGCTACAGTCAGATTACACATTCTTATGAGCTGCGGTTCATTGGGAGCCAAAGCGAACGACCCTCCGTGTGGTGATACGGGGCAGGGTGTTGCGGGGCCGTGTCAGAGCTATATGCGCTGACCCTCATGTATGGGCATGCGATTGGTCCTGTGGCGCCAACAAAGTGTGCTATGTGTTGTGATATGGATAAGTTGTGGTTATGAGTACCTTGGTGGTTGTGACTATGGGTTTTATGTTGGGGACTGCTTATGTCGGGTTATGATTATCGTTTATGCCTTACCGTACCTGCCCTATCTGTGTGAATTGCATATGCTCGTTATAACTGTTGCTTGTGTCTGGCTTTATCTGTTGAGTCATCCCCGGTTTTAAAGCTAGAGTTCGTAGGATATAACTTCATGCTCAAAATGGTTTTCGTATATCTATATATATTGCTATATGTATTGTATTTCAAAGCGTTGGAGTGGGTTACCAGCATCTCTCGCTGAACAGATATATTTGGCTTTCAGGCACAGAAGATTAAGTCACTGGAGCGCGCTAGAACTTGGAGTGTAGAAGTAGATAGTTTCCCTTTCGGCCTGCGTGCCTTGTTTATGTATTTATGCTTTGGGGATATTAGATAGTTAGCCTGTGCACTTGGGTTCTCTAGCCCAGGTGTGGCATAGCACCCCGAACGTCTGTATTATATTTTGGGATTTAATAAGATTCTACCTTTATTATAAGTTTTAAAAGTCTTGAAAATCTGGGGTGTTACACAATTCCCTCGGGAAAGACCCCAAAAAGGCACTGATTCATGTTCTGACAAGTCCCATGCCCTTGTGCACTAAAAGGGGTTTGAATACATAGGATGACCCATCGTACAACGTTTATTGATCCTTAAGCACGAGTTCAAGATGGGTCAAGACTCTTGTATGTTCGTTCCGCTTAGTAGGTCGGGTCTGGTTTCCAATCAGCAACCTCGTCATCTTCACCGGGTAGTTTGGTTATAGACCAACTTCGTCTCTTCCTTGCTTGATTAAGGGTAAGCCCTCTTGGTTCTTCTTGGAGTTCGGCTTGTCGCCCGCTCTTTGTTCAATCCTTTGGTGACCGAGTGCTCGGTGATGCATTTCCCTTCCTTGGGATGCATTTGATTGACTGCCCTTGACGTCGTATGGTGTATCGGCGACTTTGCGTGTCTCACGTACTTCTCACGGTGCCTTAAAACCATCAAGGTCCTTGTTCCAAGGTAAGATCCTTATTGCTGTGAGGTTCTAGTTGTATGATACTTTCCATGTGTTCGTTGCATCTTCTTGTCATATCGAGCCCCTTTCGGTGATTCGTGCCAATGATTAGGAAAGGGTGTCGTTGACGTACTACCTTACCTCCTTGCATTCGAATTGGCGTTCCCAGTCTCCGGGCTGGGATAGTTGCGCCCATTTGTGACCAGTTCCGAAAGGGTTCGCTCATGCTGGAGGGAGCGGCCTCCCACTTCCGTTACTTCTTCTTTCGGGTTTGTTCCTGGATTCCGCGTTTGGAGTAGTTGGATTCGGTAGAGATTAGTGGCACTGGAGTAAGCCTCGTTGAGAGTCCGAGGTCTGCTTATCACTAGTGCTTTTCGGGCTTCAATGTTGAGGCCCGATACGAATCTCTCTACTCCGGTTACCTCGGTGGGACAAGTTCTATTGTGAAGCGTACTAGTTCAAGGAATCGTTTGTTGGTATTCCATGACGGTAGTTGTCCCTTGTCTTAGATGGAGAAACTCTTCGTACATGGATGCTTTTACGTGTGTTGGATAAAACCGCTCTCGAAGTCGCGCCTTGAGGTGTTCCCAGTTGAACCCCGGTTCTTGTTGGTAAGTGGGACCCTCATGGATCTACCAGGGATCGGCCTCGTGTCCGAAGTAGAACGAGGCTACCTCCACGCGGCGTTCCTCTAGGCGTCCTGCTAACTCGAGAATTTTGTCGAGGGTTCGGATCCATTCTCCTAGGATTACGGGATCTTCTTCTCCCGAGGATGTGGGTGGTCGATGGTTAGAGACTTGTTGGGCGAAGTCTGCGTTTGCGTTCAACGAAGGTGGTGGGGGATTTCTTGTACGTGGTTGCCCTTGTGGGTGCGGGGTGGAATCGTCCTTTTAGTCGTGCCCCTAGGCACTCCTAGCTGGACCCTCGGTTGTTACCCACAAGTGGGTCCTTTTTAGATTTATCACAGATCAGCCTCGTGTCTTCGACCGAGGCTATCTCTACGCGGTGCTCCCCTGGGCATTCCATTAACCCAAGGATTTTGTTGAAGGTTCGGATTCGTTCTGCGAGAAGTGTGGGGTCCTTGACTGTCTTCTTGTTGGCGCCGTGCTGTTGGTCTTTAGGGCCGATATTTATTGTAGTGACGGGTCAGTGTGCTGCACCCTTACCTTGGTGTGGTAAGCGTAGGGAGGTTCTTTAAGTCATGGAGGGATAAAGTGAGGGGAGGTTATGTGTAGGTTTCACAATCTCACTGCGCATCCTAAGATTCCTAAGTCCTATGTTCCTAGTTACCTAGAGTTCAAGCCTAATGTCCTAAAGTCCGGTCTTAAGAGTCTTATCCTAGGGTCAAACTTAGGCTCTGATACCAACTGTAACACCCCAGATTTTCAAGACTTTTAAAACTTATAATAAAGGTAGAATCTTATTAAATCCCAAGATATAAATACAAGCGTACGGGGTGCTATGCCACACCTGGGTTAGAGAACCCAAGTGCACAGGCTAAATAACTAATATCCTCAAAACGTAATTACATAAACGTGGCACGCAGGCCAAAGGAAACTATCTACTTCTACACTCCAAGTTCTAGCGCACTCCAGTGACTTAATCTCCTGTGCCTGAAAGCCAAATATATCTGTTCAGCGAGAGATGCTGGTAACCCACTTCAACGCGTTGAAATACAATACATATAGCAATATATATAGATATACGAAAACCATTTTGAGCATGAGAATATATCCTACGAACTCTAGCTTTAAAAACCGGGAATAACTCGATAGATAAGGCCAGACACAAACAACAGTTATAACAGTCATAAGTAGTTCATAATAGATGAGGCAAGTAGGGCAAGCATAAGCATTAATCATAACCCATCATAAACAATCCCCAATATGAAACCCATAGTCACAACCCAAGGCACTCGTAGTCACAACTCGTCCGTATCACAACACATAACGCACGTTGTTGGCACCACAGGACCACTCGCATGCCCATACATGCGGGTCAGCGCATATAGCTCTAACACGGCCCCACAGCACCATGCCCCGTATCGCAACACGGGGAGGTCGATCGCAACCAACCGATGAACCGCAGCTCATCATAATGTTTGATCGCAACCAAACAGTGGACCGCAGCCCAAGAGAGTGTGTCATCTGACTGTAGCCAGGAATTCCCATCTAACTACAGCCAGCCTCTGAACCGCAGCTCAGGAAAATGTCATCTGATTGCAGCCAGGAATTCCCATCTGACTACAACCAGCTTCTGAATCGCAGCCCAGGATACCGTCATCCGACTGCAGCCAGGAATTCCCTTCTGACTATAGCCGGCTTCTGAACCGCAGCTCAGGATAACCAATCCGATCGCAACCGTATTGGGGCAACACGCACACATAACACATAGCAAGCACATACAACCCACATTACACATTGGGAAGGGGAATAAAACGTATAACGAAACCTAAGCGTGATCCATCACATACTAAGAATGGTCCTAAGGGGATCATACTTCTTCCTCCTAGGTCAACGGGATACCAATTCAACTAGCATGCAATACCTTAGACTCATAAACCTACGAACGGTACCCGAAATATCAAACTAGACATAGTCACGACAAACGGGGTCCGTTGGGGCACCACGGGGATCGGGGAAACATCAAACGGGGAAGCCGGGGTCCCGAGGGGGGAAATTTCCAGCGGGTAGCCGGTGGGTGGGGGTCCACCCGCTGGCTGTCACTGTTCCGGGCAGCGGGTGCCCGGCGGGTAGCTGCCCACTGCCGGAACTGCCCGAAGTTGCCGCGGGTAGGTGGCGGGTCCCCTACCCCCACCTACCCCCCACTGACTCTTTTCATCACCTTTCGCCCTGGGAACCGTTGTGGAACCCGAAACCATGCTTAGACACTTTACAACGCAATTAACGACAACACGTAGACAATTAACGGATCAAATACGAGAGACGAACGGCACCTAACCTATCATGCTTTTCTAAACATAATCAACACCCAAACATGCGATTTCCCCACCCGATAATCCAAGAATAATAACATACGATACAACCTAGGGTTCTAATCACTTTTATATCAACAAGAATACGATTCATCTTTTAATTGCAAGATTCGGTAAGAATAACACATAAACATCAAGGATGCCAATTAATCATCAAGAACATCATAATCATCAAGAACAACACATAATCATCAAGGATCCCAAATTAATCATCAAGAATATCATCATTATCAAGAAACTCCCAATTATCAAGATTATCAAGATTCCCCATGGAATCATCAAATCAACATCAATAATAATCACCATAATTTCGCCATTCACAATAATATGGGGGAAACCCTAAGGGGAAATCATAGCTATGAAAATAGGTTTTGTTGAGACATGGGTTACCTCTTAGCCTTAAATAATTCCTTAGCTATGAAGGATCTTTCTTTAAGCTTTCTTGCTTTCTTGATTTCTCCTAGGGGAATTCTTGGAACTCTTTGGATGGTGAGAGATTATTGTGGTGGGAATTCTAGGTGTCTCCTAAGTTCCCTATTTATATATTTAAGACTCCTAATTAGGGCCTGAATGGTATGGGTTTACTAATTCTATTCCTTATAGGACTTAGGGACTTGCTATAGGGATAATTAAAGCGGATCACAATCTGAATAGTAAAAGGCCTACTTCTTTTATTCCTAATGGATAACTAGGTCTAGGATTCCTAATTAGGATATGAATAGTAAAAGGTTTACTTTCTTTATTCCTAATAGGCTTAAGCCTTTAATTTAGGCAAGGGTCCATGGTTCATGGTGGACCCTATTAATTAATTAAAGGGGAGCCTAACATAATTAAATCATATTTAATTATTATTAGCGGGATTAATTAAATAATTAATCCAGGATTGAAGGCCGTAACACGGGGTGTTACACACGGCCCCACAGCACCCTGCCCCGTATCGCAACACGGAGGGGTCGATCGCAACCGACCGATGAACCGCAGCTCATCATAGTGTTTGATCGCAACCAAACAGTGGACCGCAGCCCAAGAGAATGTCATCTGACTGCAGCCAGGAAAGAGGACGAACCGCAGCTCGTATAGAAACGTTTGATCGCAACCAAACGGTGGACCGCAGCCCAAGAGTATCAATCTGACCGCAGCCAGCTTCTGAACCGCAGCTCAGGATAACCAATCCGATCGCAACCGAATTGGGGTAACACACACACATAACACATAGCAAGCACACGCAACCCACATTACACATTGGGAAGGGGAGAAAGCGTATAACAAAACCTATGCATGATCCATCACATACTAAGAATAGTCCTAAGGGCTTCATGCTTCTTCCACCTAGGTCAACGGGATACCAATTTAACTAGCATGCAATATAAAAGACTCATAAACCTACGAACGGTACCCACAACATCAAACTAGACATAGACACGATAAACGGAGTCCGTTGGGACACCCCAAAAATCCACATTCCAAGCCATGAATTAATTTAGTAATTAATTCTATTTCTTTTGAGGAATTGATTCCTAAAATCCTGATTTTTGATACTCAAGGACTAGAAATTGACTAGTCAATCTTTAAGTGGAGTTGTACCTTGTGCTTTGAGAGTAGTTCCCTTGTTCCCTACACTTTTTGAGAGTTAGTAAGGGTAACCTTGTCTTTTCACCATGAGCTAGTTCTTTGTAACCTAAACCTAAAAGACTACCGCATTTCATCCCTTACATTCCATACAAAATATCTCCATCTTCTCTCTAGAAAACAAGAGTAGCTTGTTCTTCAAGCCAAAAAGAGCCTTTGTCAAGATTCCAAGTTTTGCTTCCAAGATTCAATCTTTCCTCTATTTTGGCATCTAGAAGGGTAAGATCTAAGCTTGTCTAGTCTTTTTGGTTCCATCTTAGTTGTCTTTTTGTTAAATGTTGGATCTTTATGATCTTTTGGTTTGATCTTGAAGTGGGTTTAGCTTGTGAGCTTAGTGGAGAGCTTGTTTTGGTGTAAGAAGAGTTCTTTTGGTCTTCAAGAGGTAACCCATGTTCTACAAAACCTATTTTGCTTACCTATATATGATTTCTTGGCTTCTACATGTTCTTTGTTGTGAAATGTGAGAGTCTATGCATTTATCTTGTGATATTGCATATCTAGAGCTTGTGTGTAGGTTTCCTTTGTGCCATTGCTTTGCATATTCCTTGGTTCAAGTCATTTTGTTGTGCTTGGTGAGATTTGGCATGTTTTGGACTTGAATTTGTGTTTGGAGGAGAAAATCCCCGAAGGGATTTGTTGTGGTACAGGACCGTACCCGCGGGCGGAACGGCGGGCGGGGCACCACCCGCCGGCCTACCCGCGGGGACGTAGCTTGTGGGTTGTGTACCCGCGGGCGAGACCACGGGTGGGGCGCTACCCGTGGGTCCACCCGCGGGGTACACGGTGGAGTTGAGGTGGGATTTGTTCCCCGTGTTTTGTTTGTCTCGGTCTTTGATCTTTTGACCTTCCGTTGTTCTTTTGTGGATCTCTTTGAGCGTCTTCTTGATGTTTCGTAGGTCTAGAGCTTCTTAATAGGTGTCCTTGTAGGATCTTTGGTGTTGTGAATCGTGCTAAGTGTTCAACATTGTGTTTCGTTGAACCGTGTGGTGTCTTGTGAGTTCCTCGGAACTATCTTGAGTTTCTTCTTTGTTGAGCTTGCTAGTTATTATCGTAATGCTAGCGTCGTGTCGTCGTTGGGTAGTGACCCTTCTCTTGTGAGTATGTTTCGTACCTTTTCTTGCAATCCGTTGTTTGTTCTGAGTGAGAGGTGTGCGTGTGTGGCTCTACCTGGATTGCACGACAGTGGTATGGGACGCTTGTCACCAAGGTATTGCAGCGGTCCTCGTGGTGGCCGTAACGTGAAATCATGGGGGAGGCTGAGACCTCGTGTATGGGGAGATAACATTGTGTTATCTGGGCCTGAGTGCCAACAAATTGATGGGTTTTCGTTGGTGGTTAAGTGGGGGACGACGGTCCCGGAGGAACAAGGTTGGACTCAGAAGTACATGGGCTTTTCGTAGGTAATGGGTGGCACAGAAGGATAAGGTGGGGGTAGCCATAAGGTTGGAACATGGCATAAGGAAGGCATATCAACTCGTGATGGGTGATTTCACGAGGTGGGCTTGTGAAGCCGGTGTGTGGTGAGTTCTCTTCTCTCGTGACGTGTGTAGTCACGGAGGTTTGTGTTTTGGCATGTGTTGCCGTTGCATGAGTTGTTATCGTTGTGTGTGTGTGGTTGTCCTTTGTGGTTGGGATGTGTTCCCGGTGTTGTCCTTGTGAGTGGTGAGTCTTGTGTTGTCTCATGATCTTGGTTTTCAACTTATATATATATATTCCGTTTCGAAAATGGTTTTCCTATTATATCTTCCTATTTATGATACTTAACGGTATTGGTGGGTTACCAGCATTATTCGCTGACCGGGCGTCGCCCCGATGTTTATCTTTGTATCTTTCAGGTGTTGAGCGCGATGTCTAGAGCTAGTAGATTAGTACATGTTCCCGTAGACAGTGTTTTGTGGCCTGCGTGCCCGTATCTTAGACTTCTCTATGTTTAGTTGTTGTTGTTGTTTTGGGATTTTAGACACACTTGCAGATTATCGCCGAAAGCGTATACCATGTGTGGTGTACGTGGCATAACACCCCGGATTATGGATGTTTTATATCCAAGTTATGTTTTATCTTCCGCTGTGATAGTTGTGTACTTGATCTGCAGGTGTTAAGGCTTGTCTATTAAGTCTTTTTGATGGGGGGTGTTATAGGATACATACCCCGAATTGGTGAAAAAAATTCTATCAACACCTCGTCGCTACCAAACGGGGTGACAAGACGGAAATCACCACCAAGGTCCGTGGTAAGGAAATTGTGCTTTCCGAAGGCCGTTTGGCCAAGCTCTTAAAGTTGACCACCACAGGTGTGTCTAACTACGACCGAAAGGGGTGGATTGATACCCAAAACACGGGGTATAAGGACTATCTCGGGTACCTACTCGGGAAGGAGGACGGGTTCACCTCGGCCACCCGACCAAACCGAAAGTGGTTATCAGCGGAGCAAAAGATATTGGTTATGATTGTAACTAATAGCCTCTTGCCCACCAATAATAAGAGCAAGGACATAGGGAGCCTAGAGTGCACCTTTGCTTATCTCCTGAAACATAAAATCAAGTTCAACCTGCCGGCACTCATGCTAAAGCACATAGAATTCTGCAAGACAAACAACCGGCTGAGCCTACCCTACGGGATGATCCTAAGTTGGATCATGGAGAAAAAGGGGGTGGACCTAAGCCACACCGAGGTCAAAACCACCAATGGCATGGTTTTCAATGCCCAAAACCTCCGCCGCAACGACATCTACTACACCGAAGGGGGACATTACCTCACCCTCGAAGAAATTTGCCAAAAAGCTCAAGCGAGCCATGCAAGACTGTGGAGGTTTGGAGGGAAATAAGGAATAAGAGGAGGATGACGAGCCTAACCCGCCGGTGCACCCACGGCCAGGAAGGGACCCGAGAGGTCAAAACGAGGGCTCGATCAATGAGCGCATACTCGCACAGCTCAACCGGCAGAATCAAATCATGGAAGAAGGGTTCTCATCCTTGATTCACACCACGCGCGCACTCGATCAGAGGGTAGCAGCGATCGAGGCCACCTTGGGTACTCGTGGGGCATCCAGTTCCAGCGCAAGAAACCGAGGTACACCCGGAACTCCTCTATCACAAACACCACCAAAAACCCAGCCTACCCCAAGCCAAGACAAACGTAGGGCCGCATTTCTAACCAGAAGGCCGGAATACGGGATGTCTAGGGGTGAAAGGATGGACTATCACACCAGGCTTCGGGGACGAAGCCCCTTGTAAGGGGGGGGAGAGTGTAACACCCCGTGTTACGACCCCTAAAGCTAATTAATTAATTAACCATTAGCCCAAGAGAAAGAATAAATCATAATAACTAATTAGGGAAAAAGGCCCCCATCTCTAAACCCAACCCCTAATCCCAAAAGGATTAGACCCTAAATAAGACCCCTAGATGTATAAATAGGGAACCTAGAAGGCACTTAGGATCCCCACCACAAATAATCTCCCACCACCCAAAGAGCTCCAAGAATTCCCCTAGGAGAAATCAAGAAAGCAAGAAATCTTAAAGAAAGATCCTTCATAGCCAAGGAATTAATTAAGGCTAAGAGGTAACCCATGTCTCAACAAAACCTATTCTCATAGCTATGATTTCCACTTAGGGTTTCCCCATAATATTGTGTATTAGTGAATTGTGATGTTACTATTGATGATTGGTGTGATGATCCCATGGGGGATCTTGATAATCTTGATATTGGGAGATTCTTAATAATTATGGTGCTCTTGATTATTATATGGTGTTCTTGATGATTATATGGAGTTCTTGATGACTATATGATGTTCTTGATAGTTGTGTGATGTTCTTGACGTTTATGTGTTATTCTTACCGAATCTTGTAATTAGAAGACGAACCGTATTCTTGTTGATGTAAAAGTAATTAGAACCCTAGGTTGATGTTCTTATTGACGTTCTTGATAGTTGTGTGATGTTCTTGATGCTTATGTGTTATTCTTACCGAATCTTGTAATTAGAAGACGAATCGTATTCTTGTTGGTATAAAAGTGATTAGAACCCTAGGTTGCATCGTATGATATTATTCTTGGTGTATCGGGTGGGGAAATCGCATGTTTGGGTATTGATTACGTTTAGAAAAGCATGATAGGTTATGTGATGTACGTTTCTCGTATTCGATCCGTTAATTGTCTACGTGTTGTTGTAAATTGCGTTGTGAAAGTGTCTAAGCATGGTTTCGGGTTCCACAATGGTTCCTGGGGCTTAAATGTGATGAAAAGAGTCAGTGGGATGTAGGTGGGGGGTAGGGGACCCGCCACCTACCCACGGCCGAGAATGCAACTCCGGCAGCGGGCAGCCTACGGGCGGGCAGCTGCCCGCCGGCGACCCGCTGCCCGGAATAGTAAAACCGGCGGGCAGCCGGTGGGTGGCCCCCCACCCACCAGCTACCCGCTGGAAAAATACCCCACTCGGGATTTCGGCTTCCCCGTTTGATGTTCCCCCGACCCCCGTGGTGTCCCAACGGACTCCGTTTATCGTGCCTATGTCTAGTTTGATATTTCGGGTACCGTTCGTAGGTTTATGAGTCTATTATATTGCATGCTAGTTGAATTGGTATCCCGTTCACCTAGGTGGAAGAAGTATGAACCCCTTAGGATTATTCTTATTATGTGAAGGATCACGCATAGGTTTTGTTATACGTTTTATCCCCCTTCCCAATGTGTAATGTGGGTTGCATGTGCTTGCTATGTGTTATGTGTGTGTGTTACCCCAATTCTGTTGCAATCGGATTGGTTATTCCTGAGTTGCGGTTCAGAAGCTGGCTGCGGTCAGATTGATACCCTTGGGCTGCGGTCTACCGTTTGGTTGCGATCAAACGTTTCTACATGAGCTGCGGTTCATATTTCCTGGCTGCAGTCAGATGACATTCTCTTGGGCTGCGGTCCACTGTTTGGTTGCGATCAAACTATGATGAGCTGCGGTTCATCGGTCGGTTGCGATCGACCCCTCCGTGTTGCGATACGGGGCAGGGTGCTGCGGGGCCGTGTCAGAGCTATATGCGCTGACCCTCATGTATGGGCATGCGATTGGTCCTGTGGCGCCAACAAAGTGTGCTTGTGTGATGAGATATGGATGAATTGTGGTTATGAGTATTTGGGATTGTGACTACGGGATTTATGTTGGGGATTGTTATGTTGGTTGTGACTATTGATTGTGCTTAGCTTATCTGCCTTGTCTATTGTGAACTGTATATATGTTATAATAACTGTTGCTTGTGCTTAGCCTTATCTGTCGAGTCATTCCCGGTTTTGAAAGCTAGAGTTCGTAGGTTATATCTTCATGCTCAAAATGGTTTTCGTATATCTATATATATATCTCTATATGTATTGTATTTCAACGCGTTGGAGTGGGTTACCAGCATCTCTCGCTGAACAGATATATTTGGCTTTCAGGCACAGAGGATTAGAGCACGGGAGCGCGGTAGAACTGAAGCGTAGAAGTAGAGTAGTTCCCTTTCGGCCTGCGTGCCATGTTATGCATTTATATTTCTGAGGATAGTAGTTAGTTAGCCTGTGCACCTGGGTTCTCTAGCCCAGGTGTGGCATAGCACCCTGTACGCATGTGTTATACTTTGGGATTTAATGAGATGTTATCTTTATTATGTAAGTTTTAAATGTCTTGAAAATCTGGGGTGTTACATAGACCCCAAAAAGTGCGCCTTTACCGTGCAAGGTGGGAAGTTCTTAGGATACATGGTGACCAAGAGGGGCATTGAGCCCAATCCCGAGAAGGTACAGGCTATAATGGATATGTAGCCTCCCAGCACCGTTAAAGACCTGCAACGATTGACGGGTCGACTGGCTTCCCCGAGTCGCTTTCTAAGTAAGTCGGCAGACAAGACTGTACCCTTTTTCGAGGCCATGAAGAGGAAATAAAATTTTATGTGGACGGCCGAGTGCCAACAATCCTTTGAAAAGCTGAAAAAATACCTTTCCACACCTCTGGTGCTGTCAACCCCTCAAGTCGGTGAACCTTTATTCTTATATTTGGCGACATCCCCCAAGGCAGTGAGCTCGGTGCTTGTCCGAGAGGAAGAGCGAACTCAGCACCCGGTATATTATGTAAGTCGTTCCATGAAATCGACTGAAAGTCGGTACAAGCCCTGGAGAAAATAGTTTATGCCCTGGTGATCACAGTGCGCGAGTTGGCACCCTACTTTCAGGCTCACACCGTTCGAGTCCTGACAGATCAACCCCTGGGAGGTGTGTTACGAAATCCCATGTCGTCCGGTCAGCTCGTGAAATGGGCAGTAGAACTGACCCAATACGGAATTGAGTACTAGCCTCGCCTCTCAATTAAGGGGCAGGCCTTGGCCGACTTCTTGGTTGAGTGCACTACAGGAGAAGAAGACAAGGACGCAGTCTCGGAGGATGGCCCCGGTGAATGGTGGGAGATGCACGCAAATAGAGCGGTGAGTCGCCAACATTGCGGCGGCGGAGTCATGTTGGTTTCCCCCGAAGGGTTCAGGCTCTACTACGCTCTGAGCTACCTATTTCAGACATCCAACAATGAGGCCGAATACGAAGCGGTATTGGGAGGTCTACTACTCGCCAAGACATTAGGAGCGAATTGCCTACGGATCAAGACTGACTCTCGCTTGGTAGTGGGACAGGTGTCTGGGACCTGTGAGGCTAAGAACGCCCGGATGGCCCAATACAGGGAGAAGACACTGGAGCTATAGAAGGGATTCGGCGCCTACGAGATAGAGTACATTTCGCGGGCCGATAACACAGAAGCGGACATACTATCAAAAATCACTTTGGAAGGCATGCCGTACCATCTTGTCAGAATCTGCCAAAAGGAGGAATTGCTTCGACCCAGCATAGAGTAAGCAACCATAGAGATTCAACAAGTAACAACTCAAGAGTGGGATCGTGAGAAGAACCTTGAGATGTTCTGGATAGAAGACATTCGACACTATAAAGAGAAGGGAGAACTACCAGACGACCCCGGAGTTGTTGCCCGGGTCCGCCGCAAGGCTCCGTCGTTCGAAATTATAGATGGACAATTGTATAAGTGATCGTTTGGGGGTCCCCTCCTCAAATGCCTACTCAGAACGGAGGCGGAGAAAATAATGGACGAGGCTCATCGTGGAATATGCGCGGCCCACCAGGGTGATCACACTCTCGCCCGAAAGCTAGTTGTCCAAGGCTACTACTGGCCCACTATGATGAGAGACTGCATTGAGTGGATAGCCAAATGCGTAGTATGCCAAGCATTCCCCTGAAAGAATACTCGGCCAGCTACTTTCTATACGCCAGTCAGTACGGCCATCCCATTCACGAAGTGGGGTATCGACCTGTTGGGCCCTCTACCGGTCACCCCGGGACATTTGAAGTTCTGTGTGGTAGCCATCGACTACTTCACTAAGTGGATTGAGGCCGAGCCACTGGCCACCATTACAGAGTATCAATGTCGGCGCTTTCTATGGAAGAAGGTGACTTGTCACTTTGGATTACCTGAGCATATAGTCAGCGACAACGGTCGACAGTTCGACTGCCAACCCTTCGCCGATTTTTGCCGACGGCATAGCATACGCCACACTAAAGTGTCAGTCGCCTACCCCCAGGTCAACGGGCAGGTCGAGAACGCAAACCATACAATCGTGGATAGAAATCTGGAAAAAGTTGGAAGACATCGGAGGAAGCTGGGCAGACGAGCTTGACCGAGTTCTATGGGCCTATCGAACTACCCAAAGGCGGGTGACCGGCCAAAGCCCATTCTCTCTAGCATACGGCTTTGAACGAGGGGAACGAGGAGAGCCTCAGGATTGAAAAGAACTTTTTAGAAGAACGCGGGGATACCGCACATGCGCGCATGGTGGAGTATCAGCAGACTGTGAAGAGATACCAAGATCGTCGGATTCACCCACGAACCTTTCAAGTGGGCGACCTCATGCTGCGAAACCGACAGGCAAGTCAACCCACGGAAAGAGGAAAGCTCGCGGTCAAGTAGGAAGGACCTTATTGCATTGCCGCTGTGGTCCAAGCCGGCACATACAAGTTGTAGACATTAAAAGGGAAGCTCGTCGACAGGATTTGGAATGAAATCCACCTGAAGAAATTCTATCAGTGAAAGGTTAGCCTCGTGTATTCGATTAAAGGTTGACTCTGAATAAAATACTTATCGCTTTTCGCATCTTAGAAACAGTTTCTAAGTAAGAAAAAACCTAAAGGGTCGCATCGACTGAGGGACTCGGCGAAGAAATTATACGAAAGAAGGGCCCAGACCCTTAGACGTTTCCGGGAAAAAGCCTACAGGAGTCGCCTCGACTGAGGGACTCGGCGAGAAAATAAAGAAACGACGGGGCACTGACCCTAAACAGTTTCTAAGTAAGAAAAAAGCCTGAAGGGTCACCTCGACTAAGGGACTTGGTGAGAAGAGATAGGAAACAAGGGCACAGACCCTTAGACATTTCCGGGAAAAAGCCTACAGGAGTCGCCTCGACTGAGGGACTCGGCGAGAAAATAAAGAAACGATGGGGCACTGACCCTAAACAGTTTCTAAGTAAGAAAAAGCCTGAAGGGTCGTGTAACACCCCAGAATTTTTAAGACTTTTTAAAACTTATGTAATAAAGGTAGAATCTCAATAAATCCCAGAATGTAATACAGAAGTACGGGGTGTTATGCCACACCTAAGCCAGAGGACTTAGGTGCACAGGCTACTAACTGAAATCCTTAACAATGTCAATACATAAACATGGCACGCAGGCCAAAAGAGGAAACTATCTATTCTACGCTCCAGTTCTAGCGCGCTCCAGTGCTCTAGCCCTCGGTGCTTGAAAGCCAAATATATCTGTTCAGCGAGAGATGCTGGTAACCCACTCCAACGCGTTGAAATACAATACATATAGTAATATATATAGATATACGAAAACCATTTTGAGCATGAAGATATATCCTACGAACTCTAGCTCTAAAACCGGGAATGACTCGACAGATAAGGCCAGACACAAGCAACAGTTATAACAGTCATAAGCAGTTCATAACAGATAAGGCAAATAAGGCAAGGCATAAACAGTAATCATAACTCATCATAAACAATCCCCAATATGAAACACATAGTCACATCCCAAGGCACTCATAGTCACAACTCGTCCATATCACAACACATAATGCACATTGTTGGCGCCACAGGACCAATCGCATGCCCATACATGAGGGTCAGCGCGTATAGCTTTGACACGGCCCCGCAGCACCATGCCCCGTATCGCAACACAGGGAGGTCGATCGCAACCGACCGATGAACCGCAGCTCATCATAATGTTTGATCGCAACCAAACAGTGGACCGCAGCCCAAGAGAGTGTCATTTGACCGCAGCCAGGAAAAAGGACGAACCGCAGCTCGTATAGAAACGTTTGATCGCAACCAAACGGTGGACCGCAGCCCAAGAGAATGTCATCTGACCACAGCCAGGAATACCAATCTGACCGCAGCCAGCTTCTGAACCGCAGCTCAGGATAACCAATCCGATCGCAACCGAATTGGGGTAACACACACACATAACACACAGCAAGTACATGCAACCCACATTACACATTGGGAAGGGGATAAAACGTATAACGAAACCTAAGTGTGATCCATCACATACTAAGAATAGTCCTAAGGGGATCATACTTCTTCCACCTAGGTCAACGGGATACCAATTCAACTAGCATGCAATATATTAGACTCGTAAACCTACGAACGGTACCCGAAACATCAAACTAGACATAGGCACGACGAACGGGGTCCGTTGGGACACCACAGGGAACGGGGAAACATCAAACGGGGAAGCCGGAGTCCCGGGTGGGACAAAATTCCAGTGGGTAGCTGGTGGGTGGGGGACCACCCGCCGGCTGCCCGCCGGAGTCACTGTTACGGGCAGCGGGTCGCCGGCGGGCAGTTGCCCGCCCGCCGGCCACCCGCTGCCAAGCGATGGTTCACGGCGCCGGGTAGGTGGCGGGTCCCCTACCCCCCACTGACTCTTTTTCATCAAATACGCCCCGGGAACCGTTATGGAACCCGAAGCCATGCTTAGACACTTTACAACGCAATTAATGACAACACGTAGGCAATTAACGGATCGAATACGAGAAACGAACGGCACATAACCTATCATGCTTTCCTAAACATAATCAACACCCAAACATGCGATTTCCCACCCGATAATCCAAGAATCAAAGCATACGGTGCAACCTAGGGTTCTAATCACTTTTATATCAACAAGAATACGATTCGTCTTCTAATTGCAACATTCGGTAAGAACAACACATAATCATCAAGGATCCCAATTAAATCATCAAGAACACCATAATTACCAAGAACAACACATAATCATCAAGAATCCCAATTAATCATCAAGAACATCATAATTACCTAGAACAACACATAATCATCAAGAATCCCAATTAATCATCAAGAACATCATAATTATCAAGAAACTCCCAATATCAAGATTACCAAGATTCCTAATGGAATCATTATAACAATCATCAATAATAAGCACAATAATTCGCCATTCACAATAATATGGGGGAAACCCTAAGGGGACATCATAGCTATGAAAATAGGTTTTGTTGAGACATGGGTTACCTCTTAGCCTTAATTAATTCCTTGGCTACGAAGGATCTTTCTTTAAGCTTTCTTAATTCTTCTTAGGGGAATTCTTGGAACTCTTTGGGTGGTGGGAGATTATTGTGGTGGGGGTTCTAGGTGCCTCCTAAGTTCCCTATTTATAGATCTAGGGGTCTTATTTAGAGTCTAATCCTATTGGGATTAGGGGTTGGGTTTAGATATGAGGGCCCACCGACCATGGTGGGCCTTTTTCCCTAATTAATCATTTATAGTTTATTCTTTCTTTTGGGCTATTGATTAGTTAATTAGTTAGCTTTAGGGGTCGTAACACGGGGTGTTACAGGTCGCCTCGACTGAGGGACTCGACGAGAAGAGATAGGAGAAAGGGCCCAGACACTTAGACGTTTCCGGGAAAAAACCTACAGGAGTCGCCTCGACTGAGGGACTCGACGAGAAAACAAAGAAACGACGGGGCACTGACCCTAAACAGTTTCTAAGTTAGAAAAATCCAAAGGGGTCGCCTCGACTAAGGGACTCGGCGAAGAAAAGATAGGAAACAAGGGCCCAGACCCTTAGACGTTTCCAAGAAAAAGCCTACAGGAGTCGCCTCGACTGAGGGACTCGGCGAGAAAACAAAGAAATGACGTGGCACTGACGCAAAACAGTTTCTAAGTAAGAAAAAGCCTAAAGGGTCACCTTGACTGAGGGACTCGGTGAAGAAAAGATAGGATAGAAGGGGCCAGACCCTTAGACGTTTCTGGGAAAAAGCCTACAGGAGTCGCCTCGACGGAGGGACTCGGCGAGAAAACAAAGAAACGACGGGGCACTGACCCTAAACAGTTTCTAATTAAGAAAAAACCTAAAGGGTCGCCACGAATGAGGGACTCGGCGAAGAAAAGATAGGAAACAAGGACCCAAACCATTAAACGTTTTCGGGAAAAAGCCCACAGGAGTCGCCTCAACTGAGGGACTCGGCAAAGAAAAGATAGGAAACAAGGGCCCAGACCCTTAGACGTTTCCGGGAAAAAGCCTATAGGAGTCGCCTCGACTGAGGGACTCGGCGAGAAAATTAAGAAACGACGGGGCGCTGACCCTAAACAGTTTCTAAGTAAGAAAAAAAAAACCTAAAGGGTCACTTCGATTGAAGGACTCGGCGAATCAGAAGACAAAGAAAGTCGGGGTATTGACCCTTAAAACCTTTTTCGAAGATGAGTATGCTAGGATTCGCCTGTATGTAAGGATTCGACAGACGAAATCACAACGCATAGACAGAAATTGCATAAGTAAAGAGAGGCGCAAAAAAGTTTTAAAGGAAAAGTTTTCATTCATTAAAAAAGAGTCCGAAGGGAGGACTTGCCCATAAAAAAGGAGGAAGTTCATAAACGCCCTAGACTACGGGAGAAGGAGTATCAGCATCGACCTCCTCGACTCACTCCTCCGCCGATGTTCCAGCTGGAGGAGTGGGTGAAGGGTCTTCCACCGGAGGTAGCGGCTCAGTCGATGCCATCAGACTCCCTACGGAAGTAGCTAACGGAGAAGGATCAGCAGTCGCCGCAGGTGTGTCAATTGCCGGCAACGGGTCTAATACCGGTTTGAGACCCCAACTCTCTGGGGTGAAAGCCGGGTCACGGGCCAGCAGTAGGGCATGGATCTCCAGCTATGCTTCGCGGTAGCCCAAGCGGTAATCGCACTTGCGAGGTCCAGCAGGTGCTCGTCTCATTCCGGAGTCGCCAACACCTCCTGACGACTGGCAACCGTCGACTTCACATCTGCTTCGAAGGCGGCCGACTTCTTGTAATCAGCAATTGCAGTGGTGGCGACAGTTGCAACTTTGTCTCGCTCCGCCTCCCATTGGCGAGTGATCCTCAGCAACTCGGCGATATGGACCTCCCTCGCCTTGGCGTTTACAGCCTGTTCTTCCTGGCGAGCCACTTCTGTTGGGCAAAGGCGGGCGACGAGGGAATGCATGGTAGCTTTAAGTGTCCGCATCCGCTTCCTCAGCTCCAACTGGAAGGTAAGGTTCTGAAAAAAAAAAAAAAAGAAATGTGTTAGCAGTAATTCGAGGAGAATGTGGAAGTCAAAAGGAAAGTTGAGAGTACTTACCCGGTAGGACTGACGCAAGGAGGCTTCCAGGATGTATTCATCCTGCATCTGGCTCACCGTCTCCAGATCCTTAGGAAGGAGAACGTGCTCGGCCCAGTTCTGGACCGAGTAGTTGCCCTACCAAATCTGGGCAACTCTTCGAGCTCTAAGCCCAGCCGGATCTTCTTGGGAGGCAGTGTGTCCGACTGCTCCAGCAGACGCTTAGAGCTCGGGCTCTTTGTTGGGGCCGGAAGCAGCGGCCTGGAGGGAGAAGCAACAGGAGACAGCGACAAGTCCACAACGTTCCTTGGTGGAGGTGGCGTCGCCCGGGGAGCCAGAGAAGGAAGAGATGGGGAAGCTGCTGGGGTGCCTGTCGATAGCTGCGACAGTCGGCGCCTCATCTTCTCAGCGCGGTCGGTCAGGGCTGATGTTGGGATCTCAGCTTCTTCCGAGCTCATTGAATCGGAGTCATAAGGACCTGCACAAGGAAAAAAGGGGTTACGGGGTCAGCAGTCGGACCAAGTGAAGAAGCCGAAAAAGGAAAGTTACGAAAGGCTACCTGTGGTGTCCGCCCCAGCTGGCAAGAGGCTCCATTTCACCATAGCTCGCACTCGAGACCAGTACTTGGCAAAATAGGGTCCCAAGCTCTTCAAGAACTTGGTACCCTGGATTACGTCCTGGGTGAAGACAGCACGCGGGGAGCAGGGTTTGAAGAGAGAAGTCGGCTACATTGTAGGGAAGGTGAAGGCGGAAAAGGAAGGACGGACGAAGAAAAAATAGGGCTTCCAATCCTTTATGGAATCTGGAAGACCGTCGAGTAGTTGACGCCCAGGTCGAGCAGAAACTTGAACAAAACCTGGGGAATGTGAGCTGACCTTGTTCACCGTGAACAGTCACCTGAAGAGATCCAGGTCGGGCTCACAAAGCCACCAGTGACACAGGTTGACGAAACAGGAAAGAAGGCGGTGCGAGTTGGGTACTAATTGACCCTGGACCAGGTTGTAATGGCGAAAGAAGAGAGAAAGAAAGGGAGAAGGTGGCACTCGGAAGCCAAAGGCCACCGAGTGCAGGTGAATACCAACACAACCCTCCGGTGGAAAGACGGTGGCCGAATAACCAAGGAGGAAATGAGCCATATTGAGGTCCGCCTCGGAGATTAGCGACGGAGACCCCGTCGGCTGGGATATGGGGTCGAAATTACCCCTCGGCCGTTGGAAACCATCAGGAAAAGCCGCCACCGTCGTAAGAGGGGCCGGGCTCAGAGGAGTAGCCGCCCCCGAAGAAGAGGGGGTCGGCTGAGATGACGACGCCGATGGAGGACCAGACGGAATCTCCATACGGTGAGGCGGAGTAGAAGAGGAAGACAAAGTCGAGGAGGAGGAAGTGGAAGCAGGAAACTTCGCCGAGCGGCAGGAAGAAGAAGAAGAGGAAGAAGAAGACATGTGCACGAACCTGAAGAGTCTCCGGCGAGAGGAAACGGAAGAGAGAATTGAGCTTGACTTAGGGGGTTTTTTTGCAGAAGTTCTGGGTGAAATGCGTAGAAGAAGGAAGAAGGGGTATTTAAACTTGGGAGAATCCCAAGAGGTTGCCACGTGTCGAGCAGCTACTGGAGAATAGAAAAGGTCGATGGGATGTGAGAGGACGGCTGCAATTAATGCCCTCGAAAGGCGGAACGGCGATTGAGCCTAGGGTTGGCCTAAGACGGCGCGTCTGTAAACCCTAGGCCTAGGACGAGTGGAAGTGACCTGGCTTAATGACACAAGGCCTATCCTAGGCCACGGCCTCTGGGCTGCCTGGGTACGGGTCGAAGATATCTCAAGAATAATCGCTGGGCCAGGCCCATCAGTCGGTATGAACAACTCCAGACGAGTAAAATACTAAGCCGAGTCCATCGGTCGACGCAAGAGTCAACGCCGACCTCACGTCGTAACAAAATAAGATTAGAGTCGGCTAAAAGTGTAATTTGGGGAATAGTACAAGAAAAGTAAGAAAATAAGAAAGACAGTTTATTGATCATAGATAGATAAGGGCCTACATCTCGTCCAAGTTACAAGACAAAAAAGAAAAGACAGGTCAAGGATCAATCTTCTCTTCCGTTGGGCGAGCAGGAGGCAGACCCTCCAGGAATAGCTGAGGGCGGAAAGGAGGAGGAGTAGGATCCGGTTCCGGCATGTCATCCAAGTAAACGGCATGTTTCCCATCATCGATCATTTAGAGGGGCTTCTCAAGGGCGCTGGGAGACATGGCCACCCCAAGAAGGGGAGGAACCTCCCACACCTCTTCCTTGTCCAGCGTCGGCTCCTCCACTACCAGCTCCACTCGGCGCTCGGTCGAGTCCAATATGTCCTGAGGCACCACGATGGGATCAGAGGTAGAGTCGCCTACCAGATGGCCGCCATTGGCCAGCCTCTGAAGCCTTAGCTTCTCTAGTCGAGCATGCTCCTTGTTGCGAATGGAGAAACAACGATCGCCAATTCGATAGCTCATGGTCAGAGTCTCTAGAGTGAAGAATGGTGAAGAACACGAATGAAAAGGAACCCTTTATATAGCCAAAAGGGAGCGAATATCTAGGTAAAAATCACGGAGGAGAATCGTAACTGCCATCTTTGGGCAGGATTGGACAATATTCAGGAATCTTTGTCAGAGAATGGTTCCATCAAATTCGCTTGGGAAGAGAAAGATTCGCACTTTAATTGGAAAAGTGAGATCTTTCAGGGATACTGAGAAGATCACGGGTGTTAGACATTGGGACAAGACGTCAAGCGGACTCGGAGACCAGCCGACTAGTGAACTTGGTCGAGTGAAAAAGAAAGACTTCAAAAAATGAAAATTACGTGGGTTATTATTATTAATCAAAGAGGCGATACATTGATAACGGAACTTATTACATCAACAGATAAAAATAAGTGTTCCTTTCATAGCCCTCCCTTGAAGACTTCACTCGACGCTACTAGCAGACCTCGGTTGGTGTAATCACTCGTCGGGGGAAGAAGCCTCATCCTGAGAGAACATCTCCTCCGATGGTCCGGTAGGAGAAGAACAGAACGAATCCCATAAATCCGGCATAAGAGGCGGCACGACAGGTGCCTCATCATCCGGGTACAGCTCCAGGTAGTGGGCGAAATCAGCATCGGTCATCAGATCAGTCGCCGGCCCGTCCAAGTCGTCGAGAGGGATGGTGAAAGTCATTTTGAAGGCCAGTTGCTCTGGAACTGCTACCTCGACAAATGATCCATCCTGCGCAGTCACCCGAGCCATAGTCGGAGGTGGGCGGTCGGCCAAGGATGGAGCGTTCATCGCGGAAGATGGAGCAGTCGTCGATGGCTGGGAAACAGAGGAGACGGCACCAACATGATGCCTTCTGGAGGAAGGTCGAGGAGCTTTCTTCTTGCCCTCTTTCTCTGGTCTCGACCGCTTAGATGGTAGGGGGCGACGGGGCGACCCGAAGTCAATCTTCTTCCCTTTCAGAGGGGAGTGACCCATGATTGATCAGAAGGAGGTGAAGAAAGATGCAAGGACCAGGGCGCTATTTATAGGATCTCAAGAGACGAGGGAGGAATCTAAACGGCCCCGGCAAATCAAGCAAAATTGCAAGGAATCTGGGCGTTATTCGGCCATCAAGGGTGAGGATTTTCGGTTTAAATGGAATAGATACTACTACATTCCCATACCTGAGTTAGAGGACCGAGTATGAGAAAGTGAGGGACTAGTTTTTGGGGTATGGACCTCGTGTAACACCCCGTGTTACGACCCCTAAAGCTAATTAATTAATTAACCGATAGCCCAAAAGAAAGAATAAACTATAAATGATTGATTAGGGAAAAAGGCCCACCATAGTCCGTGGGCCCTCATATCTAAACCCAACCCCTAATCCCAATAGGATTAGACCCTAAATAAGACCCCTAGATCTATAAATAGGGAACTTAGAAGGCACCTAGAATTCCCACCACATTAATCCCTCACCACCCAAAGAGCTCCAAGAATTCCCCTAGGAGAAATCAAGAAATCAAGAAAGCTTAAAGAAAGATCCTTCATAGCCAAGGAATTAATTAAGGCTAAGAGGTAACCCATGTCTCAACAAAACCTATTTTCATAGTTATGATTTCCCCTTAGGGTTTCCCCATATTATTGTGTATTAATGATTGGTGATGATTATTATTGATGATTAATGTCATGAACCCATGGGGGATCTTGATAATCTTGATATTGCGAGATTCTTGATAATTATGGTGTTCTTGATGATTATGTGGAGTTATTGATGATTATGTGTTGTTCTTGATAATTGTGTGATGTTCCTGATGCTTATGTGTTATTCTTACCGAATCTTGCAATTAGAAGACGAATCATATTCTTGTTGATACAAAAGTGATTAGAACCCTAGGTTGTATCGTATGATATTATTCTTGGATTATCGGGTGGTGAAATCGCATGTTTGGGTGTTGATTATGTTTAGAAAAGCATGATATGTTATGTGTCGTTCGTTTCTCGTATTTGATCCGTTAATTGTCTACGTGTTGTCGTTAATTACGTTGTAAAGTGTCTAAGCATGGTTTCGGGTTCCACAACGGTCCCCAGGGCGAAATTGTGTGATAAGAGTCAGTGGGGGTAGGTGGGGGGGTAGGGGACTGGCCACCTACCCACGGCCGGAAATAGTATCTCCGGCAGCGGGCAGCTACCCGCCGGCGACCCGCTGCCCGGAACAGTGAATCCAGCGGGCAGCCGGCGGGTGGCCCCCCACCCACCGGCTACCCGCTGGAAATTATCCCACCTCGGGACCCTGGCTTCCCCGTTTGATGTTCCCCCGACCCCCGTGGTGTCCCAACGGACTCCGTTTATCGTGCCTATGTCTAGTTTGATGTTTCGGGTACCGTTCGTAGGTTTATGAGTCTATTATTTTGCATGCTAATTGAATAGGTATCCCGTTGACCTAGGTGGAAGAAGTATGAACCCCTTAGGACTATTCTTAGTTTGTGATGGATCACGCATAGGTTTTGTTATGCGTTTTCTCCCCCTTCCCAATGTGTAATGTGGGTTGCATGTGCTTGCTATGTGTTATGTGTGTGTGTTACCCCAATTCGGTTGCGATCGGATTGGTTATCCTGAGCTGCGGTTCAGAAGCTGGCTGCGGTCAGATTGATACTCTTGGGCTGCGGTCCACCGTTTGGTTGCAATCAAACGTTTCTATACGAGCTGCGGTTCGTCCTCTTTCCTGGCTGCGGTCAGATGACATTCTCTTGGGCTGCGGTCCACTGTTTGGTTGCGATCAAACACTATGATGAGCTGCGGTTCATCGGTCGGTTGCGATCGACCCCTCCGTGTTGCGATACGGGGCAGGGTGCTGCGGGGCCGTGTCAGAGCTATATGCGCTGACCCTCATGTATGGGCATGCGATTGGTCCTGTGGCGCCAACAAAGTGTGCTATGTGTTGTGATATGGATGAGTTGTGGTTATGAGTGTCTTGGGGGACGTGACTATGGGATTTATGTTGGGGACTGTTCATGTTGGGATTATGATTATTGTTTATGCTTTGCCATATCTGCCTTATCGGTTGTGAACTGCATATGCTGGTTATAGCTGCTGCTTGTGTCTGGCCTTATCTGTCGAGTCATTCCCGGTTTTCAAGCTAGAGTTCGTAGGATATATCTTCATGCTCAAAATGGTTTTCGTACATCTATATATATCTCTATATGTATTGTATTTCAACGCGTTGGAGTGGGTTACCAGCATCTCTCGCTGAACAGATATATTTTGCTTTCAGGCACAGAGGACTAGAGTACCGGAGCGCGCTAGAACTGAAGTGTAGAAGTAGATTAGTTTCCCTTTCGGCCTGCGTGCTATATTATGCATTGCTTTTCGGAGGATATTAGTTAGATAGCCTGTGCACCTGGGTCCTCTAGCCCAGGTGTGGCATAGCACCCCGTACTCTTGTGATATACTTTGGGATATAATGAGATATTACCTTTATTATATAAGCTTTAAATGTCTTGAAAATCTGGGGTGTTACACCTCGGCCCAAGAAGAAAAGGCCCAAAAGAAGAATGTGACACTCCGAAATCCAAATTCGATTAAGGGATTAATTGAGTAATTAATCCTATTTCAATTAGTAAGTTAATTCCTAAAAATCCTGAAAATTCAATAGTCGGGGACTAGTATTTGACTAGTCAACCCCAAAGTCAAAGTTGTACCTAAAGCTTTATAAGGAGTTCCCTTGTTCCGTTACATTTCCTTATGTTAGTAAGGGTATCCTTGACTTTTCACTTTGTGTTAGTATTGTAAGCTAACCTAGTAGAACACCCTCATTTCTCTCCTTACACTTTCCAAATTCTAGCTCCACCTTCTCTCTACAAAGGTAGATAGCTTTTCTTCCAAGCCAAGTTGAAGCTTTGCCAAAAATTCAAGAGTTGTCTTCAAGATTCTATCTTTCGTACATTTGGGCATCTAGGAGGGTAAGATCTATGTTCATCTTGTGTTTTTAGTGTTTTCTAACGTGTCTTTTCTTAAAGATAGAATCTTTATGATCTTTTAGTGTGTTCTTGAAGTGGGTTTGGAAGGTGAGAGTTGTTAGGACCTCGGTGAAGTGTTAAGTGAAGGTTTTTGTTTTCAAGAGGTAACACATGCTCTACAAAATCTATTTTGCTTACCTAGCTATGTGATGATTTCTTGGATTCTACATGTGATTTTGCTATGAAATGTGAATGTTTATGCATTGTCTTGTGAAAATGCATATCTAGAGCTTGTGTTTAGGGTTCATTTATGTTATTTCTTGGCTATTCCTTTGATTCAAGTCATTTTGTTGTATTTGGTGAGATTTGGCATGTTTTGGACTTGAATTTGAGTTTGGATCTGAAAATTCCCGAAGGGATTGTTTTGTACAGGTATGTGTACCCGCGAGCGAAACGGCGGGTAGGGGTCTAACTCGCCGCCCACCCGCGGGGTACAAGAGATGGATGGGCCTGTACCCGCGGGCGGAACCACAGGTAGGGGCCTACCCGTGGGCCCACCCGCAGGGTACAATGTTGGGTTGTTGGGGGATTTGTTCCCCGTGATTCTTTTGACGCGACATTTGGTCTTTTGACTTACCGATGTTCTTTTTTTGAAACTATTTGAGCGTCTTCTTGATGTTTCGTATGTCTAGAACTATATGGTAGGATTCCATGTAGGTTTTGGTGTCTTGAATCGTGCTAAGTGTTCAACATTGTGTTTCGTTGAACCGTGATGAGTCTTGTGTGTTCTTCGGAACTACGTTTGGTTTACCCGTTTGATAAGCATGATAGTTCGGTGTTTAAATGCTAGCGTGTGTGTTGTTTGTACCTTCCGATTGGTTGATGATAACTTGTGTTATTCATCGTTTTTGTTGGGTTGTGACCCATTCCTTGATTGAGTATGGTTTCATATCTTCGTTTTGATCCCTTGATTGATTCCTGTTGTGGTGTGGTGTGTGTGACTTTACCTGGATTGCACGATTAGTGGTAAGGGACACTAGTCACCAAGGTATTGTAGTGGTCCTCGTGGTGGCCATGACGTGATTATGGAGTTTGTGACCTGTGTGTCGGGTTCACGTATTTCTTGGGAGGCATGTGTTGCCGAGGCATGTGTTGCCGTGTGTGTGATCGGTACCCTCGTGTACTATGAAATCGGTGGTTTTGTTGGCGGTTGTTGGCGGATGGGGACGACGGTCCTCGGAGGGAAAGGTTGGACTTGGTTGTACAGGGGTCCTGGAGGTAAAGGTTGGAACTAGATATAAGGTTGGGGGTAGCCATAAGGTTGGAACCGGGCATAAGTAAGGCATATCAACTCGTGATGGGTGATGTCACGAGGGCTTGTGTAGCCGTTGTTGTGAGTTCTCTTCTTGTGACGTGTGTAGTCACAAAGGCATGTGTTGCCTTGGCATGTGTTGCCGTTGTGTGTGTCCTTATTCCTTTGAGTTGTGCATGTCGAGTGTTAATCTATTGTGTGATGATACATTATACCTTGAGACTTCATGTGAGTCGTTGTTGTTCTTTGTAGTCTTGGGATGTGTTCCCGTGTTCTTGTTGAGAGTGTTTGAGTCTTGTGTTGACTATTACTCTTGGTTTTGAACTTATATATATGTATTCCGTTTCGAAAATGGTTTTACAAACTTATATCTTATCTAAGTATGTTATTTCACATGTATTGGTGGGTTACCAGCATTATTCGCTGACCGGGCGTCGTCCAATGTTTTATGTGTTCTTTCAGGTGATGTTTAGACGAGTGTGCGATCTAGTGCCAGCTAGTGTAGCCCCTCTTTTATGTATTGTGACCTGTGAGCCAGTTTAGACTTAGTATGTTGAGATATTGATTTTAGATTTGAACAATGCAGATGTTTGCCTGTGCGTTCACCCCTGGGTGAGCGTGGCATAGCACCCCTTACTTCCAGTTCATTTATATAATTCTTTTTCAGTCTTTCGCTGTGTTTGATATTTTGGTTTAGATATCTGCATGTTTAAGGCTTTAAATAACATGGAATTTAGGGGGTGTTACAAAGAAGCCCAAAGTCCAAGTGGGATGAAGAAGCCCAAGAAGAATAGAATACAGCCTAAGAAGTGGGAGTCCGGACAAGCAAACAAGGTCCGGAAGAGACTCGGACCAAGTCCAGGAGTCGGTCCGAGCCCGGGGTCGGGACAAGGACTCGACTGGATCAGCAAAGAGCCGTTAGCGGCATTTATGGCAGCTTTGAAGAACTCGGTCAAGGAGCCGTTGGGAGGCCCAGTAACGGCAGCCCAACGGCCCTCTAGAATAATTAGCACTTAAAAGCCCCTTAATGTGTTTTAAAGCAAATATTAAAGGAGGGCCTACTATATAAAGGCCCCTCCGGAAGTGTAAAGGAGGTGAGTCCATGCCCAGTTAATAGAGAGACACTTTTTCTACTTTTATTCACTACTTTTTCATTTCTCAAAGCTTTTATTGAAAGGTGAATCCACCGACCAAGGTTGTGTTGGACCTCCCTGGGCCCAAAAACCCTAAAAGCAACAACAATATCAACAAAAATTAGTAATTAGTAATTCATTCAAGACCAAATTCTTTATATATATATATATATATATATATATATATATATATATATATATGTATGTATAACACCTATGGTCTTAAAAGTGGAAGGCACAACAATGTGCACTGTAGGACACAACAATGTGCTCTGTATGGCATAAAAATATGCACGGAATTCTGAAAATGCAAAAATGTGTACTGTTAGGTAGAAAAATATGAAACAATTATTTGGGTCGTTATATCGTGGACTATCAAAACGGCGTCATTTCTTTAAGTAAAGAAACGGCGCGCCATTAGTGTTAACGGAGCGCGCATTTTTTTTGTATGTTAATTACCAACTGACACTATAGTGTTGTATCTAAACTGACACTACAGTATATCTAAACTGACACTGCATCACGTATTATTTTTGTACTATCAAATGAAACTGCAGTTATATCAAAATGATATTGTAGTTGTGGTGAAATGAAACTGCAGTGTATATAAAATGTAACTGAATAACATTTCACATATTTGGGTGTATATTATACAATGAAGCTATAATTATATCAAAATGATCACGTAGTGGTGTTTTAAACCCTTCTTCTTCCTTCCCCCCAATCCCACACCTTCCCTAGACCTCCCATTTACAAGTCCAAGCCCTTAACCACTAGCCCATGTGTGTTTCTTGAAACCACGAGGGAACACCCTCTTAATAAACCCCTCCAGATCTCTTAAACCCACAAAATCCCCAAATCAAAAACCCTTCTTCTTCCTTCCCTTCTCCCCCAATCCCACAACTTCCCTTCTTCCCCTCTCACTCACCCGCCATCACACCCAAGAAGGACGGCAAACCACCCAACGCCACCACCAATTGTCCGCCGCCGTCGCCCGCCAGCCCCGCACCACCACAGCGCACGCCGCCGCTACCGACCAGAGGAGACCCGACGACAACACCGCCCGTTGCCTGCCCGGACGCCGCCCACTGCCGCACGCCACCTACGCCACCCCCACGCCGTCTCAGTTCCCACCAAGCCGCCACCTAAACCCCCGCCCCGCCGTCGCCGCCCTCGAGAGGAGCACGTCGCCGGAAAAGAGCCGCCGGAAAGCTCGCCGGAAAAAGTCACTCGCCGGAAACCTCGCCGGAAAACCACCGGAAAAGTATCACCTATCGCAATGCCAAAGAAACCCCTCGGAATCCGCACCCCGGAGTGGAGCAGTGCCGATTACACTGTAATCGGAGGTAAAGCACTTGAACCCGACCAATTCTCTCCGGAATTGGTTGATATGCTTAGACACTAAGGACTTTTAGACACGTACCTCACCATCAAAGGGGACACGTACCCCGAATTGGTGAAAGAATTCTATCAACACCTTGTAGCCACCAAACGGGGTGACAAGGTAGAAATCACCACCAAAGTCCGCGACAAGGAAATTGTGATTTCCGAAGGCCGTTTGGCCAAGCTCTTGAAATTGACCACCACGGGTGTGTCCAACTATGACCGGAAAGGGTGGATTGACACCCAAACTACGGAATACAAGGACTATCTCGGGTACTTGCTCGGGAAAGAGGATGGGTTCACCTCGGCCACCCGACCACACCGGAAATGGCTATCGGCGGAGCAAAAGATATTGGTTATGATCGTAACCGATAGCCTCTTGCCCACCAATAATAAGAGCAAGGATGTGGGTAGCTTGGAGTGCACCTTTGCGTATCTCCTAAAACACAAAATCAAATTCAACCTGCCGGCCCTCATGCTGAAGCACATGGAATTCTGCAAAGCGAACAACCGGCTTAGCCTGCCCTACGGGATGATCCTAAGTTGGATCATGGAGAAAAAGGGGGTGGATTTAAGCCACACCGAGGTCAAAACCCCCAATGGTATGGTTTTCAATGCCCAAAACCTTCGCCGCAACGACATCTACTACACCGAGGGAGGACATTACCTCACCCTCGAAGAGATTTGCCAAAAACCCGAGGAAGAGCGAAGAGAATTGGTTGACCGATTGGACATCTCCAACAAGAAGCTCAAACGGGCCATTCAGGATTGTGGGGGCCCGGAGGCAAATGAGGAACAGGAAGAGGATGACGGGCCTGACCCGCCAGTACAACCACGATCAGGAAGGGACCCGAGGGACCAAAACGAGGGCTCAGTCAATGAACGCATTCTCGCGCAGCTCAACCGGCAAAACCAAATCATGGAGGAAGGATTCTCATCCTTGATTCGCACCACACGCGCACTCGAGGCCGCCTTGGGCACTCGTGGAGCATCCAGTTCCAGCGCAGGAAACCGAGGTACACACAGAACTTCTCTATCACCACGCCACCGAAAGTACAGCCTACCCCGAACCAAGACAGACGTAGGGCCACACTCCTACCCAGGAGGCCGAGCTACGAAATGTCTAGGGGTGAAAGGGTGGACTATGACACCGGGCTTCGGGGACGAAGCCCCTTGTAAGGGGGGGAGAGTGTAACACCCCATGTTACGGCCCCTAAAACCAAGTAATTAATTAATCTATAACCCATAAGAAAGAATAACTTATTATGATTAAGTTGGGAAATAGGCCCACCATAGTCCGTGGACCCCCCCTCCCTAAAGCCTATTACCTAATCCTAGAGGGATTAAACCCCTTGGCATATAAATAGAGAACTTAGAAGGCATTTAAAACCCCCACCACAATAATCTCTCACCACACAAAGAGTTCCAAGAATCCCCTTAGGAGAAATCAAGAAATCAAGAAAGCTTAAAGAAAGATCCTTCATAGCCAAGGAATTAATTAAGGCTAAGAGGTAACCCATGTCTCAACAAAACCTATTTTCATAGTTATAATTTCCCCTTAGGGTTTCCCCTGTGTTATTGGTAATGGCGAGATTATGATATTTATTATTGATGTTGATTTGATGATTCTACGGTGAATCTTGATAATCTTGATATTGGGAGTTTCTGGATAATTATGATGTTCTTGATGAGTAATTGGTATTCTTGATGATTATGTATTGTTCTCGATGATTATGGTGTTCTTGATGATTAATTGGTATCCTTGATGATTATGTGTTATTCTTACCGAATCTTGCAATTAGAAGCCGAATCGTATTCTTGTTGATATAAAAGTGATTAGAACCCTAGGTTGTATCGTATGATATTATTCTTGGATTATCGGGCGGGAAATCGCATGTTTGGGAGTCGATTAGGTTTAGAAAAGCATGGTAGGATAAGTGTCGCTCGTTTCTCGTATTTGATCCGTTAATTGTCTACGTGTTGCCTTTAATTACGTTGTAAAGTGTCCAAGCATGGTTTCGGGTTCCACATCGGTTCCCGGGACGAAAAAGTTGTGAAAAGAGTCAGTGGGGGGTAGGTGGGGGGTAGGGGACCCGCCACCTACCCACGGCCGAGTTTACTGTTCCGGCAGCGGGCAGCCGGTGGGCGGGCAGCTGCCCACCGGCAACCCGCTGCCCGGAACAGTGCTACCGGCGGGCAGCCGGCGGGTGACCCCCACCCACTGGCTACCCGCTGGAACCTCCCCCCCCCCCCCCCCGTGGGATCCCGGCTTCCCCGTTTGATGTTTCCCCGACCCCCGTGGTGTCCCAACGGACCCTGTTTGTCGTGCCTATGTCTAGTTTGGTATTTCGGGTATCGTTCGTAGGTTTATGAGTCGATTATATTGCATGCTAGTTGAATTGGTATTCCGTCGACCTAGGTGGAAGAAGTATGAACCCCTTAGGGCTATTCCTAGTTGGTGAGGGATCACGCATAAGTTTATTTATACATTGTATTTCCCCTCCCAACGTGTAATGTGGGTTGCATGTGCTTGCTATGTGCTATGTGTGTGTGTTGCCCAATTCGGTAGCGATCGGATTGGTTATCCTGAGCTGCGGTTCAGAAGCCGGCTACAGTCAGATGGGAATTCCTGGCTGCAGTCGGATGACGGTATCCTGGGCAGCGGTCTAGAAGCTGGTTGTAGTCAGTTGGGAATTCCTGGCTGCAATCAGATGACATTTCCCGAACAGCGGTTCGGAGGCTGGCTGTAGTCAGATGGGAATTCCTGGCTACAGTCAGATTACACATTCTTATGAGCTACGGTTCATTGGGAGCCAAAGCGAACGACCCTCCGTGTGGTGATACGGGGCAGGGTGCTGTGGGGCCGTGTCAGAGCTATATGCGCTGACCCTCATGTATGGGCATGCGATTGGTCCTGTGGCGCCAACAAAATGTGCTGTGTGTTGAGATATGGAAGAGTTGTGGTTATGAATATCTTGATGAATGGGACTGCGAGGTTTATGTTGGGGACTGTTTATGTTGAGCTATGATTGCTGCTTATGCCTTGCCTTATTTGCCTTACCTATTGTGAACTGCTTATGACTGTTATAACTGTTTCTTGTGTCTGGCCTTATCTGTCGAGTCATCCCCGGTTTTAAAGCTAGAGTTCGTAGGATATATCTTCATGCTCAAAATGGTTTTTTTTATATATCTTTATATATTGCTATATGTATTGTATTTCAACGCGTTGGAGTGGGTTACCAGCATCTCTCGCTGAACAGATATATTTGGCTTTCAGGCACTGATGATTAGAGCACTAGAGCGCGCTAGAGCTGGAGCGTAGTAGTAGTAGTATAGTTTCCCCCTTTGGCCTGCGTGCCATGTTATGCATTTACATTTCGGAGGACAGTAGTTAGACTGCCTGTGCACTTGGGTTCCCTAGCCCAGGTGTGGCATAGCACCCCATACTCTTATGTTACGCTTTGGGATTTATTGAGATATCACCTTTATTATATAAGTTTTAAATATTTTAAAAAAAAAATCTGGGGTGTTACAGTTGGTATCAGTTGAACCCCGGTTCTTGTTGGTAAGTGGGACCCTCATGGATCTACCAGGGATCGACCTCGTGTCCGAAGTAGAACGAGGCTACCTCCACGCGGCGTTCCTCTAGGCGTCCTGCTAACTCGAGGATTTTGTCGAGGGTTCGGATCCATTCTCCTAGGATTACGGGATCCTCTTCTCCCGTGGATGTGGGTGGTCGATGGTTAGAGACTTGTTGGGCGAAGTCTGCGTTTGCGTTCGACGAAGGTGGTGGGGGATTTCTTGTACGTGGTTGCCCTTGTGGGTGCGGGGTGGAATCGTCCTTGTAGTCGTGCCCCTAGGCACTCCTAGCTGGACCCTCGGTTGTTACCCACAAGTGGGTCCTTTTTGGATTTATCACAGATCAGCCTCGTGTCTTCGACCGAGGCTATCTCTACGCGGTGCTCCCCTGGGCATTCCATTAACCCAAGGATTTTGTTGAAGGTTCGGATTCGTTCTGCGAGAAGTGTGGGGTCCTTGACTGTCTTCTTGTTGGCGCCGTGCTGCTGGTCTTTAGGGCCGATATTTATTGTAATGACGGGTCAGTGTGCTGCACCCTTACCTTGGTGTGGTAAGCGTAGGGAGGTTCTTTAAGTCATGGAGGGATAAAGTGAGGGGAGGTTATGTGTAGGTTTCACAATCTCACTGCGCATCCTAAGATTCCTAAGTCCTATGTTCCTAGTTACCTAGAGTTCAAGCCTAATGTCCTAAAGTCCGGTCTTAAGAGTCTTATCCTAGGGTCAAACTTAGGCTCTGATACCAACTGTAACACCCCAGATTTTCAAGACTTTTAAAACTTATAATAAAGGTAGAATCTTATTAAATCCCAAGATATAAATACAAGCGTACGGGGTGCTATGCCACACCTGGGTTAGAGAACCCAAGTGCACAGGCTAACTAACTAATATCCTCAAAACGTAATTACATAAATGTGGCACGCAGGCCAAAGGAAACTATCTACTTCTACACTCCAAGTTCTTGCGCGCTCCAGTGACTTAATCTCCTGTGCCTGAAAGCCAAATATATCTGTTCAGCGAGAGATGCTGGTAACCCACTTCAACGCGTTGAAATACAATACATATAGCAATATATATAGATATACGAAAACCATTTTGAGCATGAGAATATATCCTACGAACTCTAGCTTTAAAAACCGGGAATAACTCGATAGATAAGGCCAGACACAAGCAACAGTTATAACAGTCATAAGGAGTTCATAATAGATGAGGCAAGTAGGGCAAGCATAAGCATTAATCATAACCCATCATAAACAATCCCCAATATGAAACCCATAGTCACAACCCAAGGCACTCGTAGTCACAACTCGTCCGTATCACAACACATAACGCACGTTGTTGGCGCCACAGGACCACTCGCATGCCCATAAATGCGGGTCAGCGCATATAGCTCTGACACGGCCCCACAGCACCATGCCCCGTATCGCAACACGGGGAGGTCGATCGCAACCGACCGATGAACCGCAGCTCATCATAATGTTTGATCGCAACCAAACAGTGGACTGTAGCCCAAGAGAGTGTGTCATCTGACTGTAGCCAGGAATTCCCATCTGACTACAGCCAGCCTCTGAACCGCAGCTCAGGAAAATGTCATCTGATTGCAGCCAGGAATTCCCATATGACTACAACCAGCTTCTGAACCGCAACCCAGGATACCGTCATCCGACTGCAGCCAGGAATTCCCATCTGACTATAGCCGGCTTCTGAACCGCAGCTCAGGATAACCAATCCGATTGCAACCGAATTGGGGCAACACGCACACATAACACATAGCAAGCACATACAACCCACATTACACATTGAGAAGGGGAATAAAACGTATAACGAAACCTAAGCGTGATCCAACACATACTAAGAATGGTCCTAAGGGGATCATACTTCTTCCTCCTAGGTCAACGGGATACCAATTCAACTAGCATGCAATACCTTAGACTCATAAACCTACGAACGGTACCCGAAATATCAAACTAGACATAGGCACGACAAACGGGGTCCGTTGGGACACCACGGGGATCGGGGAAACATCAAACGGGGAAGCCGGGGTCCCGAGGGGAGAAATTTCCAGCGGGTAGCCGGTGGGTGGGGGTCCACCCGCCGACTGTCACTGTTCCGGGCAGCGGGTGCCCGGCGGGCAGCTGCCCGCCCGCCGGCTGCCCACTACCGGAACTGCCCGAAGTTGCCGCGGGTAGGTGGCGGGTCCCCTACCCCCACCTACCCCCCACTGACTCTTTTCATCACCTTTCGCCCCGGGAACCGTTGTGGAACCCGAAACCATGCTTAGACACTTTACAACGCAATTAACGACAACACGTAGACAATTAACGGATCAAATACGAGAGACGAACGGCACCTAACCTATCATGCTTTTCTAAACATAATCAACACCCAAACATGCGATTTCCCCACCCGATAATCCAAGAATAATAACATACGATACAACCTAGGGTTCTAATCACTTTTATATCAACAAGAATACGATTCATCTTTTAATTGCAAGATTCGGTAAGAATAACACATAAACATCAAGGATGCCAATTAATCATCAAGAACATCATAATCATCAAGAACAACACATAATCATCAAGGATCCCAAATTAATCATCAAGAATATCATCATTATCAAGAAACTCCCAATTATCAAGATTATCAAGATTCCCCATGGAATCATCAAATCAACATCAATAATAATCACCATAATTTCGCCATTCACAATAATATGGGGGAAACCCTAAGGGGAAATCATAGCTATGAAAATAGGTTTTGTTGAGACATGGGTTACCTCTTAGCCTTAAATAATTCCTTGGCTATGAAGGATCTTTCTTTAAGCTTTCTTGCTTTCTTGATTTCTCCTAGGGGAATTCTTGGAACTCTTTGGATGGTGAGAGATTATTGTGGTGGGAATTCTAGGTGTCTCCTAAGTTCCCTATTTATATATTTAAGACTCCTAATTAGGGCCTGAATGGTATGGGTTTACTAATTCTATTCCTTATAGGACTTAGGGACTTGTTATAGGGATAATTAAAGCGGATCACAATCTGAATAGTAAAAGGCCTACTTCTTTTATTCCTAATGGATAACTAGGTCTAGGATTCTTAATTAGGATCTGAATAGTAAAAGGTTTACTTTCTTTATTCCTAATAGGCTTAAGCCTCTAATTTAGGCAAGGGTCCATGGTTCATGGTGGACCCTATTAATTAATTAAAGGCGACCCTAACATAATTAAATCATATTTAATTATTATTAACGGGATTAATTAAATAATTAATCCAGGATTGAAGGCCGTAACACGGGGTGTTACAGAAACGGCGAGAAACGGATGCTGTTTCTTTTCATTAAACAAATTAAAATGACGTCGTTTTGATGCACGGTGCGTAATTGATTATGCAACGCGGTGCACGATCTAATTTGCCCAATTATTTAAACGAGTAAATTGAATGCATGATCATCAACACAAATCATAAACGATCACAATATTCAACTAAAATTAGTAATTAGTGATTCATTTAAGACCAAATGCTCTTTATATATATAGGGAAGGGTTCAGTTGTAGGGAAGGGTTCATGTGTGGTTGTGCGAAGGGCGCACCTTAAGCATTAAAATGACGCACTTTAAATACACAAACCATGCACCTTAAACACACAAACAAAACACCATAAGAACACAAACCACGCACTTAAGAATACAAATCACGCATCTTAAGCACACAACAAAGCACCTTAAAAACACAAACAACGTACCTAAGGTCTTAAAATGGTGTGTGTGTGTGTGTGTTCGAATATAGGCATATCTCGTTATTTGTTAAAAAAAACTTTATTCCAAAAATGAGTTATTCCCTACCAGTTGTTATATGATAGACCGCGGTGCATAATCGATTATGCACCGCGGCCCATATACGGCGCCGTTTCTTTAAGTAAAGAAACGGTCTGCTGTTAGAGTTAACGGAGTCCGTTTGTTTGGTGTATTAAACACCAACTGACACTACAGTATATCCAAACCGACACTGCAGTTATATCAAAATGATACTGTAGTTATAGTGAAATGAAACTACAGTGTATATAAACTGAAATTGAATAACATTTCACATATTTGAGTGTATATTGTACAATGAAGCTGTAATTATATCAAAATGATCATGTAGTTGTGTTTTAATAAAACTATAGTGTATATAAAATAAAATTAAATAACATTTTCACATATTTGAGTCTATAAATATCGAATGAAACTATAGTTATATCGAAATGAAACTGTAGCTGTGTTCAACTGAACCTGCAGTGTATACAAAATGACACTGAATAACAGAGTTACTTTTTACAAAAGGGTGCGAAACGGCGGAAATAAACACTGTTAATTTTCATTTAAAAAAAAAAAAGACGCGCAGTGCATAATCGATGATGAACCGCGGTGCATAATATAATTTGCCTTCCCTACAACTTGAATAACCATTTTGGAACCTAAAAAAATTATTTCCATCCTAAATAATAAAGACTTCTCATTCTACCCCAACAATATTATCTCCCTCTCCTTTTATTATTATTATTATTATTTTTTTTTTTTTTAATAAAACCTTATAAAATTTGGCAAACCATAACATCCCCACCTTGCTGGTAATATAATTTATATCGTGCACTACGGTGCACATAGCAATGTGCGTCCAGGCACAAAATGCGCGCGTTTCATGCTGACATCACTCCATCCGTTCAAATAGACCAAACCCTATTATGTGTATTCAATTAAAAATTTATGTGTATTGTGTTATGAGTTTATATGTATTCGGTTAAGAGTTTATGTGTATTATGTTAACCAAACCCCATGCATTATGTTTATTCAATTAAAAGTTTATGTGTATTGTGTTATGAGTTTATGTGTATTTAGTTAAGAGTTTATGTGTATTATATGTTAACCAAACCCCATTATGTGTATTCAGTTAAAAGTTAATGTGTATTATGTATTACCTTAGATTATGTGTATTCTGTTATGAGTTTATGTGCATTCTATTATGAGTTTATGTGCATTCTATTATGAGTTTGTGCATTCAAAATAGATGATCTTTTTTTAACAACTTAACAAAACGACGTCGTTTTGGGAAACGCAGAGCGCACAGTGCTATGTGCGCCGTGGTGCACGATATAACGATTGCACCTTGCCCCTCACCAACCCTAGCATCAATACATACATAAGGTTATAATCTATTAGCCAAATACAGGGTAGACTTACAAAGTAAACACATTAAAATACAAAGCATTAGTAGTTGGTAATGATTGACAATCTACACCTACACCAAGACTCAAACCCTAAACCTCCCACATAGAGGAGCAATTAAATACCAATGAACCACAAGGTCCTTGATTAGGTTAACAAGTATTAAATTATACAATATCATATTTTCAATAATACTTTTCAAAACACAAGTAATACTTTTAAGTGAAAATATAATACATATTTATTGACATGTAAAAAAATATTACATTTTCATTAAAAAGCTATATATTGATATCCGTCTCATGTGAGATCATCTCACACAAGTTTTTGTACAAAATTAAATATCGTTAAAATGCACATTATCATATTCGTTTAAATTTAGAGGTCAAAAACAAAAATTTCAAAATTAAGATATTTATGTGGAACAATTCCCGCTTAATATATCACTTTTTTAAAAAACCAAAACAATAATTCTATTAATACTTTTTTTGAGTACAAATTCTATTACACTTAGTTAGGTAACAGATGGCGAATACAATCCGGTGGGGAGTGTTCCAAGGAGCCAAACTGAGAGCTACCCGCTCTAGCTAAAGCTTGGGCAATCTGATTTGCTGATCAGTTTTTTTTTTTTTTTTTTTTCAAATAATATTATTTTAATTGGAATAGTTGTAATATTACTCGAATACAAATTATAAGACATAAAATATGGATTTTATAAAATTTTATTTAAAGGGTGGGCAGGCGCGAAGAGGATTGCAACTTTAACGGTGACTCTCTTTGTCTGACTACATATAATTAGGTTTTATCTCACGTAAATAATCTCATCTCTTTGTCTGATCACTACTAGGTTTCATAATAATCTCACGTAAATAAATAAATTTGAGAGAGAGAGAGAGAGTTTACGTGAATTTAATTAAGCGCAGCGCAGCGCAGCATGAATAACAGTGAAGAGAGAGCTTCAGGCAAAGATGAGACGAAAGTGGGGTTTTACAAGCTTTTCTCCTTAGCAGATAGGGTGGATGTTGGGTTAATGATCGTCGGAACGCTGGCCGCGGTCGCCGTCGGGATGTCGCAGCCGTTAATGACAGTTATATTCGGCGAGCTTATCAATTCTTTTGGCACCGTGGCTTCACCTCATCTTGTTCATGTCATCTCTAAGGTACGCAATATATATACATATATATTGCATGCAATAATTTTGTTCTTTATACTAATGAATTTCCGTCGAAACCTTCATCGGAAATCCTTTTATGTTTTTTAGCCTTTCCGATCAAATATCACCACGTGAGTTACGTTGTTAGAAAATTTGGTCAGTAAGAGCATCGGTTTAGTAGTAGGCTCTATTTATGAAAAGAAATCAAAGTTGTGTAAGGGAGTAAGGGATTTAACTTTTAGGGAGAAGAAAATTTGGTTACTAAGATTAAAAAAAAAATGTTGGGTCCCGAATAAAAATCAAATTTAGTCAAATTTGTGGGTTCAACCTGGACTATTGGATGGCGTATCCGCGTATGCATAACATCAATTTAGTTTAGGAGATTTTGTTTACTCAAATTAATTGATAAACATCAAAAACAAAAAAAAAAACAAAAAAAAAAAAAAAACAAAATTATAATATCATAATTTATAGTTATATACTTCGTAAATAATAAAAGAAGAAGATATGTTTGTGTTTAATGCTTCTATTAATATAAAAGAGTAATGTTAGACATTCCTCTTAAAAACTTATTTTCAATTTCCATTTATGATACGAGAGTATCTAATTGGATTACTTAGTATTTAATTAATAGTGTGTGGGTCAGCCCATTTATGCACCCAATAAATACAAGCCACATTATTGTGAAGAAAATATTAGAGAAAATTTAAAATTAACAAGTCTGTGATGGATGATTCTCATACATAGAAGTTATACTAGTTCGATTTTGAACAGATGCAGTTTATCTCTTTCTTCTTCTTTTTTTTTTGTTTTTTTTTTTTTGTTTTTTGTTTTTTTTTTTTTTTTTTTTTGAATGATGAAGTTACTGGTTTCTTTTGTTACCCAAAAAAAAAAAGTGTACTTAACTCCATTTTTGTAGTAAAATGTGAATAAATCAATTTATAAAATACTCCATATATGTCTCATTTTATCTATCCCCTACTTATTAGTCATTGTTCAAACTAACTCTTTTTTTGTTTATTTTCTTGAGAGAACTAATCAATTTAGAATTAGTCAATGAACATAAAATGTTGTGACGACTATTACATGATAAATTACTTAAATAAAATATTTGGTAAATTAATTTGATCCAAATAAGTTTTCTGTGCTCGAATATATTGTTCCAAATTAATAAACATGTTGGAGAATCGAGCAAACAATAATCTCTATTTTTTCATGCAAAAAACTGCTCAAAAGGCAAAATGGTACATCTCAACTAAAATTCTAAAGTTTAAGATGGATTGCACATTTGTACATATATTATACGCTCAACATCTTAACTTTTGATCTGTTAATTCTCAGTAATTTTTCTTTGTAGTAAAATTTTAATATCTTTACCAGTGATTTGAACAGAAAAGTTATGTGTTTGTTTATGGATGTGATCATAACATTTGATCTGATATTCAGCTATCCCTCAAGTTTGTGTACCTTGCTATTGGCTCGGGCATTGCCTCATTTTTACGTAAGTGCATTTATCTCTCAGCTCTGATATATCTTTACTATGTTCTTTGACTTGAGGTTCAAGGTTTCTAACCTGAAATATAATGGATGGTGACATTACAGAAATGTCTTGTTGGGTGGTTACTGGAGAAAGGCAATCTGCTAGGATTAGAGGGATGTATCTGAAAGCAATTCTGAGACAAGACATTACCTTCTTTGACACTGAAACAACAGCCGGAGAGGTGATTGGTCGGATGTCTGGTGATACCATTCTCATTCAAGAAGCTATGGGTGAAAAGGTGAGTTTTTTTTTACCATTGATATATACAAAAGTGTTGTAATCTAAGATTTCTAAAATGAAAGCTTGGACGCCACTAAGTAATCTAAGATTATTGTGCCAACATGTACATAATTAATGCACACTAGTACAAAGACAGTTATTCGCGTCCAAAATTAAGGCTTATACGTGTCCAAAGTTGCTTGGACGCGTATGACGCTGATTATATTGTATAAACAATCAGCGTCCAAAGTAACGTTGAATGCACGTAGGCTTAACACATTATTGAAAGATTGAATCCAAGCTAATCTAACAACTGTTGACCTTGCAATTAACATATTATGTACCCTTTAACATATTATGTTCTGTTAATTGAAGGCATGCAATCTGAATATTGTTTTAGACCAGGTCCATGGTATATTTTGACCTTATAAACTCATATGTTTCTCTATTATTTTTAATGCGGTATGGTATAGTACTTTTAATAGGAAGAAGAGAAAAAGAATGTTTTCCACTTTTGTGTCCTAATTACATATCATTTGTAGGTTGGGAAGTTCATCCAGTTCATCTCAACATTCATTGGAGGCTTCATAATTGCCTTCATAAAAGGATGGCTTCTTGCATTGGTTCTGTGTTTATGCATCCCTGTCGTCGCCATCGCTGCAGGAACAATGGCGAAGATCATGACTGGAATGTCAAGCCGCGGACAAATTGCTTATGCAAAAGCTGGGAATATAGTGGAACAGACTATAGGAGGGATTAGAACGGTAAAACCCTGTAATCATTGCTAAAATTAAAAACTTTTTGCTTATGCTGTTGACTTGGTAACTACAAGGGTACGAGTTTAACTATCAGCAAGAGCGTCCTATTGGTTTGAGACCAAGTCTAGGCCTTGTTTACCTCTTTGTGGTCCTTATCGACTAGAGTCACAAGGCAGGGTTTACCCAATGCACGCTACCTGATACTGGTTTATCTCCTTGTGGTCGTTGCTGATTAGGGCAACGAAGTAGGATTTGCCCGTTGCACACCACCAAATTGTGATTGCGGGTTTTCCTCCTGCATACTGTTTACTTGTTTTCAAGTTCCTAATTTTCTTGGCTCTGATTTGGTTGTCATTTTTAGGTTGCCTCATTCAATGGAGAAAAGAGAGCAATAGATAAGTACGACGGGGAGCTGAATGTTGCATATAAATCTACAATACAGCAAGGGCTGGCTTCTGGTTTAGGACTTGGTACTATATTGCTTGTTCTGTTTAGCAGTTATGGGTTAGCTGTTTGGTGTGGAGCCAAATTTATATTGCACAAGGGATACAGAGGGGGAGATGTGATCAATGTCATGATAGCCATTATGATGGGAGGAATGTAAGTAGCACAATTTAATTGTCATTTCAATTAAAGCATTGTTACATCTCAACTGAAAGCCTAAACTAATAGTTGAATTATACATATATATTTATAGATTATATGTTCAACATGCTGCCTCATGTGTGTGGGCCGATTACTTTTCTGAAACCTTTCAGGTCACTAGGCCAAACATCTCCATCTCTGAATGCATTTGCATCAGGGCAGGCCGCGGCATACAAAATGTTCGAGACGATAAACCGAGAGCCTTCGATCGATGCATCAGACACGAGTGGGGTGGAGTTGGAAGACATCAAGGGCGAGATCGAACTAAAAGATGTGTACTTTAGATATCCAGCAAGGCCAGATGTGCAGATTTTTGCTGGATTTTCGCTTCGTGTCCCGAGTGGCAAAACTGCAGCACTGGTGGGTCAAAGTGGAAGTGGCAAGTCTACTGTTATCAGTTTACTGGAAAGGTTTTATGATCCTGATGCCGGAGAAGTACTTTTAGACAACATCAATTTAAAAAAATTCAAACTCAAATGGTTAAGAGAGCAAATGGGACTGGTGAGCCAGGAACCAATTTTGTTCACAGCTTCAATAAGAGAGAATATAATCTATGGTAAGGAGAATGCCACTGAAGAGGAGATTAGAACAGCTACTGAGCTTGCAAATGCAGCCAAATTTATTGATAAGCTTCCTAAGGTAACCTTTTTGTTTGTTTGTCTGTTTGTTTGGTTGTTTAAGGTTTAGCCATTTATGTAAGTCGCGAATTGAAGGAATTAATGTAAGATGTCTTGTTTCCATAGGGGCTTGATACCATGGTTGGTGAACATGGAACTCAGCTATCAGGTGGACAAAAGCAAAGAATTGCAATTGCCAGGGCCATTCTAAAGAACCCGAGAATCCTCCTCCTCGATGAAGCCACGAGTGCTTTGGATGCAGAATCGGAACGAATCGTGCAAGATGCACTCGACAGGGTCATGTCGAACAGGACAACTGTGGTTGTTGCTCATCGCTTAACAACTATCCGAAATGCTGACCTAATAGCAGTGGTGCAAAGTGGCAAACTTGTGGAGCAAGGTATGGAACTCAATAAGTACTAACAATTAATCTTTTGGAAACGAAACAATTATCTGATATTATCCATTCTCCGAACTGAATGTTAGGAACTCATGATGAGTTGATCCGAGATCCTAACGGGGCATATTCACAGCTAGTCCAAATGCAGCAAGGAAGTAATAAGCGAGACGAGAAGGTAACGAAAGAGGACGGTGATGCAGTAGAAATCACTACCGATTCAGATGATTTGATTAGGTCATCAAGCCACAGATTATCTGCAGTGAGAAGATCTTTGAGCCATGGATCATCATCAAGACATTCATTCTCACTCAACTATCTCATTCCAGGTCAAATTAACATTATTCATGAATATGAAACCAGAAATGATGAGGCCGATGACAAAGAGCCCGACGAAAGAACCCTGGAGAAAAGGAAAAGAGTTTCGATTAGGCGGCTTGCCTCCCTAAACAAACCAGAGTGGCCATATTTGGTAGTTGGAGCAATAGCTGCAGGCATCCATGGCCTGATTTTCCCTGTATTTGGGCTGCTGCTCTCCACAGCCATTAAAATTTTCTTTGAGCCTCGAGCTGAGCTGCAAAAGGATTCCAGGTTTTGGGCAACCATGTATGTGTGCCTCGGTCTAGTTAGTCTGGTAGTTGCCCCGTTACAGAATTTTTTCTTTGGAGTCGCTGGAGGGAAGTTGATTCAGAGAATTCGATCACTGACATTCAAGAAAGTAGTCTACCATGAAATCAGCTGGTTTGATGAGCCTGAAAACTCAAGGTACCTTACTAATTCTGTGTTAGGATCAAGCGCTTACCACTTTATTTTCTAAAACCGCTATCACATTTTCGAGAGGCAAGGTTCTTGACTTGACCCTTCACCAGCCTCTGTCCAACAATCCCCTAGTCACCAATTGCTGGACTTGGCCCTTTACCGGCTTCCCCCAACATATTGAATGTAACCAATTGCTTAACAAGAATTTCTCTTTTCCTCTAACGCAGTGGCGCAGTTGGGGCAAGATTATCCGCGGATGCTTCCACTATGAGGAGCCTTGTGGGAGATGCCTTAGCATTAATTGTACAAAACACAGCAACAGTGTTGGCAGGGCTTGCTATAGCCTTTGTTGCCAATTGGATTTTAGCACTTATAATCCTGGTTTTGTTGCCACTAATTGGACTGCAATGGTTCTTCCAGAACAAGTTTTACAAGGGATTCAGTGCAAATGCTAAGGTTTCTTAAAACAAAAATCCTTCTTTTTGACATATGATTTCACAAATACTGTGTCGATAATGTTTTTTCCACAATTCGCAGGTGATGTACGAGGAAGCGAGCCAAGTTGCAAACGACGCTGTGAGCAGCATAAGAACCGTGGCTTCGTTCTGTGCTGAAGAGAAGGTGATGGCTATGTATGAGAAGAAATGCGAAGGGCCGGTGAAGCAAGGTGTTAAAGTTGGTGTTGTTAGCGGAGCAAGTTTGGGTTTTGGCTCGTTAGCACTCTACCTTACATATGCCTTCTGTTTCTACATTGGAGCATTTTTCATTCATCACAACAAAGCAACATTTACAGAGCTTTTCAAGGTACTAACACTACATTTGACAGGTCTGATTTTAAGTTTTTAGTTTCCTTGTCCAATCTTAAACACATTTTCATCTGTGTTCAGGTTTTCTTCGCATTGACAATGTCAGCCATGGGGATTTCTCAAGCCACCGGATTAGCACCAGACCTTAACAAGGCTAAGGATTCTACTGCTTCTATTTTTGACATTCTTGACAGAAACCCGGAGATTGATTCTAGTAGTGAACAAGGCACAACGTTGTTAGCTGTCCGTGGAGATATTGAGTTGAAACATGTGAGCTTCAAGTACCCAACTCGGCCCGACATCCAAATATTCAAGGATCTATGCCTATCCATGCCTGCTGGAAAGGTATTTAACAAAACCTTCATTTGTTGGCTTAGCCTTCTTGGTTTGAGGCGGACCAGCTATGGGCAAATCTAAGCTGGTTTATCTCGCCTCAAGGCGGTGTTTATATTCATGATTTACATTAGGATTTCCATTTTCATTCATGATTTACAACTAACTAATCGAAACATCTATATGTTCTTTACAGACTTGTGCTCTTGTGGGAGAAAGTGGAAGTGGGAAATCAACAGTGATAAGTTTAATAGAGAGATTCTATGATCCTGACTTTGGAGAAATACTTTTGGACGGAGTTCCCATCAAGAATCTAAAACTGAGTTGGCTGAGGCAACAAATGGGGTTAGTGAGTCAAGAGCCAATCTTGTTCAACGAGTCGATTCGCGACAACATAGCCTATGGCAAGCATGGGGAGGTAACAGAAGAAGAGATTATCCAAGCTGCAAGATTAGCAAGTGCTCACAACTTCATCTCATCACTGCCCCATGGCTACGACACGCCCGTGGGAGAACGGGGGACTCAGTTATCCGGTGGGCAGAAGCAACGAATAGCCATTGCGAGGGCGATTTTGAAGGATCCAAAAATCTTGTTACTAGACGAGGCTACTAGTGCATTAGATACTGAGTCAGAGCACGTGGTGCAAGAGGCATTGGACCGAGTAATGGTGAGCCGGACTACCGTCGTCATTGCTCATAGATTAGTAACGATTAGAGGGGCGGACTTGATTGGTGTGGTCAAGAATGGAGTGATTATAGAAAAGGGAAGACATGAGGTGCTTATGGATATTGTTGATGGAGTTTATGCTTCTTTAGTTGCACTTCACGTGAAAGCAAGCTAAGTTAACACAACTATTTTATTTTTAGAGGTGTCTATAATTTAAAAAGGAAATTAATTACTGACTTATTGTGTCACGTTCAATAAGTTAACACAAACTCTTTTTTTGTTTTTGTAAAATTTATTTTTATTTTTTTTGAAAAAAAATTAATTCCTCCTACAGTCTCTTTCTTTTGTTACGGATATATATATATATATATATATATATATATATATATAGGGGTGATCACATGTGACCATGTTGTTAGGTGTGGTCATATGGTCAATTATAGGGCATTAGATTATATAGATCCAATGAATCATATTAATCCAGATTTTTCCAGTATTTTCGCGCACATTCTCCTACCCGGCGAACTGTAATGGTAAACTCGTCATAAAACACCGGAATAGAGAAAATCACATTGTTGTGTGTTTTATTACACTATTGGTGCATGTTGTCAACACTGTTGGTGTATTCTGGAACCCGGCCGCTATAAATGGCCACTGTAATTACCATAACACGGGAATACACCATTGGTTTGTTTCACTGTGGTGTATTTTATTACACTATTGGTGTATTTTGTCAATACTGTTGGTGTATTCTGGAACCCGTCCGCTATAAATGGCCACTGTAATTACCATAACACCCCTACTTACCAAAACGCGCGAAAATTCTCAGAATTATCACTGCCGTTAGATTAAAATGATTCAATGACACAAATATAACCACACGACCACACCTAATGACATGACCACATATGAGCGTTTTTCTATATATATATATATATATATATATATATATATATATATATATATATATATATATATATATATATATATATTGGTCGCAGTCATTCATTTTGGAATATTAATATTAAGACAAATCAATGATTAGTTGACTAGTTTAATAAGTAATATTTGAGAGAAGAGATCAAAATGGGCAGATCCCTTATGCACATCAGCATTTGACTATGTCTACTGAACGGGCCAAGGTGTTGAGATTAGATGTTGAACTTTTGATGAGGAAATTAATTGCGATGTACAAATAAGGAACGGTAAATTCTCAATCGTTATGCTGTGCAACCGTGTGCACCATGCATGGTGCACACGGTTGCAAAACGACGCCGTTTCATTTTTTTTTTTAAATCCTGTTCGGATTGTCGTTAACGGCATTAGCCGGTTCCCTTTCTTATTCAAACAGTAGGATATATTCACAATTTCATACATATATATCTACAATTACATAACTATATATCCAGAATTACATAACTATATATTCATAATTTGACAACAGTACATTCAGAAATAATAACTACACAATCATAATTTCATATCCATAAATTCATAATTTCACAACTAGACATTCATAATTACATAACTCCATATTCAGAATTCTTAAAGTGCTTGTTCACAGAGAACCATATCCATAATTGCATAACTACACATCCATAATTTCAAAACTATATATCTATAATTTCAAAACTATATATCTATAACTTCATAACTATATATCCATAAATATCATAACTATATATCCATAACTTCATAACTATATATTCGGACTTGCATAACTATATATTCATAATTACACGTCGATTGGAGTTTTTGTAAAAAAAAAAATGATTGGTGGATGTTGATATATTAAATATAATATATTTAATATAATATATATTAAATATAATATAATATATCTATAATATATATATTAAATATAATATCTATATATTATATTTATATATTGAGAAGAGAGAGAGAGGGGAAATAACTCTTTGAATTGATGATTAAAGAATGAACAATGGTAATATATTTATACTAATGGATAACCACTAATAAAGCTAAAGATTAGGAGTAATGTTCCATGTAAAGCTACAATTAAGGCCACAATCTATGTAGTGATACCATTCATAACCCACCTACTGCATCCATGCATTATTCATAACAAACTAATTTAATACTTGGTTTAACAATTATAATAATAATATTATTATAACATTGCCTCCTTTAAACCAAGTTGGATATATTGGTCATCCCAATTTCCTTCTTCAATTTGAGAAATGTCTCCGTCTTCAAGTTGGATATACTGACTTGTATTTCGTTCTGTAAATCCACTTGAGTCCAATTGACTTCTTTTCAGGAGGTATATCTGTTAACTCCCAGGTACCATTCTTTTCAATGGCACGGATCTCCTCATCCATCGCCTTAAGCCAATGAGTTTCTGTAGCAGCCTCCTCAAAAGTTAAAGGATCACAATCTGCAAAGAGAGCAAATTGAACAATCTCTTCATCAGACAGGTCATTATCATGACCCAAAACATAATCTTGCAAGCGAGCTGGTAAGTGGCGCTCGCGTTGAGATCGTCGAATTGACGACTCTGGCCGTGAAGGAGACTGGATATGATTTGGAATCGGTTGCTCATCAACAATATTTTCAACAACAGAAATAACAACTAAACTTTCATCTTTAGCTAACCAATCCCAGGCACCATATTCATCAAAAGTGACATCACGACTTACAACAACCTTCTTGGTTTCAGGATTGTATAGTTTATAAGCCTTTGAAGCGTCACTATAACCAATGAATATGCACTTCTCACCTTTATCATCCAACTTCTTTCTCAACGGATCTGGCACATGTGCATATGCCAAACATCCAAAAACCTTGAGATATTTGATAGAGGGTTTTCTCCCACTCCAAGCTTCTTCAGGTGTCTTATCACACACACTTTTAGTTGGACACCTATTCAACACATAGACAGCACAAGCAACAGCTTCTGCCCAAAAAGGCTTAGGCAGATCCTTAGATTTCAACATGCACCTCACCATATCCATGATAGACCTATTCTTCCTCTCAGCCACTCCGTTTTGTTGTGGAGTGTATCTAGCTGTCATTTGGTGTTGAATATCCTTTTCTTTCAGAAAATTGTCACAAGCAATATATTCTGTACCTCTATCAGTTCTCAAGATTTTAATCTCATAACCACTTTGCTTTTCAACAAAAGTCTTAAATTGTTTGAAAACATCGCATGCTTCAGACTTTTGCTTCAGAAAGTAAACCCATGTTCTTCTACTGAAATATCAATGAAAGTAATAAAGTACTTACAACCTCCATGTGAGGGAACCTCCAAGAACACAGGTCTGAGTGAACAATCTCCAACTGCTTTGTGGCTCTCCTTGACTTGCTCACGGGGAAGGGATCTCTATACTTCTTCCCAATCACACAAATCTCACAGATACGATCAGGGACATTCACAACAGGTAAATCAGAAATAAGTTCCTTTCTCGCAAGATAGTTTAACCCAGAAAAATGAAAATGCCCAAACCGCATATGCCATAACCAATTATCATCACAAACTTCAGAATTAAAGCAAGCAAGGAGAGTATGCTTAATTTTCAAAGGAAATAGTCGGTTTTGAGACATATTTACCTTTGCAATCAAAACTCCCTTAGCATCTGCAATGGTACAACACCCCTGAGCAATATCTATCTTATATCCTTTTTCTGACAAATGACCCATACTCAACAAATTTTGGTGTAGTTCAGGAACATAGAACACATCGGATATAAAATTGTGAGTACCATCCTTCAACTGAATAGAGATTTTACCTTTTCTCAAAATTGGCACTTTTGACTTATTGTCAAATGTCACTTCAGACCGGACTGATTCATCCAGTTCAGAAAACAATTCTTTCTTCCCACACATATGGTTACTACACCCAGTATCCAAGAACCATATGTTTTTATCTGCAGAAAAACTATCACTGGCTAAAAGTAAAGTTTCAGAACTCTCACCAGACTTTTCAGCAGTGTTTTTAGCAATGTTTGCTTGATTTCCACGATTGTTGTCCTCATTATACCAACAATCTGCAATCTTGTGCCCATACTTGCCACAATTGTAGCAATGAAATGGAAATTTACCTTGTTTGGTATTACCTCCACCTCTTCCTTGGTTGGAGTTACCACGTCTTCCTCCTTGGTTGAAGTTACCACGACCTCTTCCACTAGAACCTCCTCTTCCTCTTCCACGACCTCTACCAGATCCTCCACCTCTTTGATTAGTGCCAGTCACATTAAGGGTGACTTGACTCTTCAAAGCTTCTTCTGCTAGTGGTTCCGATTTTGACGCAATCCTGTCAACATGACTTTCTACTGTTCCTTTCAGCTCTGCAATTGTTAAGAGCTCAGTGTTGTGTGACTCTGTGATCGAAGCCACCACATGGTCATACTTCATCGGCATAGTTCGAAGAACTTTCTCAACCACTGCACCATCTTCAATTGTATCTCCGTATAACCTCATCTTATTCACCATATCAATAAGACGAGTGAAATACGCATCTACTGTTTCTGTAGAGGTCATCTCACAATTATCGTACAACCTTCTCAACGACTGCAACTTAGACTTCTGCGCCCGATCAACTCCTTTGTGTGACACCTTTAAGATGTCACAAGCTTGTTTTGTTGTTTGAGCACGAGCTAATTGCCCAAAAATGGAATAATGAACACCTTGGTGAATCTGACCCAAGGCCAATTTATCTCGTCGTATAGTGCCTGCTTCAGCTCCTTCTTGTAGACCGGGATCAACAAAGCTCCAAAGATTTTGAGCTTGCAAATGTGTGGACATCATAATTTGTCAATAATTGTAATCGACTTTTCCGTCCAATTTGGGACCCGACCATACAATATTCAAATTTGTTGTCATATTTCACTACGGGAAATATTTCAGGGTTGAAAGGTTGACTGACTCTGATACCAAATGTTGATATATTAAATATAATATATTTAATATAATATATATTAAATATAATATAATATATCTATAATATATATTAAATATAATATCTATATATTATATTTATATATTGAGAAGAGAGAGAGAGGAAATAACTCTTTGAATTGATGATTAAAGAATGAACAATGGTAATCTATTTATACTAATGGATAACCACTAATAAAGCTAAAGATTAGGAGTAATGCTCCATGTAAAGCTACAATTAAGGCCACAATCTATGTAGTGATACCATGCATAACCCACCTACTGCATCCATGCATTATTCATAACAAACTAATTTAATACTTGGTTTAACAATTATAATAATAATATTATTATAACAGTGGAGTTAAACGGTACCACTAATGGCACCGTTAATCCATCACCGTAAATGGTGTCGTTTTGCAACCGTGTGCACCATGCGTGTACCTTTTTATTATTTAATTTTTTTTATGTTTTTTTTTTTTTTGTGTTTTCCAAACGTTTTGTACCTTTTTTGCTCAGTTTTTCAATAAGCAAATTATTTTTTCTTAGTTCATGCTTTGCTTAGTTTTCCAGTAACCACACATGGCCGTGTATATATAAGCAATGTTTTGTTTGTAGAATTTTTTTGATGCTTTGACCGCAGTTTTTGTATTACAGGAGATGTATGTTCACGCACATATCCCAAAAGAGCATCTCAACAAATAGTTTGTAGAAGGGTTAGTATATCCCAAAAGAGCATATCGACAAACAGTTTGTAGAAGGGTTAGTATACTGTGTAAAAAACTTCTTGGTAATTAATAATTTCTACACCTACAGAACTACCAATCACAAATATATGATGAAATTCAACTATGTTAAGTTGGTGAAAGAGTTCAAAGGTAACAATTTTCCAAGAAAAATATATCTGTTAATACCCTTTCACACTTTGAAGTCTGGTCAAGATTTTGATGACAAGCAGTTAGTTTGTAATAAGTATCATTACTGATAATAATAAGTACTCAATAATAATAATAATAATAATAATAATAATAATAATAATAATAATAATAATAATAATAATAATAATAATAATAATAATAATAATAATAATAACTGATATTTGTGCTGTTTAATTTATTTACTGCATTTCTTTTTACATTATTAAAGGGTACGATTGATAAATATTCTAGATTCTGTAATGCTTTTGAAAAATTTGTTTGCAGGTACCAGATTGCACTATGGAAGCTAAAATGGAACCAGTTTGATATTAGGTCTCATGTTGGTATTGTACTAGCTAGACTAGATAAATTGTATATCAAGTTGAAAAGTTCCATTGTATTATTTGTCAACCTGACTATTCGTCAATGTATACAAATAGTATTTATGTTATTTTTTAACATATTTAAATATGTAGCTAAAGACTGACTTATAAAGATTAATAGACTAAGAAAAAACTGTAAATTGGATCTGAATAACATATATGCAATTACTTAACACTAGATAAACAGTAAGGTGTAAAATAAATCAGCGACACAGAACAAGTTTCAAAGTAAATTTATAAAGTAATAAATTACATCTTACTTGGTTGCAGTGGATGGAGAAAAGACTGAAATAGGACAAATAGATGGGTGGGCTCGCCACCATGCTAATGTATTTCTAGTCTGAGCTGGACACCTGGACGGGGCTCATCTTCTCCGCCCCACTTTTTGTCATCCCTGAGAACATGAAGCCCTCTAAGGTATAGTACGATGATTAATTAATTAGATAGATAGATTAATTGTAGGTAGCTAGCTAGCTGATTATATATGGATCTGATCTGAATGAATTAAGGTACACTTGTTCATGTACCGGCTATTGTTCGGGTTTGCGGATACATAGGCCATGATGCCGGACAATAAAATGGTGGGGAAGGCCGTTAGAGACGTTGAGAAGCTGAAGATCATCGCCAGCAATCCAAGAAGATACACCGGAAAGCCAAGGGTTGCGACAAACGCATTTACATAATGCGTTTGACGTATACAATACATCCAACGCAAATCTCATTTGGGAAATGGTTAAAAAATAAATAAACAACTGGGACATGCCTAAAATCATGTCCCAAACGATGTTTTCATAAAATTGTCAACAAAAAATAAGTCATATTTTGGAAAATGGGAAGCCTATTTGTCCTATTTCAGTCTTTTTCCCTGCAGTGAATACTATAATATTGGATACCATGAGCAACATATCTTGGAACAGTAAATTAGAACATCCACCTTACAGTTTATTAGTTCAAACCAGTGCATTATTGCCATTGCAATAAAACCTGCAACAAATCTATGTATGAACCAAAATTAGTATTAATGAATGGGGAATTCTATTCGCACCACCCTAATTGCTATTTACACCACCTATTTAATAGGTGTGATAACTTTTAGGTGGTGTAAATAAAAAATTACTATTTGCACCACCTTCATTAATTTTAGTCAAACATTATTTTTATTAACAAATATTTATTATAAATGACACTTTTTCCCCTTAAGTATATGCTTTTAACATTTTTTCCCTCTTAGTTATTCATGTATCCACATTTGCCTCCTAGTTATATTAAAAGTGACATGTTTTCTTCATTTTATGTTTGATAGACATTTTTACCCTTAAAACTAAATATTTCATTTATTTTTTCTTCTCCAACAAATTATTGTTTATATGTATGGATGGTCATGGTTCAGTTCAAACAATTTTTTTTTATTTTATTGCCAGTTCAAAATTTATTTATTTATTATAAATTTTATTTCTTATTTAAAAATAAATAAATTTAATAATTATTTTATTATATTTTATTTTTTCAGTTCTGAATCGTAAGCAAAGCCAAAGGGAGTTTGTTTTAATTTGCAATCATACGTGTTATATATTACTCTTCCGAACTTCATTCCAGTTAAACAGGGAAAAAAAATATTGATTTCTTAGGCTTTCGCAGTCATATTGAAGTTGACAATCCATTACGTTCCAATGACATTTTGGAGTGTGATTTTATATCAAAGATTATATTTGATTTCTCTCTTTTTGAGGAATGCACACCTTTATTAGATGACATATATACTAGTAATCTACAATTACTTTGATTTAACATCAATTGGTTTTTATATGATTATTATATATAATATGATTAAGTCAACTATCATGTAATATGATGACATTTCAATTACCATTTCAAATAAATGGTCATAGGTCCGAACCTTGGGAGTGGAGCTTAGATTCTTAGGGTTAAAAATGTTTAAGAAAATATAGAACAAATATAACTAATTGTGAAGGCACAACACAACTTTATTTTCTTATAATTACGATTCGAAACCGAAAAAATGAAATAAAATAAAATAATTATTGAATTTATATTATTTTAAAAATAAGAAATAGAATTTATAATAAATAAATAAATAAATTTTGAATTGGCAATAAAATGAAAAATTGTTTGAAGCGAACCATAATCATCCGTACATATAAACAATAATTTGTTGGAGAAGAAAAAATAAATGAAATATTTAGTTTTAAGGGTAAAAATGTTCACCTAACATAAAATTGAGAAAACCTGCCACTTTTACTATAATTGAGGGAGAAAATGTGGATAAACAAATAACTGAGAGGAAAAAAGTGTTATAATCATATAACTTAGAGGAAAAAGTGTACAATTTTCCCTTAACCGGAAACTTTTAATTCGATTGCTATAGTGCCCGGTTCAGTTAGAACCGAACCGTGGTCATCCCTATGTATACACAATAATTTGTTAGATAAGAAAAATAAATAAAATGTTTACTTTAAGAGTAGAAATGTCAATTTAATATATCAGAGGGGGGGGGGGGGGGGGGGAAATCGTCACTTTTAAAATAATTGAGGGGACTAATATGCTAACATGAATAATTCAGGGATGAAAAGTACTATAAGTATATAACTTAGGAGGAAAAAGTACCATTTTCTCTTAATTAAATTTTGAATTAAAAAATTATTAATTACACCTCATAAATGAGGTTTGACCAAGGTTGTGCAAATAGCAAAATGAATCCCATTTGGCTATTTACACCCCCTATACAATTATTGAAAATTTTTACCTTTTTACAATTTCAAGATACTTTATACCTACTTTTCACCAAAGGGTGGTGCAAATAGCAAAAACCTAATGAATATGTTAATTTTTTCTTAATCAGACAACAGTAAATAATTAAAGGCATAGTCTTAAATGTGGGTGTCTTATGACTTTGGGTAATGTGTACTATCATTACTAAATAGAAAACCATTCCAATTCCAAGTACATCTATCTCAGCCTACCTATTATATTAATTTGAGAAGTACATCTATAAAACTGCAAATAATTGAGTATTACAGCACTACTGAAAGAATTGAAGATTCTCCAAACGGTAGTCCAACAAAATATCAATAATTTTTGTTAAGTTCTATCGCCCATGCCTTACTTTTTATATTAATTTGAGATGCATTTATTCATAATTAACGACTTCTTCTTTTAGTATCACAAATTTTTGTATTTAATTCATAAACTTCAACAATGAATATCTTTACAAAATATCATTCACTTTAATATTAAAATAACATAACTTACCATCTGTAAGTACAACTAAAAGTGTTGTATACAAAGAAGTTTTCGATAATGTGTAATACAATTTCAATGTTAATCATTTTTCAATAATTATTTCATATACTATTATATTATTTTTTTTTTCACTATTGTTAATCTTTTGTCTATATCATGCATATATCTTAAATATAATAAAACTATATGGTTTGGGAAATAATTAATGTTACAATTAATGCCACAACATCCTTTATTATAAAAAAAAAAGCACAACATTTGAAAAATAAAATAGCTATATATTATATAATCATATAAAAAAATGTATTTTTGAAAAATAAAATAGCTATATATTATACAATCATATAAAAAATGTGTTCAATTAGAGTTTAAATTTACTCATACAAAATTTGAAATTTGCTTTCCAAATGTAATAATTATCTTAGTTATCATTCGTATTGTAAAAATTATAATATAGATGAAATTCAATTAAGAATAAATCAATGTAATTATGTAAATTCTCTCTATAAGTTTATTTTAATATGCACATAATTAGAGATTATATTAATCATACAAAATTTTAATTTTAATTGTAATTTTGTATTGTATAAAAATAATAAATACTTGACCAATGAAAGCTCAAAACTATTATTATATTAAACAATTTAAAATATTTTAATTTTTCTATATTTTATTTATATTTATAATAACATAATTTTTTCCTGCATCGCGGGTGAATTAGTAGTATATATATATATATATATATATATATATATATATATATATATTCTAATTAATGTGACTATACGGTACACATGTAATAGTATTTACTCAATCCGGAAAGTTTCGAGCTTTTCATCTTGAGATAGGGACTCAAACTGGAAGCAGCAAAGAAAGACGATGACGGCTACGACGGAGGAAACCTTTGCTCTCGAATATCCCATTTTAATGAGTTTGTGAGAATGGAGGATCCCGGAGAAGAAGGGGAAGGACTGAACTACTGAAGAAGACTAGAGATCCTCAATTACTTTATCAAATGTTTTTGACTGGTAACTCAGTCCAGTTAACCCAGACAACTTGATCATATTTGATAATCAATTAATCATCCTCTTACAATCAGGACGGAGAAGAACCGAGGAAGGCCGTCGCTTTAAAATAAAAAATAAAAAATTTACATACTATTACTTTGTATTTACCAGTAAATTGAACTAATTGCACAATTTAAGAAGTTATGGACTTAATTGCATATAAGTGAAGAGATGAAAAATCTAATTGAAGCTTTTGTACTGTTAATTTATGGGATTAATTTCACTTTGACTTATAGTTGAAGGGCCTATTTGACCATTATCCTTTACATAAATCATATTACATATCGATTTTTTAAGATAATTGTAGACAAATGAGTCATATAATATTCAATTAATTGAGTGATACTTTTACACTAATCTTATAATTAAATAAATGTACATCTTCAAATATTAGAATTGTTTATAATTTCATCTTTAGTTTTATTATCTAAAGAGTTAATCAACAATTTGGTCCATCAATTATTACCAAACTGTGAATGTAGTCCCCCAATTGCTTAATCATCGATTTAGTCCCCGAAAACAATTACTTTTAGTCAATTTAGTCCCTTCGGTCGTCAATTTGATCCTCGAAAACAATTATTTTTAGTCGATTTAGTCCCTCCGTCCATCGACGGAAGACGGGACGGAAGACGGCCGGAGGGACTAAATTGACTAAAAATAATTGTTTTCTGGGACTAAATCGATGATTAAGCAATTGGGGGACTACTTTGACAGTTTGGTAATAATTAAGGGACCAAATCGTTGATTTAACTCTTATTTAAATATATAATAAAAATTTTATCCGTGCATTGCATGAGTAATTGGGCAATTATTTGGTTGAATTCAAGCAAGGATAACATCAAAAAACATAATCGATCCAACCAATTTCATCAATTGCACAATATAATATTTGTTATTAAAATTTATATAATTGTATATCAATTCAAATATTCTTAAATATTATGACAAATCAATTTCATACAACGCAAGGGTGAAAATACTATAATTTTAAGATTATTTGAATCGATATACAATTATATAAATTATAACAACAAATATTATATTGTGCAATCTATTTAATATTAAAAATACAACAATATTAAAAATACAACAATATTAAAATTCCTATTCCTATATTTTTGTCACTACTCAATATTGAATAAATGTTATTTACTTTACTCCAATCTATTTATTCGACTTTGTTATTTACTTTTCATTATTTATGAATAAACTAATTTTTTTATTTTTTTGTTTATTTTTTTTTCCTTTTAAGAGTTGATGTTATCGGATTCAGATAAAAAACAGTTTACTTTGGTGGAGTTGGAGAAGTTGCTATCTTTGTGGGAGAAGAGCATGAAGGACTTTCATAAATTCCAATTCCAAACGAAACTAGCATAGGTTTGAGTGAAAACATGCTGATAGCTGAAGAGTTGGCGTATGACAAGAAATAGTTGGAGACAAAGCATGAAACATTGGTAACACAATTGACCGACGAGCAAAAGAATGTTTACGACTCTGTGATGAATGATATTGATTCAAAAGGAGGTGGATTGTTCTTTGTGTATGATTACGGAAGAACAGGCAAGACGTTCGTGTGGAGAACGTTATTGTCAAAGATAAGGATCGAAGTCACGGTGAATTTGTCCTGAATGTTGCTTCCATTGGAACAGCATCTTTGCTCTTCCCGGTAGGTAGGACGATTCTAGATTTGCTATGCCAGTCTCTTTGAACGAAGATTATTCCATCCCACGTGTAATATATCGCAAGCCAGTGACCTTGCTGAGCTTATAATAAGAAGCTCATTGATAATATGGGATGAAGCACTTATGACACACAAACACTATTTTGAGGCTTTGGACACCATGGGGGATTTATTGAGGTTCGCCATACCGGGTAGTGTTGAAAAGACTTTTGGTTGAAAGACAATAGTTTTGGGCAGCGATTTTAAACAGATCGTACATGTTATTCCGAAAGCAACAAGACCAGTAATTGTCGGAGCAAATATTAATTCTTCATACCTGTGGACAAATTGCAAGGTATTAAGGCGCACCAAGAACTTGAGATTACGGACCTTAGCTTCAGAGGAAGATAGACAGACAATTGATTGGTTTTCAAAATGCATTGTAGACATCGGAAATGGGATTGCAAGGGTTGTAAACAGCTGTTCATTTGAGATCGATATTCCTACACAGTTTTTGTTGAAGTGTGGACACAATCACATAGCAACTATAATGGAAAAAACATTCCCAAGCTCGAGATATGGCATGCTTGATGAGTCGCAGCTAGAAGGCCGAGCGATCCTCTCGCCGACTTTAGATGTTGTTGATCAAATTAATCAGTTCATGTGCGATATGAATACTGTAGAATGATGAATATATTTAAGTTGTGACTCTTTGTGTAAGGCTGAATCAGATAGTGAAAGTCTATTAGAAGTACACAATCCTGAATTCTTAAATAGTTTTGGATTGTCGGGTGTTCATAATCATTCATTGACATTACAAGTCGGTGCACCTGTTATGTTATTTCGGAACATAGACCACTCTCTTGGTCTTTGTAATGGGACGCAACTCATCATCACAAGATTGGTAGATCACATTGTCGAAGTAAGAATAGTTAATGGGACACATGAAGGAACCAAAGTTCTTATACCCCGATTGTCTCTCACTGCTTTTGACACGAGATTGCCCTTCAAGTTCCAACGTAAACAATTCCCGTTGATGCTTGCGTATGCCATGACTATCAACAAAAGCTAAGTGATAGTACTAATTCCACGTATTATACGGTCCAAGTACTAAATGAGATCAAGTAATAACAATTAAAGGTATTTTATTGATCAAGAAGGTGACCTAATACAAACTAAGTGATTATCTCGAGGGCCGACTGACTGCGGTCGGGCTGCTCTGTAGATAATCTATCGATCGTTCAAAAGCCCCCCTCACTGTAGCCGCCATGGGTATTTATAGCCGTTGGGCCGAAGACAAACCTCCGGCTGACCGGCATGTAACCCACGTAGCATCCACGCGTCTTCACCCGGTGAGCCTTCTCTGTCAACATTTAACATTGCCACGTGCCTCTCTTCGAGATCCTTGACTCTTCGTAAGATAAGGCCCATCGATCGGGTGATAACACCGGTCGGTAAGTCTACTGGTCGGGTCCGACCGTCTTTCCTTTAAGAATATCCGACCTGTAAAACCTACACAGAATATGAAAGAAGCCGAGTCGTGTCGGTTGGGATATATCCTACCAAGAGCCCCCTAGCTTGGGGCGTTTAGACCGCTCGGGAAAAAACGGGACGGGATGAAAAGTCCTAGTCACTCGGTCTTTGATCCCGACCGGCCAGCTGTCGCTTGTCGTGCCACTTGTCGGTCTGCGCGCATTTTGAAGTCTGCAATGGTCAAATCGCGCAAGTGGGCCATTTCCCGCCCAAATTTTTCCTATAAATAGGCCCTTCTAAGGTTCATTTTAACTTTTACCACCCCGTGAGAATCAACCGGAGCTTCCCGAGCAAGCATTACTGTGCATCGATCGAGCAACAGCCTTCAACCTCCCGACAAGCATCACTTACCGGTAAGTTCTTCTTTTTCCCATATTTTCCTTTTCTTCTTTTATCTTCTTACATAACGGCCGACTTTGGCTGTAACACCCCAGATTTTCAAGACTTTTTAAAGCTTATAATAAAGGTAGAATCTTATTAAATCCCAAAATATAATACAGACGTTCGGGGTGCTATGCCACACCTGGGCTAGAGAACCCAAGTGCACAGGCTAACTATCTAATATCCTCAAAGCATAAATACATAAACAAGGCACACAGGCCGAAAGGGAAAACTATCTACTTCTACGCTCCAAGTTCTAGCGCGCTCCAGTGACTTAATCTTCTGTGCCTGAAAGCCAAATATATCTGTTCAGCGAGAGATGCTGGTAACCCACTCCAACGCGTTGAAATATAATACATATAGAGATATATATAGATATACGAAAACCATTTTGAGCATGAAGATATATCATACGAACTCTAGCTTTAAACCGGGAATGACTCGACAGATAAGGCCAGAAACAAGCAACAGTTATAACAGGCATATGCAGTTCACAACAGATAAGGCAAATAAGGCAAAGCATAAACAATAACCATAACCCAACATAAACAGTTCCCAACATAAATCCCGTAGTCATAACCCCCAAGACACTCATAATCACAACTCATCCATATCACAACACATAGCGCACTTTGTTGGCGCCACATGACCAATTGCATGCCCATACATGAGGGTCAGCGCATATAGCTCTGACACGGCCCCGCAGCACCCTGCCCCGTATCGCAACACGGAGGGGTCGATCGCAACCGACCGATGAACCGCAGCTCATCATAGTGTTTGATCGCAACCAAACAGTGGACCGCAGCCCAAGAGAATGTCATCTGACCGCAGCCAGGAAAGAGGACGAACTGCAGCTCGTATAGAAACGTTTGATCGCAACCAAACGGTGGACCGCAGCCCAAGGGAATGTCATCTGACCGCAGCCAGGAAAGAGGACGAACCGCAGCTCGTATAGAAACGTTTGATCGCAACCAAACGGTGGACCGCAGCCCAAGAGTATCAATCTGACCGCAGCCAGCTTCTGAACCGCAGCTCAGGATAACCAATCCGATCGCAACCGAATTGGGGTAACACACACACATAACACATAGCAAGCACATGCAACCCACATCACACATTGGGAAGGGGGATAAAACATATAACAAACCTATGCGTGATTCGTCACGTACTAAGAATAGTCCTAAGGGGTTCATACTTCTTCCACCTAGGTCAACGGGATACCAATTCAACTAGCATGCAATATAATAGACTCATAAACCTACGAGCGGTACCCGAAACATCAAACTAGACATAGGCACGATAAACGGAGTCCGTTGGGACACCACGGGAACGGGGAAACATCAAACGGGGAAGCCGGGGTCCCAAAGGGTGATGTAAACCAGCGGGTAGCCGGTGGGTGAGGGTTCACCCGGCGGCTGCCTGCCGGCGGCCACTATTCCGGGCAGCTGCCCGCCCGCTGCCGGTGTTGCCCAAGAAGGCCACGGGTAGGTGGCGGGTCCCCTACCCCCACCTACCCCCCCACTGACTCTTATCACACAATTTCGCCCCGGGAACCGTTGTGGAACCCGAAACCATGCTTAGACGCTTTGCAACGTAATTAACGACAACACGTAGACAATTAACGGATCAAATACGAGAAACGAACGGCACATAACCTATCATGCTTTTCTAAACATAATCAACACCCAAACATGCGATTTCCCCACCCGATAATCCAAGAATAATATCATACGATACAACCTAGGGTTCTAATCACTTTTATATCAAGAAGAATACGGTTCGTCTTCAAATTGTAAGATTCGGTAAGAATAACACATAAGTATCAAAAACATCACGCAATCATCAAGAGAAACACATAATTATCAAGAATCCCAAATAATCATCAAGAACATCATAATTACCAAGAAACTCCCAATATAAAGATTATCAAGATTCCTCATGGAATCATTATATCAATCACCAATAATAATCATCACCAATCATTAATACACAATAATATGGGGAAACCCTAAAGGGGAATCATAACTATGAAAATAGGTTTTGTTGAGACTTGGGTTACCTCTTAGCCTTAATTAATTCCTTGGCTATGAAGGATCTTTCTTTAAGCTTTCTTGATTTCTTGATTTCTCCTAGGGGAATTCTTGGAGCTCTTTGTGTGGTGAGAGATTATTGTGGTGGGAGTTCTAGGTGCCTCCTAAGTTCCCTATTTATATATTTAAGACTCCTAATTAGGGCCTGAATGGTATGGGTTTACTACTTATATTCCTTATAGGACTAAGTACTTGTTTTAGGGATAAGGGTCCATAGTCCTTATTGGATCATATTAATTAAAGAGGATCCTAATCATAATCTGAATAGTAAAAGACCTACTTCTTTTATTCCTAATAGATAACTAGGTCTAGGATTAGGATCTGAATAGTAAAAGGTTTACTTTCTTTATTCTTAATAGGCTTAAGCCTCTAATTTAGGTAAGGGTCCACGGTTCATGGTGGACCCCATTAATTAATTAAAGGGGAAACCTAAATGAATTAAATCGTATTTAATTATTATTACGGGATTAATTAAATAATTAATCCGGGATTGAAGGCCGTAACACGGGGTGTTACACTCTCCCCCCCTTACGAGAAGCTTCGTCCTCGAAGCTTGGAAATTATTGCGGGGGTAACGAGTCAAAAGTAGTATGGTGGTCCTATCGAGAAAGTATTCTACGGGGAAGCTGTGCAATTGTATGTCCCTGTGTGTCGGGCTTTTGGGAACGAGTAGGTTTATAAGACTAAGAGTGTGGGTTTCAAACCTGAGGACAAAGTGAATTCGGGAATTAGGATTAAGGTTTTCAGGGTTGCAACTTAGGTTGTGAGGTTGCCACCTTGTATGGAATCGTTAAAACATGGAATCAAGAATGGGGTTGAAGGGTAGAAAGGGTTTTGAAGTAAGGAGGGGGGCGATTTTCCGAGGGAGGGAAAGGAATTCGGCTAGGATGGGTTAAGGGTTCTCGGTCTCAAGTGAATAATCTAGGTTGATGTTTTGATCACGATGCGTCAACAAGCTGATGGTCCTCCTTCCTTGGTGTTGGCACTTGTTTGACGTTAGGATCCTTGTTGGGCCTTGCTTCCCAGGCTAAGGTTTCATCCTTCCCTTCTATCTTGAGGGAATTTCCCGTGGTGATTTAACACTTACTTCTTTAACGCGTCCAAGGTTTTGACCAAGTTGGGTCAACCAAGTCAACCTTTTAGGGCGCACTTCTCAAATTCTTCCCAAAGTCTCTTGGGAGTTGATAGAACTTGGGTTGAATTTCTCTTCTTATTGAATTTCATCTCCTCGTTAGTGGATGAAATTCTTGGAAAGACTTCATATGTCTTCCCCGGGGTTCGGCTTGTTGCGCCCTTTTGCGTTACTTTGAATGATGGAGGTGTCCTTGTATGCTATCCGTGACCATAATTATTATTACTTAATCAATAATCCTCCTTGGTTAAAAAGGATTAATTAGTAACTAAATTGCTCTCTTCCAGGTTTGAACCCTAGCCAAACCCGCGCTTAACCACTTACCTTGCCAGTCGAGCTAAGCACCCTCTTGGTGTCTTAAACCCGACATTAAACTAATTACCCTTTCCCGAACGGTGCACCCAGTATGAGGACTCGTCTTCCTCTTTCTTTGATCCGTTCCGTCGAGATGCAGCGGCCGCTCCACGGGGACCTCACCTCCTGCCGACCACCCGCTGTCTCCATGTTAGCGTGCTTGCCGGTAAGGGAGGATCGTTATCGTGATTTGCCGCTGAACCCGCTCGAGTTGACTTCTGTCGATCGTTGCCGCTGGACTGCTCCGTTTCTCCTCCGCTTGTTGGAGGTAAGGGAAGGAAGGGTGACTTGACGGTTATTTGTCGTTCGGTTGGGTTTTAGAGCGAGGGAGAGGGTGAGTGATACAGTGCGGTGAGGAAGAGGAGGAGGTATTTGGTTGGTTTTCTTCATACGTATAATCATATGTATATATATATATATATATATATATATGTATATATATATATATATACTCATACGTATATACGTAGCTTAGTTTGTCTAAGAATAATAATAATAGTAATAATAATATTATGTTATTATTATTATTATTATTATTATTATTATTATTATTGTTGTTGTTGTTGTTGTTGTTGTTGTTGTTGTTGTTATTATTATTATTATTATTATTAGGATTAGGTTTTCCTGGTTTAGGTGGGTCAAGATTAAGTACGTTTGGGCTTCGGCTACACTATACTTATTGGTCCTTATAGGGTATTTGGTTTTGGATTTGTGCGAGGGTCCATGATCCACCGTGGGCCATGTCGATCAATTAATGGGGATTAAATCCTTTTTAATTGTTCTTGGTGGAATTAATTTCATAATTAATTCCGGGTTGAGGGGTCGTAATACGGGGTGTTACACTCTTTCCTCTTTTCAGGAAGCTTTGTCCCCGTAGCTTAGGAACTATTTTAGGAAATAAAGGGTTGCGGTTAGCACAGTGGTTGTTTAGGGGAAATATTCTACTGGACAAAATCTAACTATATATATATCTACGTTCTCTTGGTCTGGGTTAAGGGGATTTCGGGTTAGCTTTCTTGTTCTATTGGGTTTCATCCCTTCCTTAGTGGATGAAATTCTTAGCAAGGCTTTATGTCCTCCTTGAGGTTCGGCCTGTTGCACCTACTTGACGATGTTTTCTGTAGCGAGGGCCCCTGACACATCGTTCTCTTTGGAACGTATTTGTTTGCCCGCTCTTGTCAACGCATGGCGTTCTTCGTTGGCGTACGTACTGGTTATGGTTTTTTGTAAAGCCTTCACAGTTTTCGTGCAAGGGTGGGATGGTACGTATTCGTAACTTCTGCCTACTTCGCCGATTTCTATCTAACAACTTATGAGGTAATATCTCACCCTCGCTCAACGATTAGGAAAGGGTGTCGTTGACGTACTACCTTACTTCCTTGCATTCTAATTGGCGTTCCCAGTCTCCGGGCTGGGATAGTTGCGCCCATTCGTGACTAGTTCTGAAAGGGTTCGCTCATGCTGGAGGGAGCGGCTTCCCACTCCTGTTACTTCTTCTTTCGGGTTTGTTCCTGGATTCCGCGTTTGGAGTAGTTGGATTCGGTAGAGATTAGCGGCACTGGAGTAAGCCTCGTTGATAGTCCGAGGTCTGCTTACCACTAGTGTTTCTCGGGCTTCAAAGTTGAGGCCCGATACGAATCTCTCTACTCCGATTACCTCGGTGGGACTAGTTCTAGTGTGAAGCGTGCTAGTTCAAGGAATCGTTTGTTGGTATTCCATGACGGTAGGTGTCCCTTGTCTTAGATGGAGAAACTCTTCGTACATGGATGCTTTTACGTGTGTTGGTTAAAACCGCTCTCGAAGTCGCGCCTTGAGGTGTTCCCAGTTGAACCCCGGTTCTTGTTGGTAAGTGGGATCCTCGTGGATTTACCAGAGATCGGCCTCGTGTCCGAAGTAGAACGAGGCTACCTCCACGCGGCGTTCCTCTGGGCGTCCTACTAACTCGAGGATTTTGTCGAGGGTTCGGATCCATTCTCCTAGGATTACGGGATCCTCTTCTCCTGAGGATGTGGGTGGTCGATGGTTAGAGACTTGTCGGGCGAAGTCTGCGTTTGCGTTTGACGGAGGTGGTGGGGGATTTCTTGTACGTGGTTGCCCTTGCGGGTGCGGGGTGGAATCGTCCTTGTAGTCGTGCCCCTAGGAACTCCTAGTTGGACCCCCGGTTGTTACCCATAAGTGGGTCCTTTTTGGATTATCAAAGATCAGCCTCGTGTCTTCGAACGAGGCTATCTCTACGCGGTGCTCCCCTGGGCATTCCATTATCCCAAGGATTTTGTTGAAGGTTCGGATTCGTTTTGCGATGAGTGTGGGGTCCTTGACTGTCTTCTTGTTGGCGCCGTGCTGCTGGTCTTTAGGGCCAATATTTATTGTAGTGATGGGTCAGTGTGCTGCACCCTTACCTTGGTGTGGTAAGCGTAGGGGGGTTCTTTAAGTCATGGAGGGATAAGGTGAGGGAGGTTATGTGTAGGTTTCACAATCTCACCGCGCGTCCTAAGATTCCTGAGTCCTATGTTCCTAGATACCTAGAGTTCAAACCTAATGTCCTAAAGTCCGGTCTTAAGAGTCTTATCCTAGGGTCAAACTTAAGCTCTGATACCAACTGTAACACCCCAGATTTTCAAGACTTTTTAAAGCTTATAATAAAGGTAGAATCTTATTAAATCCCAAAATATAATACAGACGTTCGGGGTGCTATGCCACACCTGGGCTAGAGAACCCAAGTGCACAGGCTAACTATCTAATATCCTCAAAGCATAAATACATAAATAAGTCACACAGGCCGAAAGGGAAAACTATCTACTTCTACGCTCCAAGTTCTAGTGCGCTCCAGTGACTTAATCTTCTGTGCCTGAAAGCCAAATATATCTGTTCAGCGAGAGATGCTGGTAACCCACTCCAACGCGTTGAAATATAATACATATAGAGATATATATAGATATACGAAAACCATTTTGAGCATGAAGATATATCCTACGAACTCTAGCTTTAAACCGGGAATGACTCGACAGATAAGGCCAGACACAAGCAACAGTTATAACAGGCGTATGCAGTTCACAATAGATAAGGCAAATAAGGCAAAGCATAAACAATAACCATAACCCAACATAAACAGTTCCCAACATAAATCCCGTAGTCATAACCCCCAAGACACTCATAATCACAACTCATCCATATCACAACACATAGCGCACTTTGTTGGCGCCACAGGACCAATCGCATGCCCATACATGAGGGTCAGCGCATATAGCTCTGACACGGCCCTGCAGCACCCTGCCCCGTATCGCAACACGGAGGGGTCGATCGCAACCGACCGATGAACCGCAGCTCATCATAGTGTTTGATCGCAACCAAACAGTGGACCGCAGCCCAAGAGAATGTCATCTGACCGCAGCCAGGAAAGAGGACGAACTGCAGCTCGTATAGAAACGTTTGATCGCAACCAAACGGTGGACCGCAGCCCAAGGGAATGTCATCTGACCGCAGCCAGGAAAGAGGACGAACCGCAGCTCATATAGAAACGTTTGATCGCAACCAAATGGTGGACCGCAGCCCAAGAGTATCAATCTGACCGCAGCCAGCTTCTGAACCGCAGCTCAGGATAACCAATCCGATCGCAACCGAATTGGGGTAACACACACACATAACACATAGCAAGCACATGCAACCCACATCACACATTGGGAAGGAGGATAAAATGTATAACAAACCTATGCGTGATCCGTCACGTACTAAGAATAGTCCTAAGGGGTTCATACTTCTTCCACCTAGGTCAACGGGATACCAATTCAACTAGCATGCAATATAATAGACTCATAAACCTACGAGCGGTACCCGAAACATCAAACTAGACATAGGCACGATAAACGGAGTCCGTTGGGACACCACGGGAACGGGGAAACATCAAACGGGGAAGCCGGGGTCCCAAAGGGGGATGTAAACCAGCGGGTAGCCGGTGGGTGAGGGTTCACCCGCCGGCGGCCACTATTCCGGGCAGCGGGTGCCCGGCGGGCAGCTGCCCGCCCGCCGGCTGCCCGCTGCCGGTGTTGCCCAAGAAGGCCGCGGGTAGGTGGAGGGTCCCTTACCCCCACCTACCCCCCACTGACTCTTATCACACAATTTCGCCCCGGGAACCGTTGTGGAACCTGAAACCATGCTTAGACGCTTTACAACGTAATTAACGACAACACGTAGACAATTAACGGATCAAATACGAGAAACGAACGGCACATAACCTATCATGCTTTTCTAAACATAATCAACACCCAAACATGCGATTTCCCCACCCGATAATCCAAGAATAATATCATACGATACAACCTAGGGTTCTAATCACTTTTATATCAACAAGAATACGGTTCGTCTTCAAATTGCAAGATTCGGTAAGAATAACACATAAGTATCAAAAACATCACGCAATCATCAAGAGCAACACAGAATTATCAAGAATCCCAAATAATCATCAAGAACATCATAATTACCAAGAAACTCCCAATATAAAGATTATCAAGATTCCTCATGGAATCATTATATCAATCGCCAATAATAATCATCACCAATCATTAATACACAATAATATGGGGAAACCCTAAGGGGGAATCATAACTATGAAAATAGGTTTTGTTGAGACATGGGTTACCTCTTAGCCTTAATTAATTCCTTGGCTATGAAGGATCTTTCTTTAAGCTTTCTTGATTTCTTGATTTCTCCTAGGGGAATTCTTGGAGCTCTTTGTGTGGTGAGAGATTATTGTGGTGGGAGTTCTAGGTGCCTCCTAAGTTCCCTATTTATATATTTAAGACTCCTAATTAGGGCCTGAATGGTATGGGTTTACTACTTATATTCCTTATAGGACTAAGTACTTGTTTTAGGGATAAGGGTCCATAGTCCTTATTGGACCATACTAATTAAAGAGGATCCTAATCATAATCTGAATAGTAAAAGACCTACTTCATTTATTCCTAATAGATAACTAGGTCTAGGATTAGGATCTGAATAGTAAAATGTTTACTTTCTTTATTCTTAATAGGCTTAAGCCTCTAATTTAGGTAAGGGTCCACGGTTCATGGTGGACCCCATTAATTAATTAAAGGGGAAACCTAACTGAATTAAATCGTATTTAATTATTATTACGGGATTAATTAAATAATTAATCCGGGATTGAAGGCCGTAACACGAGGTGTTACATTGACACCCAACTAACCCTGACTGAACAATATCCGACCCTTTCCACTGAAAATACGACCATCTCATTTATGAAGGGGACATGTCAGACTCCGCAGCTAGAACGTCTCGGGGGCGGATTATGACGATACGGTCGAGGAGTTTAGCGAGGATATAATGATAGAAGCTTCTTCTCCCGAGGTCATAGAGGTCGTACAACGACCGCGCAAAGCTCTCGCGCAAGAAAGCTCTTATAGCTCAGACAGCTCATCGGGGTCGAGCAGCTCGAGCGGCTCGAGCAGTGACAGCGATAGTGGCACCTCAACGAGCGGTCGCAAATCTCCGACCGAGGACGCTCGGAAAACACCGACGAGAACCGTCGGGGCTGATCACGGAGCTTCCGCTTCTACACATGACCGGGAAGCCACACCAAGTCCGGTCGCGGAAGAACCGACTGCAGCAGCAGCCGCCGCACATGAGTTCGTCTTTCTCAACAGTGAGATTGTCAAGCAGTAAGAATGCCTGCTGACGACTCACGAAGCGGCGAAGATCTCTGCAAGGCTAAGCGGTCGGGTGCAATTCGATACCCGACGGAGTCTAGGGGGGATAAAGGAACGCCACCAAGGGAAGTGGATCGGGATGTATTTCGATTCATTGCAAGCCCCGATCACTTTCCCCTTCTCCCCCTTGCTGACAGTGTTCTTAGGCTATTACCGGGTCTTGCCAGGCCAAATATGCCCGAATGCGCACCACATCTTAGCGTGCTTCCTGCAGATCTGCGCTCGGCACAACGTTGCATGCTCGATGGAGCTCTTCAACTTCATCTACTAGGTCAAGCCCTTGGCGGCTAAGTATGGGGGAGGGGGGGGATTCCTAATGGTTCAATCCCGGACCGACTTGTGTTCGATCGAGGATCTGCCCGGGAATAACCGAGGATGGATAAATCGAATCTTCTCGGTCAAGTACAACCTGTGGATTCTCCCGGTCGACCGGACGTGGGAGACCTTCGGGAAGCAACCTTCCGGATCTCCAGCGAATTTTACGAGTACAAGATTTTCCGGACGAGGGAGGCTTACGACAACGCCCGATTGCCGCCACCTCGATACGACCAGGAACAGAAGTACAAACCCCGACCAATGGGCGTATCGGTTGCCGTAGCGGCGCCTCAGGCCGAGCCGGTCAATGAAGGTCTAACGCTAACTTAGCTTTCCCGACCGTAACTTGGTTTGTTATTTTAACCATGTTGTTTTTGCTTGCAGAGACCGGTCCACCTCGCAACTTCCAGACCGCCAGCGCACCACGATCCCCCCGAGCAAAGATAGCGCTCGGGAAGAAGAATGCTGATGCCGGGGCAGCCAGCGACAAGGAGGCCGGAGGCAGCTCTATCCCGGACGCTCGTCCGCTGGGCGCTTCAACGATAACCACGACTGAAGGGGCCGTGGTCGTGGATACAGCGACCGATGCACTGGCTCCACGAGCCGTCGGTCGCAAGGGCAAGGAAAAGGTGTCCGTGAAGGACACGAAGGAAATGGGCGCACTTAAGCGCCGCCGCAAGCAAAACAGCCCCCCGAGCGGGGTTGTAACAGGCGATGAATCCCTCCTCACCCGGATCAACAATTTGCGTCCGATCGGGGAGGACATGAGCAAGTGGACTCCCGGGTAGGTGACCGAGAAAAGCGCTCAAGATCTAGTCGAGGCATGTTCTGATACTTCTTCATTTTTATGTGCAACTTAAGTCGTTCGAGTTACTGTCTTTTCCTTGCAGTTATCCCGAGCGATCCAGAGTCCTCAACACCGAGTGCTGTTGGCCAACGAGGGCGAGGCTCTGAAAAAGATCGCCGAGCAGTGAGGGAAGGAGAATGCCGAGCTCCAAGAAGGCTTGAAGGCGGCCAAGGGTGCTCAAGATATTGCCGAGAAGGCCGCTCGGATGGCTATGAAGGAGGCAGCCGAGCTAAAAACCCGACTAGGCAACCTTGAAGGCCTAGCAAAATTCCTTTGCCGGGACGAGCCCTCGGCCGAGAAGTTCTTCAAAGAGATGATGAAGAACAAGCTCGGGGAAGACATGATCTGGACGTTCGGGCATTGGGCCTTCAAGTCCGGGCAACGGGCCATGCGAGAGGAGACCCGATCCATTATGGATGAGGTTTTTGAAGGCGATGACCTGAAGTCCGTGCTGTCCACCCTCCCCGACGAAGTTCCTGATCCCGGCCTAGCCCCTATCACCGAGCCATCGCCCTCTAAAGCTACGGCCGAGCCAAGCACCGGCGAGAAGGACGTAGAGAAGGTCGTGTAGTTGCCGACCGTTTATGTAATTATTTTTAAAGTTTTTTGAACTCTATCGGGAGCCCGATCCCGTTTGTACTGGGCAACTTTATTTTTTAATAAATTGATCTTTTTTTCATCTTCTACTTTTTGTAATATATGTTTTTATGTATACACAACTTTAGCCGGTCATCGGTTGCTCGACCCCCCTTTTCGTTCGAGTATTTACTCGACCAATGTTGACCTATTTGTTCGAGTGTTTACCCGACCTCTGTTGACCTATTGGCCTTTCCTTCACCCTAGCACCCACACTGCCGTGCACATGAGGCACGAGTGAGTGCGATAGTGGTTAAAAAGTGAAGCTGATCGGGAACATATCTGGAGCTCTTTTGTCCCGATCGATGGCGTGACCCGATTGTCCGCCGAAGATGAGAGTTATATGCCGGGTATAATCAATTGTCCGGATGAAATGTAAATGACTTTTAGAGTCAGGTAGGTTTATACCCCTATCGGTCGGGACCGAGGGAGAGGTGTGTACCATTATCAGTTGTAACTGAGATTAGACCCCGGTATAATCGGGCAAGTTTAAGCGACATTGTGATCGTTGGGCTTTCGCCCACCCCGATCGTTGATGTTGAGTCTCAATCGAGTAAAGCGCGATCAAGACTAACTTCCGAAGTAGATTTATCAACTCTACTTAACATTTACATGGCTTGATAGCCGATCGAGCCATCGCACGCAGACGATCGAGCAATCATCGATCGACGATACATCATTTATTCCCGTACGCAGACGGATACACATATACAGGTTTTACAAATATGATCAAAGATGGACGTGCCCACTCGCAGGTTGAGCCCCCACTCCATCAGAAATTACACGAGAACATCAATGTCTAAATAATACTAGATTCTCCGAATTTCATGTGCCCTCGATCACTCTTTCGGTCGTTGTTTCCAACCGGTAAGTGCCCGGACGAATTACGGCCGTGATTACATAAGCGCCTTCCCAATTCTGGGCTAACTTGCCTCCTTCCAATGGTTGGCTCGCCTCTCAATGTCGTAATACATAATCTCCAACCTGAAAATATCGTGGGTGAACCCGGACGTCTTTGGTACTCTTCACCCTCTTCTGATACTCGGCCATGCACTGAGCCGCAATTTCTTTCTTCTCTTCGACAACATCTAGATCTACAGCCATATAATGTTCGTTTTCTTCTGCGTTTTATTCACATTCTCTTGCCGTTGGGATCCAAGCCTCAATCGGCAATCGGGCCTCAACACCATAAACCAGAGCAAAAGGTGTTTCCATCGTCGCTTCTCTGGGGGTCGTGTGATATGTCCAGAGCACGTACGGGAGCTCGTCGGCCCAACCACGACCGGTTGAGTGCAACGTTTTCTTCAAACCCTCCAAAATTGTTTGGTTGGCATTCTCTACTTGGCCGTTGCCCTGCGGGTAAGCTACCGACGATCGGATTGAGGTTGTCCCGATCGTTGCCCAGAAATTTTGAAAATATTGGCTCACAAATTGTTGACCGTTATCACTAATCAAGTGAACGGGAACACAAAATCAAGAGATGACGTTCCGCCGTAGAAACCTGGTGCATTGTTGAGAAGTAATAGTGGCTAAAGGTTCGGCCTCGATCCACTTGGAAAAATAGTCAATGACCACAATTACAAAATGCCTTCGGCAGGATAACTGCGGAAAAGACCCTAGTATGTCCACCCCCAACAGGCAAATGGAATCGCGGTCGTGACCGGCTGGTAGAATGTTGCCGGGCGACCAGGCATCCGGGCATAAAGCTGACATGTCTCACACCCTCTAGCAAGCTTCTCACAATCTAACTGAATAGACGACCAATAATACTCGATCACCATGATGCGTCGTGCAAGTGACCGACCTCCCTGGTGTGACGAGCAGACACCCAAATGCAACTCTTTCATCACTAGGTCCGCCTCAAAGGATGTCAAACACCTCATCAAGCGACCACCATATGACCGTTTATACAAACGACCGTCTTGGACTTGGAATCTCGGTGCCCTTAACTTCGCCTTTCGGGCGCGTTGTGGATCATCCGGTAAACGACCATGTTGAAGATACTCCATTAAATCAGAGATCCAAGTTTCCTCAGCCGGTTGAATTGGCGTGACCGGCAAGCGGTGAATACTGTCTCTTGGGATCATCAGAATCCGAGCGATCTTCGACATATGCTCAGGGGCATCCTGTGCCAACTTGGATAGGATATCTGCGTCGGCATTATCCAGTCGGGGAACATGACGGACGGTATACGCCTGGAACAAGTTGAGCTTTTCCATGGCCAAATCTCGATAAGCTTGTAAACGTTCTCTGTTGACCTCATTATCGCCCAAGACTTGCCCGACCACCAATGCAGAGTCAGTCTGTGCCCAGATATATTCAGCCCCTAATTCCCGAGCGCATTGTAGGCCATTGACAAACGCCTCATACTCGGCTTCATTGTTGGTCGGGGTGAATTGATACATCAAGGCATAGTAGACTTTGAAACCCTCCGGGCTCGTTATCACGACTCCTCCGCCCGCTCCTTTCCTACTACTCGACCCATCGGTGGCCAACGACCACCACGCCACCTCGGAATCTTCCACCTCTGGAGGTCGTGTCTCCCGAGCGGTACATTCGACCAAAAAATCGGCCAAAGCTTAGCCCTTGATTGCTGGTCTGGGTCGGTATTCAATGGCATACTGCGTCAGCATCAACGCCCATTTGACCAGGCGTCCAGAAGAAGAAGCGGTGCTGAGAACTGCCCCGATTGGCTAATCGGTTAAAACATGTATGACTCGTCCTTGGAAATAGGGGGCCAACTTCTTTGCCGCTGTATACATGGCGTAGACAATCTTTTCCAGCCGGGAGTAGCGGAGCTCGGGACCATGGAGCACGTGGCTCACATAGTAAACCGGTCGCTGCACCCCTTCTGAATCTGTTCAGCATAACACCGCACTGACAGCTCGATCGGACACGGCTAAATAGACGTCCAGCTCTTCCCCGGGCTCGGGCTTCGACAAGACGATTGGTGACATTAGATACTCCTTCAACTCATCAAAGGCTGCTCGAAATTCATCGTCCCATACGAATCCATTGACCTTGTGCAATACCTTAAAGAACGGTAAAGCACGCTCGGCCAACTTGGAAAGAAATCGACTCAGGGCTACCAATCTCCCGGTCAATTGTTGCACCTCCCGAACGGTCGTGGGCGGCTGCATGTCAAGAATTGCTTTGACCTTGGCGGTATTTGGCTCGATCCCTCTCTTCGTCATCATATAGCCAAGAAATTTCCCCGTTTGCACAGCAAATGTGCACTTGTTAGGATTCAGACGTAGCTGGTACTTCCGCATAATTTGAAAGCACTGTCGAACATCCCGAGTATGATCTACTCAGTCCCGACTCTTCACCAACATATCGTCAATATAGGCTTCCATGGTTCGGCCTAGCAGGTCCTAAAAAAGCATATTGATCATGCGCTGATAAGTCGCTCCTGCATTTCGGAGGCTGAACGGCATAACCCGGTAACAATACAATCTCGGAAACAATACCGAGATATATGTTGCCTACCAACTGATCACAAATCTAATTAGAAAACAATATGCTTGTATTTAATTATTTATATGCGTTACATTATATTCATTCATTGCGTTTTAGCAAAATCATTAAAAAATGAATTACTTTCATTTAAATTAATCCAATTATCTCAGCCGTCGATCAAAACATAATGAATTCCTGACATTTGAATTCAACTTCTTGCAATCACAACGGAAATTAACTAAAATACCACCCCGGGTATTTAAAAAAAAAAAGAAACAAAATATGCAAGCCTTTCTCCTTCCCCGCGAACAGTTAGAAAGACCTTTTCAGATCTTTTTACCTTTGCACCCGCCATATCCAGTTTGATCAGTGTTAGTGAGATACATTTTCAAGCTTTTAGTACTTTGACAGTGCTTAACTACCAGCACCTTGCGTCGCAGCCCCTTTTTTTATTAACTCCGTTGAGATACTAACAGCAGATATGGCGTCTGAAGAACATGCAACCCCCACGGCCGAATCCACCCAGCCTCCACCTTCTAAAAAAAAGGTAAAATTCATATATACATTTTCACATACGCAATTTATAATTTAATTTCATGCACATTAGGTTTTTGTTTGTATAATTTTTAAGATTTCAATTTCTCACGCATTACGATTTTAGTTGACAATACCTAATAAATTCGAATTCACGGATATTATCTCGTTGTATGTATACTTCACATGGATTCATCTTATAGATTTATTTTGCCTCACATTGTTTATTATTTATACGCACGTTCTATTTCTATGTTTTATAATTAACCCCTAAAATTATGAAAATGTTTTCCGCATACTATTTTCATGCCTTAACGCACACTAACTTGTAGACTGGCGCACATAAATTATAAACTCCCATACCTTCCACCAATTCACACACATTCTGCATTTTATCTCTTTTGCAGTTTAAAAGATCATAAGTTTGTATTTGTTTACAAATGTAGGTTCAAAACGCAAGAGGGAACGTAATATGCAGATTGTTGTTGCTCCAGTGGATGAGGGTCCTATTCAGTCTTCAAAAAAGACTAGACCTCGCAAGCCTAAAATCGACGAAATTCTTGCAGGGTTTAAAGAAGTTCAGAACAGGGGGTCATCCTCAATGTTGGTTAAGGCCATTGCAAAATTTACTCCAAAACAACGAACTGCAGTTCAGGAGATGGGATTTGGAAGTCTTTTAAATTTGACAATCACAGAGTTCCCGAACCACCTATGCTTCTGGATCCTGAAACACTATGATGGGATGGTAGGCAAGCTGACACCACGTACAAAAGAAACTTTGGACGTAACTGAAGATGATGTGGAAGCTGTTTTAGGCTTCCCTAGGGAACCCCTAGAGATTAAATACAAGGGAGATAGGATCTCCTCTACTAATAAATTATTCAAAGAGTGGAAGACTAAGTTTGTGGCAAAAAAACTGACGTCTGTGACGTATTCGGAGGCTGTTGCAGCAATGCTTGCTTGCCAAGATGGGGGGAAATGGTTCAAAATCCATTTTATTCTTCTCTTCAACTCCATGTACATTGAAAGTACAAAGAATGGATATATTAAGCCACATATTCTGGAGGTTGTGGACAATGTAGACAAAATCCCCCATTTCAATTAGTGCAGATTCATCCTCCAAACATTGAGTGATGCAGCAGTCAGTTGGCAGAAAAAATATACTGGCTATTTTCCCGGATGCATGTTGTTTATGCTTGTAAGTTTTGATGCATATTCAATTTCTGTAAGAAAAAAATAAAAAGAAGGCAAAATGTTGCTGTTACTGATGTTAATGATACTTTCATTTGTATTCAGGTACATTATGTTGATAGGGTGATTCTCTGCTTCCATCGACCTGTCAAGAGGTGTATTCCAGCATTAGTGGGATGGGCAACTGCACTTCTAAAAGAACAGGAGAAGGCTGAGGCTGAGGCTGGTAGTTTTGGACGTGGAAGAGTTGAGCCACGCAATCCAGAATATATACCAACCCAACCAGCTTCTCACATTCCTCCGGTTGATGCTCAGAGTCACCCTGAGACAGAGCATGTTACTGTTGATGCTGAGGATGTATGTTCATTTTTTTTAAACGCATATTATGAATAATCATACGCACGTTAGGTATTTCTATCACGCACATTAAGATTTACTTTGACGCACACTAGTTAATGATCCTTTGCAAATTACCAAAATTATATACATATTGGTTGAACGCACATTAACACAATACATGACGCACATTAAGGTCTGATAGATGTAGTTAACATTGATACACATCATGTACTTATGTAACACCCCCCAAACATACGACTTAAAGATAAGTCTTAACACCTGCAGATCAAGCACAAAACTAGCACAGCGGAAGATAAAAGATAACTTGGATATAAGACATCCAAAATCCGGGGTGTTATGCCACGTATACCACACATGGTATACGCTACGGCGACAATCTGCAAGTGTAACTACAATCCCAAAACAACAAACAGCTAAACATAAAGCAGTCTAAGATATGGGCACGCAGGCCACAAAACACTGTCTAACGGGAACAGGTACAAATCTACCGGCTCTAGACATCACGCTCAACACCTGAAAGATACAAAGATAAACATCGGGGCGACGCCCGGTCAGCGAAAGATGCTGGTAACCCACCAATACCGTTAAGTATCATAAATAGGTAGATATATAATATGAAAACCATTTTCGAAACGGAATATATATATATATATATATATATATATATATATATATATATATATATATATATATATATATATATATATATATATATATATATATATATATATAAGTTAAAAACCAAGATCATGAGACAACACAAGACTCACCACTCACAAGGACAACACCGGGAACACATCCCAACCACAAAGGACAACCACACACACAACGATAACGACTCACACAACGGCAACACATGCCAAAACACAAGCCTCCGTGACTACACACGTCACAAGAGAAGAGAACTCACCACACACCGGCTTCACAAGCCCTCCTCGTGACATAACCCATCACGAGTTGATATGCCTTCCTTATGCCATGTTCCAACCTTATGGCTACCCCAATCCTTATCCTTCTGTGCCACCCATTACCTCCGGAAAGCCCCTGTACAACCAAGTCCAACCTTGTTCCTCCGGGACTGTCGTCCCCCACCTATAACCACCAATGGAAACCCACCAATTTGTTGGCACACAGGCCCGGATAATACAATGTTATCTCCCCAATACACGAGGACTCTGCCTCCTCCATGAATTCACGTCACGGCCACCACGAGGACCGCTGCAATACCTTGGTGACAAGCGTCCCATACCACTGTCGTGCAATCCAGGTAGAGCCACACACACACACCACTCACAAGGAACAAACAACGGATTGCAAGAAAAGGGTACGAAATATACTCACAAGCGAAGGGTCACCACCCAATGACAACAACGACGCTAGCATTACGATAATAACTAGCAAGCTCAACAAAGAAGAAACTCAAGATAGTTCCGAAGAACTCACAAGACACCACACGGTTCAACGAAACACAATGTTGAACACTTAACACGATTCACAACACCAAAGATCCTATATGGATACCTATCAAGAAGCTCTAGACCTACGAAACATCAAGAAGACGCTCAAAGAGATCCACAAAACAACAACGGAAGGTCAAAAGATCAAAGACCAAGACAAACAAAACATGGGGAACAAATCCCATCTCAACTCCACCGTGTACCCCGCGGGTGGACCCACGGGTAGTGCCCCACCCGTGGTCCCGCCCGCGGGTACACAACCCACAAGGCCAATGTTCCCGCGGGTAAGCCGGCGGGTGGTGCCCCGCCTGCCGTTCCGCCCGCGGGTACGTCCCTGTACCACAACAAATCCCTTCAGGGATTTTCTCCTCCAAACACAAATTCAAGTCCAAAATATGCCAAATCTCACCAAGCACAACAAAATGACTTGAACCAAGGAATATGCCAAGCAATGGCACAAAGGAAACCTAAACACAAGCTCTAGATATGCAATATCACAAGATAAATGCAGACTCTCACATTTCACAAGAAAGAACATGTCGAAGCCAAGAAATCATATATAGGTAAGCAAAATAGGTTTTGTAGAGCATGTGTTACCTCTTGAAGACCAAAAGAACTCTCCTTACACCACAACAAGCTCTCCACTAAGCTCACAAGCTAAACCCACTTCAAGATCAAACCAAAAGATCATAAAGATTCAACCTTTAACAAAAAGACAACTAAGAAGGAACCAAAAAGACTAGACAAGCTTAGATCTTATCCTTCTAGATGCCAAAATAGAGGAAAGATTGAATCTTGGAAGCAAAACTTGGAATCTTGACAAAGGCTCTTTTTGGCTTGAAGAACAAGCTACTCTTGTTTTCTAGAGAGAAGATGGAGATATTTTCTATGGAATGTAAGGGATGAAATGAGGTAGTCTTTTAGGTTTAGGTTACAAAGAACTAGCTCATGGTGAAAAGACAAGGTTTCCCTTACTAACTCTCAAAAAGTGTTGGGAACAAGGGAACTACTCTCAAAGCACAAGGTACAACTCCACTTAAAGATTGACTAGTCAAAATCTAGTCCTTGAGTATCAAAAATCAGGATTTTAGGAATCAATTCCTCAAAAGAAATAGAATTAATTACTAAATTAATTCATGGCTTGGAATGTGGATTTTTGGGGTGTCACATCCTTTCCCCCTTCAAAGAAGTTTCGTCCTCGAAACTTGGGTACAACGAATTGAAAAGAAAGGTAACAAGGAAACAAAATTCTGACAAGAGGTTCAAGAATATCCCTTTTGGTCAACAACTCCAAAAGTTCACTCAAAGGTTCCAAAGCAAAAGAAACGGCATTACGAAACAAGAATAGGCAAGAGGTCAACAAAACGGATAGATTGGCATCAAGAACTCTAATCCTCAACACAACACCCAACTTCTAGCCTATAACCAAGAACTCAACCACTAACCCAAACACCAACTAAACAAACCAGCTATCTAACAACAACCAAAGGCTAAACAACTATCTCAAACACCACTAGCAAACTAGCTAAGCAACAAAGCAACAAGCAAAGCAAGCAAGCACACAAAGCACACAACAACCAAACACCAAGCTACAACAACCAAGAAAACAACAAAGGAGAAACAAACGGGGTTACCACAACACCACTAGAACTCTTCACTCTCTGACTCTGATGCCTCTTTAGATTCTTCCTCTTCGGCTTCAACTCGGTGACTAGAACTAGCTTCAAACCGATCTAACCTTTGATGCACTGCGGCAAACTGCGACCTCACAAACGCAAAACCCTCGGCGATCAAACTGTTCTGCTGACGAAGCAAAGAAGCGACATCCTGATCTCTCTTGGTGCGGACTTATCTCCTTCTCCCTCCTCACTATCCGATTCACTTAACTCAGCTTCAGCGGTCTCCGGTGCTCCTTCTTCTCCTTGATCAACTTCTTCCTCAACTTCTTCATCACCACCCAAACTCTGAACTGTAAGGCTCAACTTCCTAGCGTGGATCCCAAGCTCAGCAGCTAACTCTTCTCTCTCAACAGGTGCTTTCCTAGCAACCTCTTCAAGCGTGATGTACTCACCACTATCCAACTGAAAGAGATTACAACTTCGGAGATTGGCGGTATCCAACACCATCTTTCCCACAGCTTTCAGAGAACAACCATCCACACTAACACCTTTCTTAACCAAAATCCAACTTAGCACCATCCCATACGGCAAACTCTTCCGGTTGTGATCCCGGCAAAACACCATGTGTTGCATCATCAAAGCAGGCAGATTGAACTTAACCATATTCTTCAAACAGAAAGCAAAGGTACACTTAAGCTTACCCAACAAACTGCTCTTGTTATTATTGGGCAACAAGCAATCTGACACCAACATAACCAAGATCCTTTGCTCCGCAGACAACCACTTCCTTTCCGGCCTCGAAGCTTGAGTGAAACCACTCGTACGACCAAACAGATAACTCAAATAGTCACGGTACCCCATGGTATCTGTACTAATCCAAGAGTGACCACTGTACTGAGCTACTCCGGTAGCAGACAAACTCAACAACTGGGCTAACCTCTTCTCAGACAACACAACCTTCACACCTCTCACCTTAGAGGTGATCTCAAGCCTTTCACCTTCCTTTGTCACAACCATGTGACGATAAAACTCTTTTACCAAACTCGGGTAAGTCTCGGCCCTTATGGCGAGAAAACCATCCAACAAACCTTGAAACTTAAGCAAATCCAACAAAGAACTTGAAAAAGATTCCGGATCAAAAGCTTTACCTTCAAGCACAAGGTAGTGGGCATCCACCCATTCCGCTTTTCTTGCCAAACTTGACCTTCTAGGCATGGTGAAAGATGATCCAAAGCTCAACAAACAAAGCTCACAACTCCTTATTCAACAACACTCACAACTCTCTCTCTCTCTCTCGAGCTCTCTCTCTCTCTCGGGCTCTCTCTCTCTCTCGGGCTCTCTCTCTCTCGAGCTCTTGGCGACACGGCTACAGCGGGGCGACGGCGACGGCGAGCTTCCTGCGGCGAGCTCCGGCTACGGCGGTAACGGGCAGGTGACGCGACGGGGGGTGGTTCGGGTAGCTCACGGGTAGGGAAGAAGAAGAAGAGAACTTGGGGAAAGAGGTTAGGGATTTGGGTGAGATTGGGGAAAAAAGATGATTAAATTGGGGATTTTGAACAAAGAGGGATTTCAAGGCTCAAAAGGAATTAAAATGGGTTAGGTTCCAAGAAAGATAATTAGCTTAAATGGTTTGGAAGATAGGTAGGAAAGAAATTAGCTAAGGTCCGAAACTCAAAGGCTACAAAGAAACAATAGGCTACACAAGGAAAAATTTTGGGTAGGGAAGGCTATTTTTCCAAATCAAAGAATACTTAGAAAATTTAGGGAAAGGAACAAGGAATTGTTGTAAGAACAACCAAGTGCAATGGTGAAAGAATTGGGCTAAGCACAAGATAACTCAAGGATAGGTGGCTACCACGAAACAAGATGCCAACTAAGGAAAACACTTAGCAAGAAAAGAGTCTATACTAAGCATCCAACGAAGAACAAGCAAGGAAACAAAAGGGCAACAAAGGACAAAAAGGCAACAAGGGAACAAAACACTCACGGAAAAACAAGGATGGGCTCAACAACAAGGGTTACCTGCTAACTCCTCCTCCACCAAACCCTCCGACTCCGCCTGCGAACGCGCCATCACGAAAACTCTCCCCGGCGGCCTAACTCCAACGGCTCCACGACTCGAACTCCCTCCTGGTGCTCCTCCAGCTCCCGGTGGCGGCGATAACGCTCTCTGACCGACAAGCTGAGGACACTCCGCGACTCTATGACCAACAACCCCACAGCGAAAACACTTATACGCTTGGCCAAAGAAAACTAAACCCGGGTGCACCTTCCCACACTTGCGGCAAACAACCGACTTAGCTTGAACCGAAAGCTCCATCCTAACGGGCCCTTGAGAAGAAGAAGACACAACTCTAGCCGGAAAACTCTGACGGGACTTCTTGAAAGCAAAAGAACCACCACTCTCAACTCTCGTCCTAGCCAACTCAAGCGACTGGAGCTGCTGAACACGAAACAGATCTGCGGCACACAGATACGCATCCTTGAGGGAACTGGGTCTGCTCACTGTCAACGCCTTTCGTGGCTCATAATCCAGACCGGCAACGAAACGCTCAACTTTGGCAAGCTCTGTAGGCACCAACATCCTCGCGAAGCGCGCTAACTCTAGGAACTTCTTGTGGTACTCCACCACAGATAAAGGTCCTTGCTGAAGATGAAGGAATTCATCAAACATAGCGGCTCTCACGTGCGCCGGGTAGAACCTTTCGCGCATCTTATCCTTGAGCGCTGTCCAATCAAACCCAGGCTCTTCAAGAAAGGCCGAACTCTCGTGGATCCACCACAGATCAGCTTCTTGGCTGAAATAGAACGTTGCGAGTTCTATTCTCCTTTCTTCAGGACAACCAACCACAGCAAAAATCTTATCAAACGCCCGTAGCCACTCTTCAAGGACTACAGGGTCTTCTTCACCAGCAAAAGAAGGAGGCCGATGCCCTGACACTAAACGACCTACATCACGGTGCTCAACAGAAGGCGGAGGCGGTACAGCTTGATTGTTGTTCAACAGAGCTTCACTAAGAGACTGCATTGTCTGCGTCAACTGATGGAGATTCTGGGCAAGCTGCTCATTGGTCGGAGGCTCTGGGGTGCGGGCGCGAGAACGAGGAGGCATCGCACAGCTGCTACAACAACAAGGTTACCACAAAAAAGCAAGCAAGCAAGCAAGGCAGAAAACAACACACATCTCACTGCGCAACCTAGCGTCCTAAGCCTAGCACTTAACTTCATAAGGTCGCTTAGAGGTCTCAGATCACACTTAAACACTTAGATAGACTAGACTTAACCCTGCCTAGGCTCTAAACCTAGGCTCTGATACCAACTGTAACACCCCCCAAACATACGACTTAAAGATAAGTCTTAACACCTGCAGATCAAGCACAAAACTTGCACAGCGGAAGATAAAAGATAACTTGGATATAAGACATCCAAAATCCGGGGTGTTATGCCACGTATACCACACATGGTATACGCTACGGCGACAATCTGCAAGTGTAACTACAATCCCAAAACAACAAACAACTAAACATAAAGCAGTCTAAGATATGGGCACGCAGGCCACAAAACACTGTCTAACGGGAACAGGTACTAATCTACCGGCTCTAGACATCGCGCTCAACACCTGAAAGATACAAAGATAAACATCGGGGCGACGCCCGTTCAGCGAAAGATGCTGGTAACCCACCAATACCGTTAAGTGTCATAAATAGGTAGATATATAATATGAAAACCATTTTCGAAACGGAGTATATATATATATATATATATATATATATATATATATATATATATATATATATATATATATATAAGTTAAAAACCAAGATCATGATACAACACAAGACTCACCACTCACAAGGACAACACCGGGAACACATCCCAACCACAAAGGACAACCACACACACAACGATAACGACTCACACAACGACAACACATGCCAAAACACAAGCCTCCGTGACTACACACGTCACGAGAGAAGAGAACTCACCACACACCGGCTTCACAAGCCCTCCTCGTGATATCACCCATCACGAGTTGATATGCCTTCCTTATACCATGTTCCAACCTTATGGCTACCCCCATCCTTATCCTTCTGTGCCACCCATTACCTCCGGAAAGCCCCTGTACAACCAAGTCCAACCTTGTTCCTCCGGGACCGTCGTCCCCCACCTATAACCACCAATGGAAAACCACCAATTTGTTGGCACACAGGCCCAAATAACACAATGTTATCTCCCCAATACACGAGGACTCTGCCTCCTCCATGAATTCACGTCACGGCCACCGCGAGGACCGCTGCAATACCTTGGTGACAAGCGTCCCATACCACTGTCGTGCAATCCAGGTAGAGCCACACATGCACACCACTCACAAGGAACAAACAACGGATTGCAAGAAAAGGGTACGAAACATACTCACAAGAGAAGGGTCACCACCCAACGACAACAACGACGCTAACATTACGATAATAACTAGCAAGCTCAACAAAGAAGAAACTCAAGATAGTTCCGAGGAACTCACAAGACACCACACGGTTCAACGAAACACAATGTTGAACACTTAGCACGATTCACAACACCAAAGATCCTACATGGATACCTATCAAGAAGCTCTAGACCTACGAAACATCAAGAAGACCCTCAAAGAGAACTACAAAAGAACAACGGAAGGTCAAAAGATCAAAGACCAAGACAAACAAAACACGGGGAACAAATCCCATCTCAACTCCACCGTGTACCCCGCGGGTGGACCCACGGGTAGTGCCCCACCCGTGGTCCCGCCCGCGGGTACACAACCCACAAGGCCAACGTTCCCGCGGGTAGGCCGGCGGGTGGTGCCCCGCCCGCCGTTCCGCCCGCGGGTACGTCCCTGTACCACAACAAATCCCTTCGGGGATTTTCTCCTCCAAACACAAATTCAAGTCCAAAACATGCCAAATCTCACCATGCACAACAAAATGACTTGAACCAAGGAATATGCCAAGCAATGGCACAAAGGAAACTTAAACACAAGCTCTAGATATGCAATATCACAAGATAAATGCATAGACTCTCACATTTCACAAGAAAGAACATGTAGAAGCCAAGAAATCATATATAGGTAAGCAAAATAGGTTTTGTAGAGCATGGGTTACCTCTTGAAGACCAAAAGAACTCTTCTTACACCACAACAAGCTCTCCACTAAGCTCACAAGCTAAACCCACTTCAAGATCAAACCAAAAGATCATAAAGATCCAACCTTTAACAAAAAGACAACTAAGAAGGAACCAAAAAGACTAGACAAGCTTAGATCTTACCCTTCTAGATGCCAAAATAGAGGAAAGATTGAATCTTTGAAGCAAAACTTGGAATCTTGACAAAGGCTCTTTTTGGCTTGAAGAACAAGCTACTCTTGTTTTCTAGAGAGAAGATGGAGATATTTTCTATGGAATGTAAGGGATGAAATGAGGTAGTCTTTTAGGTTTAGGTTACAAAGAACAAGCTCATGGTGAAAAGACACGGTTACCCTTACTAACTCTCAAAAAGTGTAGGGAACAAGGGAACTACTCTCAAAGCACAAGGTACAACTCCACTTAAAGATTGACTAGTCAAAATCTAGTCCTTGAGTATCAAAAATCAGGATTTTAGGAATCAATTCCTCAAAAGAAATAGAATTAATTACTAAATTAATTCATGGCTTGGAATGTGGATTTTTGGGGTGTCACAACTTATCCTACAAATGTTCATTTCCCACACAGGAATATTGCACTGCATATGAACAGAGTTTAAAGAACTTCTGTGATGAGATGAACAAGCTTCTTCACTACAACAACACATCATCCTCCATTGTCCGCAACAAAGATAGGGTGACAAATCTGAAATCCCTTGTTGACAAAGCACTTGCTGCTGGGATTCCAGGGGTGGAATCGACTCTCTCCCAAGAGGAAACAAGTGCATTGAATCCTGAAACATATATTGCAATTGAATTTGCAATACATAATAAACTAAAATATCTTAGAGAGTCTTGTGATATGCATGCTTCTGACTCGGGGATTAGCCCACTTCAAACAACCCCCGTTCCAACACAAACACGTACAAATACTCTAGATGATATTGCACATGTTGCCTCTCTCTACGCTACTGAAGAACAAAAACACGCCGTTTCAATAGAGGGACATGAGGATTCAGACAAACTGCCAAAATCTGCTGAACAGGATGGTGAGAAGATTAACGCAATTGCCAGTGAACCTCGTGCAGACATTGAAGAAAAAAATGGAGTTGAGGGGGTTGAGCAAGCTGAGCTTCCAGAACAACTTTCACTGCAAGACAGTGTTAGACATGCTGCTGCTGATAATGAGTGTGAGAAAACTATGACGGCTGGAAATGAAGAACACCAAAGAGTCACACCAGAAATTACAATATATGACATAGAACAAGGTGATATTGAAATAAACCTTCAAGTGTCTCCTATTGATGCACAGGGTACTGCGACGAATGCTGAGCATGCAGTATGTTTTCCAGAAGCTGAGAAACAGCAACATGAAAGCATACCAGAGCCGTGTCATGAAGTAGCTCATCCTTCTGTTGATGGAGTTTCTCCTAATGTTCAAGCAGACATAGTACCAGTAGCAGCGACTTCGAAGAAACATGGAAAGGCTATATTAGAGACTACTGAAGAGAATCAGCAGAAAGAACGGAGAAGACGAAAACGGTCAGAATCATTGAAATCCCCGTTCTTTTTAAGACAAGTGAAACTCTCATCACCAATCACTCCTGCTGAGAAAGTACTTAAAGTTTGGATTGAAAAGGCAGACGAATCGATTCAGTAAGTTATACCTAAGATCCCTATTTTGGTTTTTTGCTAATTGATCCTGCTAATATCTTGAATTTTTTATTTTATTATTTTTTTGTTTTTTCTAATCTTTATGTTAAATATTTTTATCTGCATATTTGTAGCTATCAAAAAGTGTTTGAGAATGGTGAAAACTCCTATTCTTGGTGAATATGAAATCATTGCTAAAGAATGAGCATGTTGTCTAACAGGCTTTGGTGTAACACCCCGTGTTACGGCCCCTAAGACCACTTAATTAATTAATCTATAACCCATGAGAAAGAATAAGTTATTATGATTAATTTGGGGAAAAAGGCCCACCATAGTCCGTGGACCCCCATCCCTAAAGCCCAATACCTAATCCTAGGAGGATTAAACCCCATAGCATATAAATAGGGAACTTAGAAGGCATTTAGAATCCCCACCACAATTATCTCCCACCACCCAAGGAGCTCCAAGAATTCCCCTAGGAGAAATCAAGAAATCAAGAAAGCTTAAAGAAAGATCCTTCATAGCCAAGGAATTAATTAAGGCTAAGAGGTAACCCATGTCTCAACAAAACCTATTTTCATAGCTATGCTTTCCCCTTAGGGTTTCCCCCATATTGTGGTAAATGGCGATTTATGATGATTATTATTGATGTTGATATAATGATTCCATGAGGAATCTTGATAATCTTGATATTGGGAGTTTCTTGATAAATATGATGTTCTTGATAATTAATTGGGATTCTTGATGATTATGCATTGTTCTTGGCAATTATGGTGTTCTTGATGATTGATTGGTATCCTTGGTGATTATGTGTCGTTCTTACCGAATCTTGCAATTAGAAGACGAATCGTATTCTTGTTGATATAAAAGTGATTAGAACCCTAGGTTGTATCGTGTGATATTACTCTTGGATTATCGGGTGGGAAATCGCATGTTTGGGAGTTGATTATGTTTAGAAAAGCATGATAGGATATGTGCCGTTCGTTTCTCGTATTTGATCCGTTAATTGTCTACGTGTTGCCGTTAATTACGTTGTAAAGTGTCTAAGCATGGTTTCACGTTCCACAACGGTTCCCGCGGCGAAAAGTGATGAAAAGAGTCAGTGGGGGGTAGGGGACCCGCCACTTACCCGCGGCATTTTCGGGCAGCTCCGGCAGCGGGCAGCGGGTGGGCGGGCAGCTGCCCGCCGGGCACCCGCTGCCCGGAACAGTGACAGCCGGCGTGCAGCCGGCGGGTGGACCCCCACCCACTGGCTACCCGTTCGAAATTTCCCCCACCCGGGACCCCGGCTTCCCCGTTTGATGTTTCCCCGATCCCTGTGGTGTCCCAACGGACTCCGTTTATCGTGCCTATGTCTAGTTTGATATTTCGGGTACCGTTCGTAGGTTTATGAGTCTAATGTATTGCATGCTAGATGAATTGGTATCCCGTTGACCTAGGTGGAAGAAGTATGAACCCCTTAGGACTATTCTTAGTATGTGATGGATCACGCATAGGTTTTGTTATACGTTTATCCCCCTTCCCAATGTGTAATGTGGGTTGCATGTGCTTGCTATGTGTTATGTGTGTGTGTTACCCCAATTCGGTTGCGATCGGATTGGTTATCCTGAGCTGCGGTTCAGAAGCTGGCTGCGGTCAGATTGGTATTCCTGGCTGCGGTCAGATGACATTCTCTTGGGCTGCGGTCCACCGTTTGGTTGCGATCAAATGTTTTTATACGAGCTGCGGTTCGTCCTTTTTCCTGGCTGCGGTCAGATGACACTCTCTTGGGCTGCGGTGCACTGTTTGGTTGCGATCAAACATTATGATGAGCTGCGGTTCATCGGTCGGTTGCGATCGACCTCCTCGTGTTGCGATACGGGGCATGGTGCTGCGGGGCCGTGTCAGAGCTATATGCGCTGACCCTCATGTATGGGCAAGCGATTGGTCCTGTGGCGCCAACAATGTGCATTATGTGTTGCGATATGGACGAGTTATGACTATGAGTGCCTTGGGATGTGACTATGGGTTTCTTATTGGGGATTGTTTATGATGGGTTATGAATACTGCTTATGCTTTGCCTTAATTGCCTTATCTATTATGAACTGCCTATGACTGTTATAACTGTTGCTTGTGTCTGGCATTATCTATCGGGTCATTCCCGGTTTTAAAGCTAGAGTTCGTAGGATATATCTTCATGCTCAAAATGGTATTCGTATATCTATATATATTGCTATATGTTTTATATTTCAACGCGTTGGAGTGGGTTACCAGCATCTCTCGCTGAACAGATATTTTTGGCTTTCAGACACAGAGGACTAGAACACTGGAGCGCGCTAGAACTGGAGTGTAGAAGTAGATTAGCTTCCCTTTCGGCCTGCGTGCTATATTATGCATTATATTTCGGTGGACATTAGTTAGACAGCCTGTGCACCTGGGTTCTCTAGCCCAGGTGTGGCATAGCACCCCGTACGCTTATGATACACTCTGGGATGTAATGAGATATTACCTTTATTATATCAGTTTTAAATGTCTTGAAAATCTGGGGTGTTACAATTGGTATCAGAGCCTAAGTTTGACCCTAGGATAAGACTCTTAAGAACGGACTTTAGGACACTAGGCTTAAACTCTAGGTACTTAGGGACATAGGATTCAGGAATTTTAGGACACGCGGTGAGATTGTGAAACCTACACATAACTTCCCTACACGTTACCCTTCCTCATTCTAAAACCCTTCCCCACTTATCACTTCATAAGAAGTACAACGGGCTTTAATCTAACGTTCTTATAAACACTGACCAGAAAGACGATAGTATGGCACCGAACAGAAGACAATCAACAACTCCAGAACCCGCTACTGACGACCCCTTGACCCAGACTCTACAGCAACTAACACAAGTCGCGCAGGCACTGAGTGACGCGGCCCTTTGCAACATCAGACCCCCACCACCTCCGACAAACGCGAACTCAGACATTGCCCGACAAGTCTCAAATCACCGACCACCCACGTTCTTCGGAGAAGAGGACCCCGCAGTCCTAGATGAATGGATCCGGACTCTTGATAAGATTCTAGGGGTGCTAGAATACCCGGAGGAACGCCGCGTAGAAATAGCCTCGTTCTACTTCGGACACGAGGCCGACCTTTGGTGGATCCACGAAGGACCCACCCACCGGCAAGAACCGGAGTTCAACTGGGAAAGCCTCAAGGCACGACTACGTGAACGGTTCTACCCAACTCACGTGAAGGCATCCATGTACGAAGAGTTCCTTCATTTAAAGCAAGGAACGGCCACCGTCGTGGAATATCATAAACGATTCCTCGAACTGGCACGCTTCGCGCCAGAACTTGTCTCCATCGAAGTAACCAAGGTGGAAAGATTCGTATCGGGCCTCAACTTTGAAGCCCGGAAGGCACTAGTGGTAAGCAGACCTCGGACCCTCAACGAGGCTTACGTCAGTGCCGCAAATCTCTATCGAATCCAGCTACTCCAATGTGGGGTTCAGGAACAAATGCGAAGAAGGAACACCGGAAGTGGGGCACCGCCGGTGAAAAGAACCAGGAACGACGCCGGTACAAGGCCGAACAACCCGACCAACCAAAGACCGCCCCCGGGGAACAATGAAGCTAACCCAAGAAGCTTCCCTTGCCCGAGATGCAACAAAAGCCACAGAGGCAAGGACTGCGCGGGCAACCCCTGGCGATGCTTCAACTACGGGGAGGAAGGACACAAGGCCTTCCAGTGCACCCGACCCCAAAGACCATGCCCCACCACCGTGGGTCAACACGGGGGCATCAGTCACTAAGAGGGCTACAGCGCCCCCGGGAAAGTATTCGTCATAAGCCAAACGCAAGCCAACCTCGGAAGCGAAGAAGACCTGGAAGGGGAAAACCCAACTCCGGAAGACGAGGACCATACAGACCCCACCGAAGAGAACCCAGAAAACGAATTCTGCCTAGGATAAACCATCACCCCCTTGTAACCACCCCTAGACCATCTATTTAGCTTAATACTTCCAAAGCATTATGTCTACTTAGCTTAGCTACTTAGAAAGTATTATGAATAAAGATCTTTGATCAAATTTCGATTCCACTACGAAGACAAAGCACAAGTTAAGCCATCAACCCCAACCCTTTCCCACTAAAAGACAAAATAAGGAAAAAAACAAAGGAGGACCACACCGCCAAGAAATGCCTAATGTTCCCAATGGGAATTGAACTTTAGACCTCCCACTTATAAAGCTAAGTTCTTAACCACTAGCTCATGTGTGTTTCTTGAAACCTTAAGGGGATAACCCCTTATTAAACCCCTCCAAGTCCCTAAAACCCATAAAATCCCCAAATCATAAACCCTTCTCCTTCTTCCCCAAATCACCCAACCCCCTCTCTTCTCTCTCTCACGACCCCCCCTAAAGCCCTCACCGGCCGACCACCGTAAGACGCCCCGCAACCTCGCGACGCCGCCCCAGTCACACGCCGCCGCCGGCCGACGCACGACCGCCAGCCCGCGACGCCGCACCGCCGCCCGAATTCGGCCACCCCTCTCCGCCCGGTGGATGCCCAGCTCCAACCCGCTGCCACCACCATACGACACCGCCTTGGAGCCTGCTGCCGCCACCGGCTCGCCGTTGCCTCCCCTCGAACCTACGCTCGCCGGCGCCCTTCGCGATAACGAGCAAGAACTGCCGCCGGAGACCACCGGAAAAGTCGCCGGAAAATCGCCGTCGCCGCCGTGCCGGAAAAAGGAGCAGCCGGAAAACGCCACCAACAAACGATCATCATCATGCCAAAGAAGCCTCTCAGAATCCGTACCCCGGAGTGGAGCAATGCCGATTACACCGTAATCGGAGGTAAAGCACTCGAACCCGACCAATTCTCTCCGGAATTGGTTGACATGCTTAAACATCAAGGGCTTTTAGATACTTATCTCGACATTAAGGGGGACACATACCCCGACTTGGTAAAAGAGTTTTACCAACACCTTGTGGCCACCAAACGGGGTGACAAGATAGAAATTGCCACCAAAGTCCGTGGCAAGGAAATTGTGCTTTTCGAGGGTCGCTTGGCCAAACTCTTGAAATTGACCACCACGGGTGTGTCTAACTATGACCGGAAAGGGTGGATTGACACCCCAACCACGGGGTACAAGGACTACCTCGGGTACTTACTCGGGAAAGAGGATGGGTTCACCTCGGCCACCCGACCAAACCGGAAATGGCTATCGGCGGAGCAAAAGATATTGGTTATGATTGTAACCGATAGCCTCTTGCCCACCAATAACAAGAGCAAGGATGTGGGAAGCTTGGAGTGCACCTTTGCGTATCTCCTAAAACACAAAATCAAGTTCAACCTGCCGGCACTCATGCTAAAGCATATGGAATTCTGTAAAACGAACAATCGGCTTAGCCTACCCTACGGGATGATCCTAAGTTGGATCATGGAGAAAAAGGGGGTGGATCTAAGCCACACCGAGGTCAAAACCCCCAATGGTATGGTTTTCAATGCCCAAAACCTTCGCCGCAACGACATCTACTACACCGAGGGAGGACATTACCTCACCCTCGAAGAAATTTGCCAAAAACCCGAGGAAGAACGAAGAGAATTTGTTGACCGGTTGGACTTCTCCAACAAGAAGCTCAAGCGAGCCATGCAGGATTGTGGGGGCTCGGAGGGAAATGAGGAGCAGGAGGAGGATGACGGGCCTAACCCGTCAGTGCAACCACGATCACTTTTTAAGACAAGTGAAACTCTCATCACCAATCACTCCTGCTGAGAAAGTACTTAAAGTTTGGATTGAAAAGGCAGACGAATCGATTCAGTAAGTTATACCTAAGATCCCTATTTTGGTTTTTTGCTAATTGATCCTGCTAATATCTTGAATTTTTTATTTTATTATTTTTTTTGTTTTTTCTAATCTTTATGTTAAATATTTTTATCTGCATATTTGTAGCTATCAAAAAGTGTTTGAGAATGGTGAAAACTCCTATTCTTGGTGAATATGAAATCATTGCTAAAGAATGAGCATGTTGTCTAACAGGCTTTGGTGTAACACCCCGTGTTACGGCTCCTAAGACCACTTAATTAATTAATCTATAACCCATGAGAAAGAATAAGTTATTATGATTAATTTGGGGAAAAAGGCCCACCATAGTCCGTGGACCCCCATCCCTAAAGCCCAATACCTAATCCTAGGAGGATTAAACCCCATAGCATATAAATAGGGAACTTAGAAGGCATTTAGAATCCCCACCACAATTATCTCCCACCACCCAAGGAGCTCCAAGAATTCCCCTAGGAGAAATCAAGAAATCAAGAAAGCTTAAAGAAAGATCCTTCATAGCCAAGGAATTAATTAAGGCTAAGAGGTAACCCATGTCTCAACAAAACCTATTTTCATAGCTATGCTTTCCCCTTAGGGTTTCCCCCATATTGTTGTAAATGGCGATTTATGATGATTATTATTGATGTTGATATAATGATTCCATGAGGAATCTTGATAATCTTGATATTGGGAGTTTCTTGATAAATATGATGTTCTTGATAATTAATTGGGATTCTTGATGATTATGCATTGTTCTTGGCAATTATGGTGTTCTTGATGATTGATTGGTATCCTTGGTGATTATGTGTCGTTCTTACCGAATCTTGCAATTAGAAGACGAATCGTATTCTTGTTGATATAAAAGTGATTAGAACCCTAGGTTGTATCGTGTGATATTACTCTTGGATTATCGGGTGGGAAATCGCATGTTTGGGAGTTGATTATGTTTAGAAAAGCATGATAGGATATGTGCCGTTCGTTTCTCGTATTTGATCCGTTAATTGTCTACGTGTTGCCGTTAATTACGTTGTAAAGTGTCTAAGCATGGTTTCGGGTTCTACAACGGTTCCCGGGGCGAAAAGTGATGAAAAGAGTCAGTAGGGGGTAGGGGACCCGCCACCTACCCGCGGCATTTTCGGGCAGCTCCGGCAGCTGCCCGCCGGGCACCCGCTGCCCGGAACAGTGACAGCCGGCGGGTGGACCCCCACCCACCGGCTACCCGCTGGAAATTTCCCCCACCCGGGACCCCGGCTTCCCCGTTTGATGTTTCCCCGATCCCCGTGGTGTACCAACGGACTCCGTTTATCGTGCCTATGTCTAGTTTGATATTTCGGGTACCGTTCGTAGGTTTATGAGTCTAATGTATTGCATGCTAGATGAATTGGTATCCCGTTGACCTAGGTGGAAGAAGTATGAACCCCTTAGGACTATTCTTAGTATGTGATGGATCACGCATAGGTTTTGTTATACGTTTATCCCCCTTCCCAATGTGTAATGTGGGTTGCATGTGCTTGCTATGTGTTATGTGTGTGTGTTACCCCAACTCGGTTGCGATCGGATTGGTTATCCTGAGCTGCGGTTCAGAAGCTGGCTGCGGTCAGATTGGTATTCCTGGCTGCGGTCAGATGACATTCTCTTGGGCTGCGGTCCACCGTTTGGTTGCGATCAAACGTTTTTATACGAGCTGTGGTTCGTCCTTTTTCCTGGCTGCGGTCAGATGACACTCTCTTGGGCTGCTGCAACACCCCAGATTTTTAAAACATTTAGAGCTTATGTAATAAAGGTGATGTCTCAATTAATCCCAAGGCGTAACATAAGAGTATGGGGTGCTATGCCACACCTGGGCTAGGGAACCCAAGTGCACAGGCAGTCTAGCTACTGTCCTCCGAAAAGTAAATACATAACATGGCACGCAGGCCAAAATGGGAGACTATACTACTACTATGCTCCAGCTCTAGCGCGCTCCAGTGCTCTAACCATCTGTGCCTGAAAGCCAAATATATCTGTTCAGCGAGAGATGCTGGTAACCCACTCCAACGCATTGAAATACAATACATATAGCAATATATATATGGATATATATAAAACCATTTTGAGCATGAAGATATATCCTACGAACCCTAGCTTTAAAACCGGGAATGACTCGACAGATAAAGCCAGACACAAGCAATAGTTATAACAGTCATAAGCAGTTCACAATAGATAAGGCAAATAGGGCAAGGCATAAACCGCAATCATAGCTCAACATAAACAGTCCCCAACATAAACCTCGCAGTCATATTTATCAAGATATTCATAACCACAACCCTTCCATATCTCAACACATAGCACATTTTGTTGGCGCCACAGGACCAATCGCATGCCCATACATGAGGGTCAGCGCATATAGCTCTGACACGGCCCCGCAGCACCCTGCCCCGTATCACCACACGGAGGAGTCGTTCGCTTTGGCTCCCAATGAACCGCAGCTCATAAGAATGTGTAATCTGACTGTAGCCAGGAATTCCCATCTGACTACAGCCAGCCTCCGAACCCTCTGTTCGGGAGAGTGTCATCTGATTGCAGTCAGGAATTCCCATCTGACTAAAACCAGCTTCTGGACCGCTGCCCAGGATACCGTCATCCGACTGCAGCCAGGAATTCCCATCTGACTGTAGCCGGCTTCTGAACCGCTGTTTAGGATACCCAATCCGATCGCTACCGAATTGGGCAACACACACACATAGCACATAGCAAGCACATGCAACCCACATTACACGTTGGGAGGGGAAATACAATGTATAAATAAACCTATGCGTGATCCATCACCAACTAAGAATAGCCCTACGGGGTTCATACTTCTTCCACCTAGGTCAACGGGGTACCAATTCAACTAGCATGCAATATAATCGACTCACAAACCTACGAACGGTACCCGAAATATCAAACTAGACATAGGCACGACAAACGGGGTCCGTTGGTACACCACGGGGATCGGGGAAACATCAAACGGGGAAGCCGGGGTCCCGAGGGGGGTGGGGAGGTTCCAGCGGGTAGCCGGTGGGTGGGGGTCACCCGCCGGCTGCCCGCCGGTGACACTGTTCCGAGCAGTAGGTTGCCGGTGGGCAGCTGCCCGCCCGCCGGCTGCCCGCTGCCGGAACAGTAATTCCGGCCGTGGGTAGGTGGCGGGTCCCCTACCCCCCCACCTACCCCCCACTGACTCTTTTCACAACTTTTTCGTCCCGGGAACCGATGTGGAACCCGAAACCATGCTTAGACACTTTACAACGTAATTAACGGCAACACGTAGACAATAAACGGATCAAATACGAGGAACGAGCGACACTTATCCTATCATGCTTTTCTAAACACAATCAACTCCCAAACATGCGATTTCTCACCCGATAATCCAAGAATAATATCATACGATATAACCTAGGGTTCTAATCACTTTTATGTTAACAAGAATACGATTCGTCTTCTAATTGCAAGATTCGGTAAGAACAACACATAATCATCAAGGATACCAATTAATCATCAAGAACATTCTAATCATCAAGAACAACACATAATCACCAAGAATACCAATTAATCATCAAGAACATCACAATTATCAAGAAACTCCCAATATCAAGATTATCAAGATTCACCGTAGAATTATCAAATCAACATCAATAATAAATATCACCATAATCTCGCCATTACCAACAACACAGGGGAAACCCTAAGGGGAAGTTATAACTATGAAAATAGGTTTTGTTGAGACATGGGTTACCTCTTAGCCTTTAATTAATTCCTTGGCTATGAAGGATCTTTCTTTAATCTTTCTTGATTTCTTGATTTCTCCTAGGGGAATTCTTGGAGCTCCTTGGGTGGTGGGAGATTATTGTGGTGGGAATTCTAAATGCCTTCTAAATTCTCTATTTATATGCCATGGGGTTTAATCCTCCTAGGATTAGGTAATGGGCTTTAGGGATGGGGGTCCACGGACTATGGTGGGCCTATTTCCCAACTTAATCATAATAAATTATTCTTTCACATGGGTCATAGATTAATTAATTACTTGGTCTTAGGGGCCGTAACACGGGGTGTTACACTCTCCCCCCCTTACAAGGGGCTTCGTCCCCGAAGCCCGGTGTCATAGTCCACCCTTTCACCCCTAGACATCTCGTAGCTCGGCCTCCTGGGTAGGAATGTGGCCCTACGTCTGTCTTGGTTCGGGGTAGGCTGTACTTTCGGTGGCGTTGTGATAGAGAAGTTCTGTGTGTACCTCGGTTTCCTGCGCTGGAACTGGATGCTCCACGAGTGCCCAAGGCGGCCTCGATTGCTGCCACCCTCTGATCGAGTGCGCGTGTGGTGCGAATCAAGGATGAAAACCCCTCCTCCATGATTTGGTTTTGCCGGTTGAGCTGCGCGAGAATGCGTTCATTGACGGAGCCCTCGTTTTGGTCCCTTGGGCCCCTTCCTGATCGTGGTTGCACTGACGGGTCAGGCCCGTCATCCTCCTCCTGTTCCTCATTTTCCTCCGGGCCCCAACAATCCTGAATGGCCCGCTTGAGCTTCTTGTTGGAGATGTCCAACCGGTCAACCAATTCCCTTCGCTCTTCCTCGGGTTTTTGGCAAATCTCCTCGAGGGTGAGGTAATGTCCTCCCTCGGTGTAGTAGATGTCGTTGCGGCGAAGGTTTTGGGCATTGAAAACCATACCATTGGGGGTTTTGACCTCGGTGTGGCTTAAATCCACCCCCTTCTTCTCCATGATCCAACTTAGGATCATCCCGTAGGGCAGGCTAAGCCGGTTGTTCGCTTTGCAGAATTCCATGTGTTTTAGCATGAGGGCCGGTAGGTTGAATTTGATTTTGTGTTTTAGGAGATACGCAAAGGTGCACTCCAAGCTACCCACATCCTTGCTCTTATTATTGGTGGGCAAGAGGCTATCGGTTACGATCATAACCAATATCTTTTGCTCCGCCGATAGCCATTTCCGGTGTGGTCGGGTGGCCGAGGTGAACCCATCCTCTTTCCCGAGCAAGTACCCGAGATAGTCCTTGTATCCCGTAGTTTGGGTGTCAATCCACCCCTTCCGGTCATAGTTGGACACACCCGTGGTGGTCAATTTAAAGAGCTTGGCCAAGCGGCCTTCGGAAAGCACAATTTCCTTGCCGCGGACTTTGGTGGTGATTTCTACCTTGTCACCCCGTTTGGTGGCCACAAGGTGTTGATAGAATTCTTTCACCAATTCGGGGTACGTATCCCCTTTGATGGTGAGATACGTATCTAAAAGTCCTTGATGTCTAAGCATATCAACCAATTCCGGAGAGAATTGGTCGGGTTCAAGTGCTTTACCTCCGATTACCGTGTAATCGGCATTGCTCCACTCCGGGGTGCGGATTCCGAGGGGTTTCTTTGGCATTGCGATAGGTGATCCTTTTCCGGCGGGTTTTCCGGCGAGATTTCCGGCGAGATTTTCCGGCGAGATTTTCCGGCGAGTCCCTTTTTCCGGCGGGGCTCGAACTGCGGTGGGGTGGCGCCGGCGACTGCTTAGCGGGGCGGTAGGGCCTCCGGTTGCGTGGGGCGATGATGGCAGCAGGCGTAGCTTGGGTGGATGGCGGGTGGCGTCTCCGGTGTCGCAGGTGGCCTCCGGCGCGGTGGTTCGGACGGCGGTTCGATGGGGCGGCGTCGACGGGGCGTGGTCGGGTGGCGGCGGCGTCCGATCGGCGATGGTGTGAGAGGTGGGTGGTTTCTCGGGTAGGGGGGGTGGTTCGTGTGGGAGAGGGAGAGGAGGAGGGATTGGGGGAGAAGAGGAAGAAGGAGAAGAAGAAGGAGGGTTTTTGATTTGGGGTTTTTGTTGGTTTTAGAGACTTGTAGGGTTTAACAAGAGAGTATTCCCTTAAGGTTTCAAGAAACACACATGGGCTAGTGGTTAAGGACTTAGTCTTATAAGTGGGAGGTCTAGAGTTTAATTCCTATTGGCAACATTAGGTATTTCTTGGTGGGGTAGTCCCCTTTTGTCCTTTTCCTTATTTCGTCTTTTAGTGGGGGAAAGGGTTTGAGTTGATGACATAACTTGTGTTTTACCTTGTATTGGATTTTGATCAACGAAATCTTTATTCATAATGCTTCCTAAATAGCTAAGCTAAGTAGACATAATGTTTCCGAAGCAAATTAAACTAAATAAGTGGTCGATACTATATAGGGAATGGTTACACGGGGTGATGGTTTATCCTAGACAGAATTCGCTTTCGGGATTTTCTTCGGCGGGGTCCGCATGGTCCTCGTCTTCGGGGTTTGGGTTTTCCCCTTCTAGATCTTCTTTGTCTCCGAGGTCGGCTTGCGTTTGGCTCATGACGAATACTTTTCCGGGAGCGCCGTAGCCCCCGTGTTGACCCGTGGTGGTGGGACGTGACCTTTGGGGTTGAGAGCACTGGAAGGCCCTTTGCCCTTCCTCCCCGCAGTTGAAGCATCTCCAGGGGTTGCCCGCGCAGTCCTTGCCGCGGTGGCTTTTGTTGCATCTCGGGCAAGGAAAGTTCCTTGGGTTCGCTTCGTTGTTTCCCAGGGGCGGCCTCGGGTTGTTCGTTCTCGTGCCGACGTCGTTCTTTGTTCTTTTCACTGGCGGTGTCCCACTTCCGGGGTTTCTTCTTCGCATTTGTTCTTGAACCCCGCGTTGAAGTAGTTGGATTCGATAGAGGTTCGCGGCACTTCCGTAAGCCTCGTTGAGGGTCCGGGGCCTACTCACCACTAGTGCCTTCCGGGCTTCGAAGTTGAGGCCCGATATGAATCTTTCTACCTTGGTCGCTTCGGTGGGGACGAGTTCAGGCGCGAAGCGTGCCAGTTCTATGAAGGATCTTTCTTTAAGCTTTCTTGATTTCTTGATTTCTCCTAGGGGAATTCTTGGAGCTCCTTGGGTGGTGGGAGATTATTGTGGTGGGAATTCTAAATGCATTCTAAGTTCTCTATTTATATGCCATGGGGTTTAATCCCCCTAGGATTAGGTAATGGGCTTTAGGGATGGGGGTCCACCGACTATGGTGGGCCTATTTCCCAACTTAATCATAATAAATTATTCTTTCACATGGGTCATAGATTAATTAATTACTTGGTCTTAGGGGCTGTAACACGGGGTGTTACAGCTGCGGTCCACTGTTTGGTTGCGATCAAACATTATGATGAGCTGCGGTTCATCGGTCGGTTGCGATCGACCTCCCCGTGTTGCGATACGGGGCATGGTGTTGCGGGGCCGTGTCAGAGCTATATGCGCTGACCCTCATGTACGGGCATGCGATTGGTCCTGTGGCGCCAACAATGTGCATTATGTGTTGCGATATGGACGAGTTATGACTATGAGTGCCTTGGGATGTGACTATGGGTTTCATATTGGGGATTGTTTATGATGGGTTATGAATACTGCTTATGCTTTGCCTTAATTGCCTTATCTATTATGAACTGCTTATGACTGTTATAACTGTTGCTTGTGTCTGGCATTATCTATCGAGTCATTCCCGGTTTTAAAGCTAGAGTTCGTAGGATATATCTTCATGCTCAAAATGGTTTTCATATATCTATATATATTGCTATATGTATTGTATTTCAACGCGTTGGAGTGGGTTACCAGCATCTCTCGCTGAACAGATATTTTTGGCTTTCAGACATAGAGGACTAGAACACTGGAGCGCGCTAGAACTGGAGTGTAGAAGTAGATTAGCTTCCCTTTCGGCCTGCGTGCCATATTATGCATTGTATTTCGGTGGACATTAGTTAGATAGCCTGTGCACCTGGGTTTTCTAGCCCAGGTGTGGCATAGCACCCCGTACGCTTATGATACACTCTGGGATGTAATGAGATATTACCTTTATTATATCAGTTTTAAATGTCTTGAAAATCTGGGGTGTTACATTTGGTTTCAAAAAAAATAAATAAAATAACATCACTTATTAATGAAATGTATAATTAATATCTAAAAGTCATGATTTTGTAGATAAATTGTATTGTGAATGCACCAAAGCAAGAGATCACTGATGAATTCTATAGTAAGTTCGAAAAAGATGTAGATGACGAGCTTGGCGCTTTTGATAATCCTTTGACCCGACATTTGGTACACTATATTCCAAATTCTTTACACAATATTTGTATTTATTGTTTCTCTATGCTAACACATTTAAAACAAATTCCAACTTGCAGTTATTTTTTCCAGTTATCCAATTTGATCACATATATGTAATATGCATTGATATCATACCTGGGTATACACGGATTGATATACTTGACAATTCCTCCGTTGGTGGTACTAGCACAGACAAATATGGCAATCTACCTCGTACATTGGTAAGTATTGACTCACACATTTTAAGTCATTATACAAACTTTAACATTTTGTTATAATTTTTTTAAAAAAAATAATTTTCTATTTTATTGCAGCAGCAATATTTTGCGCGATATTTGCACAGTAGGATGTTGTACGCTGCTTTAGATACACTTAAAAAAGCTCTAATAACAAGAATGGAGATGAAATGTAGAGATTCAACAAACAAGGATGATTGTGGTGTATTTACAATGCGCTACATGGAAACATACATGGGCACTGGATCGAACGATTGGGACTGTGGCATCCGGAAGGGAAAGAAAAAAAATCTTGATGATCTTAGGATCAAGTACATTGCAGTGATTTTAAATGCTGAAAATAACCAATTGTCTGCTCAGAACAACACACACACGTTGGTCTTGGAAAGAAAGTGCCCACTTAGTATTAGTTTATGTAATTAACAAACATTAATATATTTTTGTTATATAAAAATCCTTTTGTTACGTTAAGAAAAATTAGGTTATATTTTAACGCACATTACAACTTGCGTTAGTGCATATCTTAATGTGCGTTCATTTGCATACTAACAATAACATGGAAAATAATAATTATTAAAAACAAAGAAAAAAATCAAGTAAATTAATGTGCGTTCATATTCATCATTACGTGCGAGTTGCTAACGAACAACGTGCGGGACCTCAGTTCTTATTGTGCGTTCGTTTGAGTACCAATTGAGATAAATCATTTCTCTCATTACTCTTTAATATGAGTCTCATATCTCTTTAATATGCATCTCGAATATCTTTAATAAGCGTCTCATATATCTTTAATATGCGTCTCGTATATCTTTAATGTGCGTTTCATATCTCTTTGATGTGCGTCCGTCCGACTAATACTTCAGTGTGCTTTTGTGTTAGTTTATTTCGCGCATTCAACTTAAAAGATCACTATTCTGCCATTTCAAACAAATTCTGCACACTCCGGTTCTAAAACAATTGAATTAGTACTCCACAGAAATCTTCCTACCTTCGCGTTCTTCAGATTCCAATATCATTTTTCAAAAATTTTACAGATTACAGTCGTCATTCTCCATTCCAAGCTTTTTTTAACAACATCGACCACATGGCATCGCCGGGAAATGCTCCACAATCTGATAAATCTACTCAAATTGCAGCTACTGTGCAAGGTAAATTCGACCCCTATTCATTCCAATACTATCGTTTAATGATTAATTTCTCGCACGGTATGATTTGCATGTTTATCTCAAAATGATACAAAAAAATAAAGTTTAAATGCAAACACAACGTCATACTAGTTCAACCATGCTATGAGCTAAATTGCTGCAATATATATACATATATATACTACGACTTAACGCACAATAAGTACTAATATAGCGCATAACATGTACTCACCTAACGCACATTAAATTTCAAACTCACTGAATAAGTTATACTTACACGTATATAACGTACTATCCTAACGCACATTAACTTTCAAAACACCCATATCTTTATGTTAGATAACTTATGTTGTTTTCCTTGTGCAAACTATATTCAACTTAATGCACATTGATCATGCATTTAACCATTCTTGCATTTTGCAATCAATTTATATATTTTTTATTTTACTCATTTATTATTTTTTTTTAAAAAAAAAACAATAGGTAAAAAACGCAAAAGTGAACAGAAATTAGATATGGTTATTGCTACATCATCTGGGGGTGCTGTACAAGTTGGAAAACAAAGACATCGATCAAAAAATAGAAACTAAGGAATTTATGACAGTATGCCTGAAGTTAAGAACAAGGGATCATCAGCTAGGTTGGTTGATGCAATCAAAGATTTTAGCCCTGAACAACGACCTGCAGTCAATGATATAGGTTTTGGGAGTATCCTTAGCCTACAGATTACCGAATTCCCAATACAGCTGAGCTATTGGATACTCCAGAACTATGATCCAATGGACGGTACCTTGACATTGCACTCTGGTTCCAAGCTTGATGTGACAGAAGATGACTTTGAATCTGCCTTAGGCTTCCCAAGGGGACCAATTGAAATTGCATATGAGAAAGACAGGTTGTCTCCTACTCTCCCACTGTTCTTGGATTGGAAAGCCAAGATTCAACCAAAGAACCCAATCTCAGTGCTGTATGGAGAGGCTATTAAAGCAATGATGGACTGCACTGATGGGGGAGAATGGTTCAAGATCCACTTCATGGTCATACTAAGCTTCATGTACATTGATTGCCCTAAGAGTGGATATGTTGGTCCACGCATCTTAGATGCATTAAATGATGTCACCAAAATCCATGATTTCAATTGGTGCCGCTTCCTATTGCAGAGATTGAATACTGCAGTACTTGCTTGGCAACCGAACCCAACTAGTTATTTCCCCGGGTCCCTCCTATTCATGCTTGTAAGTCTTAAATATGTATTTGTTCTATTTAAAATACAAAACATAGTAAGTTATGTTGCTAACATTTGTCATTTGTATTCAGGTACATTATGTTGATCGTGTTCTGTTACAATTCCATAGACCTATTAAAAGAGCTATTCCAGCTTTAATAGGATGGACAACTAAACATTTAAAAGATCGAGAGTTGGAAGAGTTTAAGTCTGGAGCTTTTGGAAGAGGCAGAATTCATAAACGTAATCCCCAGTTTCTGCCCACTCAAACAGATTCAGAAGAATTTGATTGTAGTGATCAACCAGAAATGGAAGTATTGGCATGTAGTGATCAACGAGCTTTGCCACCTTTTCCTGCTATCAAAGGTCAAAAACATACTGAAGTCCAACATGTGCCACTTGAAAGAGTGAAGGTGTGTTCTTCATTCTCTGATGCTTTTGTTTAGTTTTATTCAAACCACTTTCACTTATATTACTGTATAATTGTAAAACACATTATGTTTTACCATCACACACACAATAATTCATGTGCTTGCAAGTTAAAGATCCTATTCCACGTACATTATGTCATAATCGTATGCACATTAATTCTTACAACAGGAATTCTGCACTGGTTATGCACAGTCTCTGCAAAGGTTTTCTGATGAGATGGTAAACCTGATTGACTACTCAAAAAATTCACCAGCCATGTTTGAAAACAATGAGAATGTAAAAAACCTGCATTCAATGGCTATAAAGACACTCAGTCATGTGGTTCAAGGGGTGCAATCATGTCTCTCCCAGGAAGAGCGAGAAGCATTTAGCAGCCAAGACTCCTTTTGGGGCGATCCACAAACATATATTGCAATTGACCTTGCAATACAAAAAAGGAAAGAATATTTGGAATAACAATTGTTTGAATTTCCCAGTTTCAACCTTTTAAAAACACCAACACCAAGCCCCACTTGCAGCAATGCTGATAGTGCTACAGTGACCCCCGTTGCCACTTCCAATCCAAAGGAAGCACAGACAAAAACCAATATTTCAGATGATGTTTTAAATATTGCTGCTTGCTACGTTGTTGATGATCTTCAGCAGACTACTTCGGATGGGAACAAGAATGACCATTTTAAGTCTCATGACGAAGAGCACCATGCTGACAGTACAAATAAAGTCCATGTTGAAAAACATGCTGTTGCCACAAAATTTGAAACACATAAGAATCAGAATACAAACAAGACAAGTATTAAAGAAGCTGCAAAGGAAACATCAACACGTGTTGAGGAGAGACTACAGAGACACTGTGTGCAAAGCAAAATGATATATGCAATGGACTCTCCATGCTTTACAATGAAACAGAACTTCACTGCACCGCACACTCCGAATGAAATCATGCTCAACAACTGGGTTTATACCGCCAATAATACAAATAATTAAGTTACATTTAAAATTCCTATGTATAAAATGAGAGTGAATTCCATTTTTGGTCCTACTGTTATAGGGGCGTTTCCAATTTCAGTCCACTTTAATTTTTTTTGCCACTTTACAACCACTGTTATTGAATGTGTTCCACTTTTAGTCCTCCGTTAATATTTCCCAAGATATAATACAAGCGTTCGGGGTGCTATGCCACACTTGGGCTAGAGAACCCAAGTGCACAAGCTAACTAACTAATAACCTCAAAGCGTAATTACATAAACATAGCACGCAGGCCGAAGGGGAACTAACTACTTCTACTTTTCCAAGTTCTAGCGCGCTCCAGTGACTTAATCTTCGGTGCCTGAAAGCCAAATATATCTCTTCAGCGAGAGATGCTGGTAACCCACTCCAACGCGTTGAAATACAATACATACAGTAATATATACAGATATACGAAAACCATTTTGAGCATGAAGATAAATCCTACGAACTCTAGCTTTAAAACCGGGATTGACTCGACAGATAAGGCCAGACACAAGCAACAGTTATAACAGTCATAAGCAGTTCATAATAGATAAGGCAAATAAGGCAAAGCATAAACATTAATCATAACCCATCATAAACAATCCCCAATATGAAACCCATAGTCACATCCCAAGGCACTCATAGTCACAACTCGTCCATATCGCAACACATAATGGACATTGTTGGCGCCACAGGACCAATCGCATGCCCATACATGAGGGTCAGCGCGTATAGCTCTGACACGGCCCCGCAGCACCATGCCCCGTATCTCAACACGGGGAGGTCGATCGCAACCGACCGATGCATCGCAGCTCATCATAATGTTTGATCACAACCAAACAGTGGACCGCAGCCCAAGGGAGGGTCATCTGACCGCAGCCAGGAAAAAGGACGAACCGCAGCTCGTATAGAAACGTTTGATCGCAACCAAACGGTGGACCGCAGCCCAAGAGAATGTCATCTGACCGCAGCCAGGAATACCAATCTGACCGCAGCCAGCTTCTGAACCGCAGCTCAGGATAACCAATCCGATCGCAACCGAATTGGGGTGACACACATACATAACACATAGCAAGCACATGCAACCCACATTACACATTGGGAAGGGGGATAAAACGTATAACAAAACCTGTGCGTGATCCATCACATACTAAGATTAGTCCTAAGGGGTTCATACTTCTTCCACCTAGGTCAACGGGATGCCCATTCAACAAGCATGCAATATATTAGACTCGTAAACCTACGAACGGCACCCGAAACATCAAACTAGACATAGGCACGACAAACGGGGTCTATTGGGACACCACGGGGAACGGGGAAACATCAAACGGGGAAGCCGGAGTCCCGGGTGGGACGAAATTCCAGCCGGAAGCCGGTGGGTGGGGGGCACTGTTCCAGGCAGCGGGTGCCCGGTGGGCAGCTGCCCGCCCGCCGGCTGCCCGCTGCCGGCGTTGCCCAAAGAGGCCGCGGGTAGGTGGCGGGTCCCCTACCCCCACCTACCCCCCACTGACTCTTAACACACAATTCGCCCCGGGAACCGTTGTGGAACCTGAAACCATGCTTAGACACTATACAACGTAATTAACGACACCACATAGACAATTAACGGATCAGATACGATAAAAGAACGGCACATAACCTATCATCAAACGGGGAAGCCGGAGTCCCGGGTGGGACGAAATTCCAGCGGGAAGCCGGTGGGTGGGGGGCCACCCGCCGGCTGCCCGCCGGGGACACTGTTCCGGGCAGCGGGTGATTATCAAGAAACTCCCAATATAATCCTCAAGAACACCATAATTATCAAGAATCCCAAATAATCATCAAGAACATCATAATTATCAAGAAACTCCCAATATCAAGATTATCAATATCCCTCATGGGATGATCACATCAATCATCAATAATAATCATCATATTTCGCCAATACACAATAATATGGGGGAAACCCTAAGGGGGAATCATAGCTATGAAAATAGGTTTTGTTGAGACATGGGTTACCTCTTAGCCTTAATTAATTCCTTGGCTATGAAGGATCTTTCTTTAAGCTTTCTTGATTTCTTGATTTCTCCTAAGGGGATTCTTGGAACTCTTTGGGTGGTGAGAGATTATTGTGGTGGGGATTCTAGGTGCCTCCTAAGTTCCCTATTTATATATTTAAGACTCCTAGTTAGGGCCTGAATGGTATGGGTTTACTAATTCTATTCCTTATAGGGCTAGGGCTTGTTTTAAGGATAAGGGTCCATGGTCCATAGTGGACCATATTAATTAAAGAGGATCCTAATCATACTCTGAATAGTAAAAGGCCTACTTCCTTTATTCCTAACAGGCTTAAGATTCTTATTCGGGCAAGGGTCCACGGTTCATGGTGGACTTTACTAATTAATTAAAGGTAAACCAATCATAATTAAATCATATTTAATTATTATTAACGGGATTAATTAAATAATTAATCCGGGATTGAAGGCCGTAACACGGGGTGTTACACTCTCCCCCCCTTACGAGAAGCTTCGTCCCCGAAGCTTGGAAATCGTTGCAGGGTTAACGAGTCAAGAATAGAACCGTGGTCCTATAGAGAAGGTATTCCACGCGGAAGTTGTATACTTGAACGCCTATGTGTGTTGGGTTTTTGGGAACGACTAGGTTTAGAGGGCTAAGAGAGTGGGTTTCAAACTTGCGGACACAGTGAATTCAGGAATTAGGATCAAGTTTTCAAGGTTGCAACTTAGGTTGTGAGGTTGCCACTTGTATGGAATCGTTAAAACATGGGATTGAGAATGGGGTCTGAAGGGTAGAAAGGGTTTTGGAATTAGGAGGGGGCCGATTTTCCGAAGGAGGGAAAGGAATTCGGCTAGGATGGGTTAAGGTTTCTCGATCCCAAGTGAATAATCTCGGTAGATGCTTTGATCACGATGTGTCGACGAGCTGATGATCCTCCTTCCTTGGTGTTGGTGCTTGTTTGACTTTAAGATCCTTGTTAGACCTTGCTTCCCAAGCTAAGGTTTCATCCTTCTCTTCTTTCTTGAGGGAATTTCCCGTGGTGATTCAACACTTACTTCTTTAATGCGCCCAAGGTCTTGACCAAGTTGGGTCAACCAAGCCAATCTCTGAGGGCGCACTTCCCAAATTCTTCCCAAAGTCTCTTGGGAGTCGATGGACTTTGGGTTGAATTTCTCTTCTTATTGAATTTCATCTCCTCTTTAGTGGATGAAATTCTTAGTAAGACTTCATGTCTTACCCGAGGTTCGGCATTGTTGTGCCCTGTTTGTGTTATTTTTAATGATGAAGTTGTCCTTGCGTGCCCTCTTTCTTTTTAAAGCGCAGTCGGTTACCAAATCTCGTTGTGGGATGACTCGGCGACTTTACGAGACACCTCATTTCCTTGTGGGTCCTTAATGACCCTTGAAGTCTTGGTGCGAATGTGTTCTTCGCCCTTTTGCTTAGCACCATGGACTACGTAGTTCTTGATTCCATACAACTTGTAAGGAGTCCTCTGATTTGCTCGAACGATGTCTATGGTTTGGAGGAGTCCCGGTTCACCCTTAGCATTTTGACTTTTAAGGTTTTCGTGGGTTCTTAGCACGAGTTCCCAACTCGCCTCCTTGGTTTGCGCAATCCTTTACGCCAAACATCCCTAGTCGGTTGTATCGTAGGATCGATCTTCAATTACTCGTGCAATGTAATTGATTGTGATTTCCCGATGGTGTCTCGTGCGTCAAGGTCTTTTACGTAGGACACTATGTTTGGGTGGTCCATGGTTCCTTACCCAAGACTCTCATTCATCAATCGAGGCACACAAGTGCGCCACAAATCAATAAAATGAGGGCTTAAGAAATCAGCACATTGTACCGGTGGGCGCGAGGTGGGCGGTCGTCCGCCTGCCAAGCTCCTGCCACGGACTCGCCAAGGTCCCGTCAGGGACCCGCTGGGGACCCGTGGGAAAGTGACTAGGAATAGTCAATTCCTTCGGGAAAGACCCCAAAAATGCACAGATTCATGTCCTGACAAGTCCCATGCCCTTGTGCACAATAAAAGGGACTTGGATACATAGGATGACCCATCGTACAATGTTCATTGATTCTTAAGCACGAGTTCTAGAGGTAGATATACATACATATATATATATATATATATATATATATATATATATATATATATATCTATGTTTTCTTGGTCTGGGTTAAAGGGGTGTAAGAAGTGCAAGGGCTTGGTTTCAAAGTCGAGGGGCGGATAGGGTCGATGTCTCCAAGGTCGTAATACAGGAAGGAAGGTTGCTACCTTGTACGGGTTTGTCTGTAATGAGGGATCAAGAGCGAGGTTTGGAGTGATAGGACGGATTCTTTAACGAAATGGTACTTGATTGGCAAGGGGAGGGGAAGGGGCTAAGGACTCTTGGCTTCGTGTGATTATGCCTGTTTGGGGCTTGGTTGTGGCGTGCAGTCGAACTGGTGATCCCTTTTCCTTGGCTTTGTTTGATTCTAAGATTTTCGTTTGATCTTCTCTTCCCGTGTTGAAGTCCCCTCCGTCTCTATGGCTTCCAGGGGAATTCTCGTGATGGTTTCCGTGCACGTTCCCCTCGGATGTCCAGAAGTCTGGACCTAGTCGGTTAGTGGGTCAAACCCCTAGGTCTTGACTCCTAATCCTTGCCGAGGGTTCTTAAGGGTAAGGGGGGTTTCGGGTTAGTCTTTCTTGTTCTATTGGGTTTCATGCCTTCCTTGGTGGATGAAATTCTTAGCAAGGCTTTATGTCCTCCTTGAGGTTCGTCCTGTTGCACCTATTTGACGATGTTTTCTGTAGCGAGGGCCCCTGACACATTGAACGTATTTGTTTGCCCGCTCTTGTCAACGCATGGCGTTCTTCGGTGGCGTACGTACCGGCTATGGTTTCTCGTGTGGACTTCATGGTTTTCGTGCAAGGGTGGGGTGATACGTATTCGTAACTTCCACCTACTTTGTCGATTCCTATCTGACAACTTATTTTAATATTGAATCAATGAATGTCGGTTCTTCACGCCCCTGGGCAGGGTAGGGGCTTTATGCTGCTCTACGGTTTTTAACAGGGTTTCCAAACGGAGTGGTGAAATGAACTTAGAGTAAGGGCAATAACAATTTAGGGTTTCCGAGGGTTTGGGTTAAGCGCAACAAAGGGTGAGCAAGGTCATGACGGTTGCGAATTTGCTCTTAAGGTAATTAAGGATTCTGGGTGGGAGTTTTCAACAATTAGGGGTATCAAGATGCTGGGGTTTCAGGGCGGATGACATTTTAAATTGGGGTGGTGGGGTCACAAGGTGTCGCGATATACTTACCTTGCACCCAAGGATTTGACTAATGGTGTCGTTCCTTCGCTACTTTAATCGGTGTCCTAGTTCTCCTTCCTGTTTGTTGTCGCCGCAACCCGGGTTTGCCGAGATAAGGCAACTTGTCGGAAGGTGCATGCCATTTGTTTGAATCGGGGGTTATCGTGGTTAACTCTGGGTTGGTGAGTATTGCAGTCCGTCCCTTTTAGCAGTCCTGACTGCAACACCTCTTCTTAGTAGTCATCCAAATCTTCCTTTTCTTTGGTCAGGGTCCTTGTCAAGTCTTTTGACGGGAGTTGGGACGAGGCGATTTATTGGGTAAGTGTACGTTATCCAGTTGTGGAAATAAACTTATCTATTCGCATCCTTACCTGGTGTGGTAAGCGTAGGGGGAGGTTCCTTTAAGTTAGAGAGGGATGATGTGAGGGGAGGTTATGTGTAGGTTTCACAATCTCACTGCGCATCCTAAGATTCCTGGATCCTATGTTCCTAAGTACCTAGAGTTCAAGCCTAGTGTCCTAAAGTCCGGTCTTAAGAGTCTTATCCTAGGGTCAAACTTAGGCTCTGATACCAACTGTAACACCCCAGATTTTCAAGACATTTTAAAACTTATAATAAAGGTAGAATCTTATTAAATCCCAAGATATAATACAAGCGTTCGGAGTGCTATGCCACACCTGGGCTAGAGAACCCAAGTCCACAGGCTAACTAACTAATAACCTCAAAGCGTAATTACATAAACATGGCACGCAGGCCGAAGGGGAACTAACTACTTCTACTTTCCAAGTTCTAGCGCGCTCCAGTGACTTAATCTTCGGTGCCTGAAAGCCAAATTAATCTGTTCAGCGAGCTACAACCGTAATACAATACAATACATGCAGTAATATATATAGATATACGAAAACCATTTTGAGCATAAAGATATATCCTACGAACTCTAGCTTTAAAACCGGGAATGACTCGACAGATAAGGCCAGAAACAAGCAACAATTATAACAGTCATAAGCAGTTCATAATAGATAAGGCAAATAAGGCAAAGCATAAACAGTAATCATAACCCATCATAAACAATCCCCAATATGAAACCCATAGTCACATCCCAAGGCACTCATAGTCACAACTCGTCCATATCGCAACACATAATGCACATTGTTGGCGCCACAGGACCAATCGCATGCCCATACATGAGGGTCAGCGCGTATAGCTCTGACACGGCCCCGCAGCACCATGCCCCGTATCTCAACACGGGGAGGTCGATCGCAACCGACCGATGAACCGCAGCTCATCATAATGTTTGATCGCAACCAAACAGTGGACCGCAGCCCAAGGGAGTGTCATCTGACCGCAGCCAGGAAAAAGGACGAACCACAGCTCGTATAGAAACGTTTGATCGCAACCAAATGGTGGACTGCAGCCCAAGAAAATGTCATCTGACCGCAGCTAGGAATACAAATCTGACCGCAGCCAGCTTCTGAACCGCAGCTCAGGATAACCAATCCGATCGCAACCGAATTGGGGTGACACACACACATAACACATAGCAAGCACATGCAACCCACATTACACATTGAGAAGGGGGATAAAACGTATAACAAAATCTGTGCGTGATCCATCACATACTAAGAATAGTCCTAAGGGGTTCATACTTCTTCCACCTAGGTCAACGGGATGCCCATTCAACTAGCATGCAATATATTAGACTCGTAAACCTACGAACGGCACCCGAAACATCAAACTAGACATATGCACGACAAACGGGGTCCCTTGGGACACCACGGGGAACGGGGAAACATCAAACGGGGAAGCCGGAGTCCCGGGTGGGACGAAATTCCAGCGGGAAGCCGGTGGGTGGGGGGCCACCCGCCGGCTGCCCGCCGGGGACACTGTTCCGGGCAGCGGGTGATTATCAAGAAACTCCCAATATAATCCTCAAGAACACCATAATTATCAAGAATCCCAAATAATCATCAAGAACATCATAATTATCAAGAAACTCCCAATATCAAGATTATCAATATCCCTCATGGGATGATCACATCAATCATCAATAATAATCATCATATTTCGCCAATACACAATAATATGGGGGAAACCCTAAGGGGGAATCATAGCTATGAAAATAGGTTTTGTTGAGACATGGGTTACCTCTTAGCCTTAATTAATTCCTTGGCTATGAAGGATCTTTCTTTAAGCTTTCTTGATTTCTTGATTTCTCCTAAGGGGATTCTTGGAACTCTTTGGGTGGTGAGAGATTATTGTGGTGGGGATTCTAGGTGCCTCCTAAGTTCCCTATTTATATATTTAAGACTCCTAGTTAGGGCCTGAATGGTATGGGTTTACTAATTCTATTCCTTATAGGGCTAGGGCTTGTTTTAGGGATAAGGGTCCATGGTCCATAGTGGACCATATTAATTAAAGAGGATCCTAATCATACTCTGAATAGTAAAAGACCTACTTCCTTTATTCCTAACAGGCTTAAGATTCTTATTCGGGCAAGGGTCCACGGTTCATGGTGGACTTTACTAATTAATTAAAGGTAAACCAATCATAATTAAATCATATTTAATTATTATTAACGGGATTAATTAAATAATTAATCCGGGATTGAAGACCGTTACACGGGGTGTTACAGTGCCCTCATGAGCCTTCTAGATGCGTTTAGGGGGTATCACCAGATTTTCATGGAGGAGGCCGACGAGGAGAAGACAGCCTTCACCACACCAGAGTGGGTCTATTGCTACAAGGTCATGGCCTCTAGGCTGAAAAATTCAGGTGCCACCTACACCCGAATGGTGGCCAAGGCATTCAAACAGGTCTTCGGCCGCAACCTACAGGCTTACGTCGACGACATGATTGTCAAGAGCACCGAAGTCGACCTCCACACAGACGACCTTACCGAGGTATTTTCAATTATGCAACCTTTCAATTTACGGTTGAAACCCAAAAAGTGCACCTTCGGGGTAAATGGTCTCGAAGAGGGGCATAGAGCCCAACCCCGACAAGGTCAAGGCCATCCTGGACATGGAACCACCGAGATCCCTCCAGGAGGTCCAGCGCCTCAACGGACGGTTGGTAGCCCTAGGCCATTTCCTTTTGAGGTCGATCGAGAAATCATTGTCGTTATTTGGAGTCCTCAAAAAGACTAAGGGCTTCGAGTGGTCCGAAGAGTGCCAGAAGGCGTTCGAAGACATCAAGACGTACCTAATGTCGCTCCCCCCCACTGGCCAAGCCCGTTAAGGGGGAGGTCCTGTATCTATACCTGGGCATCTCGCAGGCCACTGTCAGCTCCCTGCTGGTCCGAGATGACGAGGGGGTCCAGCGACCCGTATACTACACGAGCCGAGCTCTACGGGGAGCGGAGATCAGGTACACAGCCGTGGAAAAGGCCATCTTCACGGTAGATGTGACGGCAAAGAAGCTGAACCACTACTTCCAGGCCCACCACGTACAAGTCCTCACCAACCAGCCGCTAGACGCAGTGTTGAGGGCCTCGGGGTCGGCCAGTAGGTTGGTCAGGTTGGCCATGCGGCTGAGCCAGTTCGACATCCAAATCAAGCCCAAACCCCCCATCAAGGGGCAGGCACTGGCTTACTTCATAGTCGAGTGTACCACCCGAGAGGCCACGGAGCGGGTCCGGGACGAAGACGAGGAGTGGTGGACCCTCTCAACGGACGGGTCCTCCAGCCCCAAAAGCTGCGGGAGTGGGGTCGTCCTCATAACCCCAGAGGGGTTTCGGGCCTACTATGCCCTCCGCTTCACGTTCAAGTTATCCAACAACGAAGCCGAGTATGAGGCGCCACTGGGGGGCTCCGCCTCGCGTTAAATATGAGGGTGGAGAAGCTCAAAATCCGGTGTTATTCCAGACTCGTAGTGGGACAGGTCACAGGTGAATTTGAAGCAAGTGATGACATAATGAGGAGGTACCTGGACGTGGTGCTCCAGCTACTGAGGCAGCAGATCAATTACGAGGTCCTACAAGTGCCACGAGACCAGAATACATATGTTGACATGTTATCCAAGCTCGCCCAAGGGGCCCCGGAGCATATTTCAAAAATAGCCCGAATTGAAGATTTAAAGAGGTCGAACCTGGACGCCTACCTGGTCCTACCCGTGCAAACCCGACCTCCCTGCTGGTTGGACCACCTTAAGGAGTACAAGAAAACAGGTGCACTACCTCCCGACGAGGTCGACGCCAAGCTACGACGAGCCACTACGTACGTGATCATGGGGGACACACTTTACAAGAGGTCCTACAATGGCGCCTTGCTCCGCCTCGCGTTAAATATGAGGGTGGAGAAGCTCAAAATCCGGTGTGATTCCAGACTCGTAGTGGGACAGGTCACAGGTGAATTTGAAGCAAGTGATGACAGAATGAGGAGGTACCTGGACGTGGTGCTCCAGCTACTGAGGCAGCTGATCAATTACGAGGTCCTACAAGTGCCACGAGACCAGAATACATATGCTGACATGTTATCCAAGCTCGCCCAAGGGGCCCCGGAGCATATTTCAAAAATAGCCAGAATTGAAGATTTCAAGAGGTCGAACCTGGACGCCTACCTGGTCCTACCCGTGCAAACCCGACCTCCCTGCTGGTTGGACCACCTTAAGGAGTACAAGAAAACAGGTGCACTACCTCCCGACGAGGTCGACGCCAAGCTGGTGAAACGACGAGCCACTACGTACGTGATCATGGGGGACACACTTTACAAGAGGTCCTACAATGACGCCTTGCTGCGCTGCCTATACCCAGACGAGGCCAGGTCAGTCGTGGGGGAAATCCACGAGGGACCTGCTTTACCCACCAGGGGGCCTTCGCCATGTCCCAAAGGGCTATCTTACAGGGGTACTTTTGTCCCAAAATGGCCAAGGAGTGCACCGACTACGCCAGAAGTTGCGAGACCTGCTAGCACTTCCAAGTCACCCCCGACCGACCAGCCACGAGCTACACCCCCATCAGCTCGATCATCCCCTTCTCCGGGTGGGGAGTGGACCTAGTAGGAGCTCTACCCATGGGGTCGGGAAAAAGGAAGTACCTCATAATTGTAGTGGACTACTTCACTAAGTGGGTAGAGGCGGAACCGCTGGAAACCATAAAAAGTGCCCATTGTAAGCACTTCGTGTACAAAAACATTTTGTGCCGTTTTGGGGTCCCGATGCAACTCATCACCGACAACAGACGCCAATTCGAGGGGCAAGAGATTGAGGGGTTCTGTGCAGACTGGCACATTACTCACAGCTGGGTGGCTGTGTGCTACCATCAACAAATTGGCAGGTGGAAAATGCCAACCGCACCATAGTGGGCGGCCTGAAAAAGAAACTGGAATCCGTGGGGAGGGGGGGGGGGTTGGTGGAGGAGCTCGACGCCATTCTTTGGGCCTATCCCACCACCCCTAGAGGGCCACTGGGAGACACCTTTTTCCTTGGTCTACGATTTCGAAGCCCGAGCTCCAGCGGAGGTGGTCATACCTTCCTGGCGAGAGGAGGACTACGACCCCGACATGAATGAGGATCACGATAGAATTGACCTCCACCTGATAGATGACAGGCGCGAAGCAGCTGCGATCCGAGCTGAAAACTACCAGAGGCAAACCAAAGGATACCATGATAGGCGGGTCTGACCTCGCTATTTTCAAGTGGGTGACTATGTGCTCAGGAGGAGGGAGGCGAACCAACCCCAGGACGGAGGAGAGTTTGCTCCCAATTGGGAGGGCCCATAAATTGTAGCAGCTGTTGTCCGCCCGGGCAGCTACAAGCTCAAGACCCCCAAAGGAAAAATGATAGCTAGGGTCTGGAACTCGTAACATCTGCTGAAGTTCTACCAGTAGACCCACCACGTAAAAGGTGGACCTTGGCATTGCTTTTCTATGAGGAGGACCATTCCCCTCCCCCAATAACGTCTTAGTGAACGACAATAAGTGGAATAAAGTTTCATGCTACGAAATACGTTGTTTGGAGGACCCTTGTTACGAAGTTGGTTCCCACTCATTTTTCCTCCCTTAAAAAAATCATGAAACAAGGGGGAACAAGTGCTCACACGAACCCTAAGGGGGCATGAGTCCGGCCTCGCGTACCAACCCCGACGGAGGACGCACTCTAAGGGGGCACGAGGGCCGACCTCGCGTACCTACCCCGACAGAAGAGCTCGTTAGCACGGTCCGAAAGGACTTGGCCCGAGCAGCTAATGCGCACCATAAGGGGGCACGAGGTCTAACCTCACGTACCAACCCTGACGGAGGAGCCCGGTGGCTTGGTCCGACAGGAATGGGCCCAAGCGGTTTGGCGCACCCTAAGGGGCACGAGGTCCGACCTCGCGTACCAACCCCGGCGGAAGAGCCTAGTGGCGTAGTCCGTAAGGACTTAGCTAGAGCGGCTGACGTACCTTAAGGGGGCACGAGGTCCGACCTCGCGTACTAACCCCGAAAGGAGAGCCCGATGACGTAGTCTCGTAGGACTATGTTGGGGAGGCTAGCACAAGGCCCAAAAAAAAAAAAGGAAGCCTAGCTCACCCCAGCACAACACCGAGGTGCACCATGGCGTCACCTCGGCACATTGCCGAGGTGCACCATGGTACCACCTCGGCAATGTGCCGAGGTCCACTGTGGTGGTGACACCTCGGCAGCGTGCCGAGGCTCGGAACCTCGACCGGTGTCGAGGTCTTGCACCTCGGCAAGACCCGAGGTGGAGCACCTCGGCGCTAGCCGGGGGGACTCACAAAAAAAAAAAAACATACACACACACACAAGTGACTAAAAGCGGGATAATAGCTGGTAAATGGTGGCAACCGTCACATCACCAATGCAAATGAACCAATTTTTCATAAACTATTCAAAATAGCAAGTCTAGCACATCATCAAGGGAGAACAAGGTCGATAAAAATTTGGAGCTCAGAATTTTCCACCTAGGGGGCTCGGGTTGGCGCACGGATACTCTCATTTATTGAAGCCCAAAAGCACCTGGCCCATGACACCATGGAGGTGCCCTGACCCGAGCCGACCTACGTGGGGATCGGGTCGGGTGGCACGACACTACCCGAACTCGACCCATAGCGGGCTCGGGTAGGGGAGCTCGGCACTACCCGAGCTCGGGTCCCAACCCGACTCGGTCCACCCTGGCCCGGTCAAAGTGGTGATCCAACCACCCCCCGATTTAGGGGGAGGCGGTTGGGGGGTTTGGCTTGTATAAAAATCCCCCTCCATGTCATAACAAAGGGCATTCTATTCTACGTTCTACGATTATTACACACTTTGTCCCGAGAAACATTGTAATAGCCAATTTACAGCATTTAATACAATATACGGTCTCACGGCCTTACGACATCGTTTCGTTTATTTATATATTATTGATATTACGTTCTTATCTGGATTTATTGATTCGGGTCCATCCCGAGTTAATTAAATCCATCAATTATATTATGGAGATTATGAATGGAAATTGATATTTTAAATTATTAGGGTTTAGGGTTTAGTGACCCTATCAATGGTAATAATTAATTATATTTTGTACATCTGAAATTTTAAATTATGGGGAATTTTACGGGGTTATATGCATGGGTGTGGAATGGTTTGTGCGTTTTATAGTTGGCCATGGTGTACACCTCCTATTATAGAAAACTGTACACGCCATTCCATACCCGCGCACACACCACTGTAAAATACCCCACAATTTAAAAAAAAAAAAAAAAACACAAGAAGCTAAATATTATATCTACTACGCACAGATTATCTACTCAAAATTCAAATGCAGATACCCAAATTAGATTCATATATTTTTGTTTTCTTTTAGATACGTTTCGCACACGCCCGAAACTAGTAACACACAAACCAAAATGTACATGCCTGTATCACGAAATGCACATACCAAAACTCATAATTTTATGAAAAAATCAGCACGCCATGGTGTACGAGCCCTGTTACAGTAAAAAGCACACACCATTCCAAAAATTTACGCACGCACGCAGGTAATATTTATGAGTTTCTCTCGCCATCAAAAAATTTATATATGCATTATACTATACATACTAAATGATCTGTGTTATTATACGTTGATAATAAATGGTTTTTTTTTTTTTTTTTTTTTCGTTCTTAATGAACTTGCATAGTTCCATATTTCTTGTAGGAAAATTAAATTTACTTATATGAAAAGATTTGTATGTAAATAAATGAAAATTATGAGTATTTAACGTACCAATACATTTCCATGGATAAGAGAGAGAAATATTGATTAAGAAGAGCTTAAATAACGCTATAAATCTTTATAAACATGGAAATAAATGAAATGGAAAGTAATAAATATGGTACTTAAGGACAAATATAGTGCTCAAGCACGAAATGATCAAAAGAGGAAGAATTCAAAGTATCGAAGATTCGAAGCGTCGAGCCCCCTGCTCGACGCGTCGAAAATTTCCAGTAGCTTCAAGGATTGCCAAGATTAGAGGCTGGACACGTCGAGATCGTGGAAAGCTGTTTTTTAGAACCTTCATAAATTGATGTCATTGGGTTGCTACTATAAAAATATCATCTTCCATCAACCCTAGGGTTCTTCTTTTCCCAGATTTTGGTGTTTTCTAAGGCAATCAAGAGCAAAGCACAAAGAGGACCAAATTGAAGATTTACAACTAGCTTTGGAATAGAGAACTAACTAGAAAGATTCAGGAGAACTCTTTCACTCTTTCTCTTGTTCCCTTTGTTATTGGTTTATCTTTAAACGTTGTAATGATTGTTATTATGGCATGAGTGGCTAAAACCCTTAGGGATTTTTGGGTGAATTTGTTTATGAACCTATGTGCCTAGTTCGTTAATTTCTTAATATATTTATGTTTGGTTTTATGATCTGTGTTGCAATCTTGTTTAAATCTGTTGTGGTAGGTAATTAGTCGCCACAGTTACTAGCTTCGTAGCCATGTTTGTGTCACCAATGGAAATTGGGGCATAAATTAGGGCACACACGATTGCACCTAATGGTTGGACCTTGGGAAAGAGGAATTTATTAGGGGAAGTTTATTCTATATTGTTGCTCATCGGGAGATGGTAGTAATTAGGAATAATTGAATGCTGACTACGAATAGAGATTACGGGAGTAATTCGATTCCACTTTGCATTCCCACACAAATCTTAATTCCAAACCAAATATTACAAACGTTAATTGGCACTAGGTGATTAAACATTGAGATCCAAAGAATCCTGTTTTGCTCTATTGTTTACAAAACCTTGTTATTTATTTTATTTTGCTTGTTATTTTCTGCGATTACCCAACCTTCAAGTTTCGTTCGGACTAGTTTCATATGAGTAACCTGGTAGCTAGTGCTTAGTACCCCATCTCCCTGTGGTTCGACAACCCGAATACTCCGGGTATTATTTGTTTGCCCGAAATTACCGCAATCAAATTGGCGCCGTTGCCGGGGAGGTGGCGCTACGTACTGACATTAGCGAAAGTCTTACTTTACGAGTCTAGTCTATTTTATTTTTACTTTATTTTTATTTTCGCTAACCGATAACGAGTTTCTTGTGTTGTGTTGTGTTTCTGTTATCAGTAGTCTTGGTGTTGTATGCGAACTCGCTCTTCGGGGAATGAAGGATTAGAACCTTTTAACCCGGAGATCGAAAAGCAGGCCAAGTTCTTAAGAAAACAGGTCAGGATGGCGCAAGGAGAAAATCAGAACGATTTGGCTCTTAATGGAGAGGGAGTCAATCAACCACTACACATTGGGAGGCCCATTTCAGACTACATTGCTCCAGATGTAGCAGAACATGGAAGTATTAATGTGTCAGGGGTTGATGTTAATAATTTTGAAATTAAACCAGCTATTATTCAGATGGCTGCTTCAGATCCTTTTGGTGGGTCACCAACAGAAGACCCTAATGCTCACATTGCAAAATTTCTGAGGATCTACAGTACTTTCAAAATTAATGGAGTCCCGGGCGATGCTATCAAGCTTCGCCTCTTTCCATTCACTGTAAGAGATAAAGCTAACAGTTGGCTTGCCTCTTATCCGGTGAACCATTTTGAAACTTGGGATCAGTTGCACAAAGAGTTCCTTAAGAGATTTTATCCCATATCTATGACTCAGAAAATGAGGTGATCAATTCAGAATTTCAGACAGTTAACTAGTGAGTCTTTGACAGAGTCATGGGAGAGATTCAAAGAGATGAGGAGACAATGCCCTCATCATGGTATTAAGAGTTGGGACTTAATGCTGGCTTTCTATGAGGGATTATTGGATAATTCAACAATCCTAGTTGATGCTTCATCGGGGGATCATTTACAGTCCTAGAGCTAGATCAAACTGAAGAACTATTGGAAAAGATTGCGATGAATGGGACAACTTGGTACTCAGAGAGATCTTCCCAGAAATTGGTGGGAGGTGTGAATGAAGTTGATCAAATATCAACTCTATCAGCTAAGTTTGATAATGTGGCCACTTTAGTTCAATAGTTGGCTCAGATTGCTATCAAGAATCAAGCTCTAGGTAATGTTTCTACATCTTCTACTCCTCCAAGACCTATAATGATGTGTGAACTTTGTGGAGGAGAGCACAATTCAGAGGAGAGTCTCAGTGTTGATTCTCAAGCCACAATGGAACAAGGTGATGTGATAGGGTATGGTAGTATACAACCGACATTCCAACAACGAGGACCCTACAATCCAAATGCACCAAGGAACCATCCTGGTTTCTCTTGGAGTAATTCAGTTGAGGCAGTTTGTAACACCCTGTGTTACGACCTTCAATCCCGGATTAATTATTTAATTAATCCCGTTAATAATAATTAAATATGATTTAATTAATTAATAAGGTCCACCATGAACCGTGGACCCTTGCCTAAATTAGAGTCCTAAGCTATTAGGAATAAAGAATGTGAACCTTTTACTATTCGGATTCTAACTAGGAATCCTAGACCTAGTTATCTATTAGGAATAAAGGAAGTAGGCCCTTTTACTATTCAGATTATGATTAGGAATCTCTTTAATTAATTAATATGGTCCACTATGGACCATGGACCCTTATCCCTAAAACAAGCCCTTAATCCTATAAGGAATATGATTAGTAAACCCATACCATTCAGGCCCTAATTAGGAGTCTTAAATATATAAATAGGGATATAGGAGGCACCTAGATCTTTCACCACAATAATCTCTCACCACACAAGAAGTTCCAAGAATTCCCTTAGGAGAAATCAAGAAAGAAGAAAGCTTAAAGAAAGACCCTTCATAGCCAAGGAATTAATTAAGGCTAAGAGGTAACCCATGTCTCAACAAAACCTATTTTCATAGCTATGATTCCCCCTTAGGATTTCCCCCATGTTATTGTGTATTGATGATTTATGATATTATTATTGATGATTGGGATGAGGATTCCATGGGTGATCTTGAGGTTCTTGATAATTGTGATGTTCTTCATAATTATGGTGTTCTTGATAATTATGGTGTTCTTGATGATTGTGTGGCGTTCTTGATGAGTATATGATGATCTTGTTGATTATGTGTTATCCTTGATAATTGTATGATGTTCTTGATGTTTATTTGATATTATACCAAATCTTGATATTAAGAGATGAATGGTGTTCTTGTGAACCTAAAAGTGATTCGAACCCTAGGTTGAATCGTATGATATTATTCTCAGTATATTGGGCAGAATTCGCATGTTTGGGTGTTAATTATGTTTAGAAAAGCATGATAGGGTATGTGCCGTATGTTTCCTGATTGTGATCCGCTAAATGTCTACGTATTGTCGTTAATTGGGTTTGAAAGTGTCTAAGCATGGTTCCGGGTTCCACAAAGGTTCCCGGGACGTTTTGTGATGAAAAAGAGTAAGTGGGGGGTAGGTGGGGGTAGGGGACCCGCCACCTACCCGCGGCTAATTGTGGCATCGCCGGCAGTGGGCAGCCCGCGGGCGGGCAGTGGCCCGCCGGGCACCCGCTGCCCGGAAAGCCGGCGGGTGACCCCTCATCCACCGGCTACCCGCTGGATTTTACCCCACCTTGGGTTTTGGCTTCCCCGTTTGATGTTCCCCCGACCCCCGTGGTGTCCGAACGGACTCCGTCTATCGTGCCAGTGTCTAGTTTGATATTTCGGGTACCGTTCGTAGGTTTATGAGTCTTATATATTGCATGCTAGTTGAATTGGTATCCCGTTGACCTCGGTGGAGGAAGTATGAACCCCTTAGGATTATTCTTAGTATGTGAAGGATCACGCATAGTTTTGTTATACGTTTTCCCCCTCTTCCCAATGTGTAATGTGGGTTGCGTGTTCTTGCTATGTGTTATGTGTGCATGATACCCCAATTCGGTTGCGATCGGATTGGATATTCCTGAGCTGCGGTTCAGAAGCTTGCTGTGGTCAGATTTACACTCTTGGGCTACGGTCCACCGTTTGGTTGCGATCAAACGTTTCTTCATGAGCTGCGGTTCATATTTCCTGGCTGCGGTCAGATGACATTCTCTTGGGCTGCGTTCCACTATTTGGTTGCGATCAAACATTATGATGAGCTGCGGTTCATCGGTCGGTTGCGATCGACCCCTCCGTGTTGCGATACGGGGCAGGGTGCTGCGGGGCCGTGTCAGAGCTATATGCGCTGACCCTCGTGTATGGGCATGCGATTGGTCCTGTGGTGCCAACAAAGTGTGCTTGTGTGATGAGATATGGGTGTGTTGTGTTTATGAGTATCTTGGGGATGTAACTACGGGATTCATGTTGGGGATTGTATATGTTGGGTTATGATCATTAATTGTGCTCAGCTTTATCTGCCTTGCCTGTTGTGAACTGTATATGTTTGTTATAACTGTTACCTGTGCTTAGCTCTATCTGTCGAGTCTATCCCTGTTTTAAAAGCTAGAGTTTCGTAGGATATATCTTCATGCTCAAAATGGTTTTCGTATATCTATATATATATCTCTATATGTATTGTATTTCAACGCGTTGGAGTGGGTTACTAGCATCTCTCGCTGAACAGATATATTTGGCTTTCAGGCACTGATGAGTAGACACTGGAGCGCGCTAGAGATTCGAGGCGTAGTGTATATAGTTTCCCATTCGGCCTGCGTGCCATTTACATTATTACGGAATTTAGTTAGTTAGCCAATGCATCTGAGTTCTCCATCTCAGGTGTGGCATAGCACCCCGTACCCTTATGTTTAACAATGCTCTGTTTGAGATTTAATAAGAGTATACCTTTCTTATATAAGTCTTTAAAAGTTTTAAAATTCCGGGGTGTTAAAGTTGGTATCAGAGCCTAAGTTTGACCCTAGGATAAGACTCTTAAGACCAGACCTTAGGACATTAGGCTTGAACTCTAGGTACTTAGGAACATAGGATTCAGAAATCTTCGAACGCGCGGTGAGATTGTGAAACCTACACATAACCTCCCCTCACTTTATCCCTCTCTAACTTAAAAGAACTCCCCCTACGCTTACCACAGCAAGGTAAGGGTGCAGCACACTAACTCATCATTATAATAAACATTGGCCCTGAAAACCAGCAACATGGCACCAACGAAAAGACAGTCAAGGATACCACACTCCTCGCAGTACAAATCCGAACTTTCAACAAAATCCTCGGGTAAGTGGAATGCCCAGAGGAACCGGGTAGAGATAGCCCCATTCTAAGACACGAGGCTGATCTTTAATAGATCCACGAAGAACCCACTTATGGGCAACAACCGGGGGTTCAACTAGGAGTGCCTAGGAGCACGACTACGAGGACGATTCCACCCCGCACCCGCATGGGAAACCATGTACGAGAAAATCCTCCACCTAAAACAAGGGATGGCCACCACCAGGGAATACCACAAACAATTCCTCCAGCTGGCTCGTTTCGCGCCTGAATTAGACCTTACAGAGACAACCAAGATAAAGAAGTCTGTGACAGACCTCAAACTGCGAAACCCAGAAGGCCCTAATTGTAAGCATACCCCGAACACCCAACAAAGCCTACACCAGTGATGCCAACTTCTACAAATGGGGAATTCAGGAACAAACCCGAGAGAAGAAGTAACAGAAGTGGGAGACCGGTCCCTCCAGCGTGAGCGAACCCTTTCGGAACTGGTTACGAATGGGCGCAACTATCCCAGCCCGGAGACTGGGAACACCAATTAAATGCAAGAAAATAAAGTACTACATCAACGACACCTTTTCTTAATCGTTAGCGCGAATTATCGAAAAGGGCTCGATCTGACAAAGAGAGGCAACAGACGCATGGAAAGTATCACACAACTAGAGCCTCCCAGCAATAAGGATCTTACCTTGGAACAAGGACCTTGATGGTTTTAAGACACCATAAGAAGTACGTGAGACACACAAATCGCCAAAACACCATGCGACGTCGAGGACAGTCAACCAAGTGCATTCCAAGGAAGGGAAATGCATCACCAAGCACTTGGTCACTAAAAGATTGAACAAAGAACGAGTGACAAGCCGAACTCCAAGAAAAACTAAGAAGTCTTATCATTAATCAAGAAAGGAAAAGACAAAGTTGGCTTATAACCAACTACCCGGTGACGAGGTTGCTAATTGGAAACCGGACCCGACCTACAGAGCGGAAAGAACATGCGAGAGGCTCGACTCATCTATAACTTGTACTTAAGGATCAATGAAACCATACAATGGGTCATCCGATGTATCCAAGTCCCTTTTATTGTGCACATGGGCATGGGGCTTGTCGGGACTTGAATCTGTGCATTCTTGGGATTTTTCCCGAAAGAATTCACTCTTTCTAGTCACCTTCCCGCGGGTCCCCAACGGGACCTTGACGGGACCCTGACAGGAGCTTGGCAGGCGGATGACCGCCCACCTCGCGCCCACTGGTACAATGTGCCGATTTCTTAACCATTCATTTTATTGATTTGTGGCGCACTTGATGCCTCGATTGATGAATATGAGTCTTCGGTAAGGAACCATGGGCCACCCAAACATGGTGTCCTACGTAAAAAACCTTGACGCACGAGACACCATGGGAAAATCACAATCAATTGCATTACACGAGTAATTGAAGTTGGATTCTACGATACAACCGACTAGGGATGCTTGGCGTAATGGATTGTGCAAACCAAGGATGCGAGTTGGGAACTCGTGCTAAGAACCCACGAAGACCTTAAAAGTCAAAATGCTAAGGATGGACCGGGACTCCTCCAAACCATGGATATCGTTCGAGCAAATCAGAGGACTCCTTACAAGTTGTATGGAATCAAGAACTATGTAGTCCATGGTGCTAAGAAAAAAGGTAAAGAGCACATTTGTGCCAAGACTTCAAGGGTCATTAAGGACGCACAAGGAAATGAGATGACTCGTAAAGTCACCGAGTCATCCCACAACGAGATTAGGTAACCAACTGCGCTTCAAGAAGGAAAGGAGCATGCAAGGACACCTTCATCATTAAAAGTAACACAAAAGGGCACAACAAGCCGAACCTCGGGTAAGACATGAAGTCTTACTAAGAATTTCATCCACTAAAGAGGAGATGAAATTCAATAAGAAGAGAAAGTCAACCCAAAGTCCATCGACTCTCAAAAGACTTTGGGAAGAATTTGGAAAGTGCGCCCAAAAAGATTGGCTTGGTTGACCCAACTTGGTCAAGACCTTGGACGCATTAAAGAAGTAAGTGTTAAATCACCACGGGAAATTCCCTCAAGATAGAAGAGAAGGATGAAACCTTAGCCTGGGAAGCAAGGTCTAACAAGGATCTTAAAGTCAAGCAAGTGCCAACACCAAGGAAGGAGGATCATCAGCTCGTCGACGCATCATGATCAAAGCATCAAACCAGATTAATCACTTGAGATCGAGAATCCTTAACCCGTCCTAGCCGAATTCCTTTCCCTCCCTCGGAAAATCGGCCCCCTCCTTATTTCAAAACCCTTTCTACCCTTCAAACCCCATTCTTGATTCCACGTTTTAACGATTCCACACAAGGTGGCAACCTCACAACCTAAGTTGCAACCTTGAAAACCTTGATCCTAATTCCTGAATTCACTTTGTCCTCAAGTTGAAACCCACTCACTTAGTCTTGTAAACCTAATCGTTCCCAAAAGCCCAACACACATAGACATACAATTATACAGTTTCCCCGTAGAATACCTTCTCTATAGGACCACCGTTCTACACTTGACTCGTTACCCCTGCAATGATTTCTAAGCTTCGGGGACGAAGCTTCTCGTAAGGGGGGGAGAGTGCAACACCCCGTGTTACGACCTTCAATCCCGGATTAATTATTTAATTAATCCCATTAATAATAATTAAATATGATTTAATTAATTAATAAGGTCCACCATGAACCGTGGACCCTTGCCTAAATTAGAGTCCTAAGCTATTAGGAATAAAGAATGTGAACCTTTTACTATTCGGATTCTAACTAGGAATCCTAGACCTAGTTATCTATTAGGATTAAAGGAAGTAGGCCTTTTACTATTCAGATTATGATTAGGAATCTCTTTAATTAATTAATATTGTCCACTATGGACCATGGACCCTTATCCCTAAAACAAGCCCTTAATCCTATAAGGAATATGATTAGTAAACCCATACCATTCAGGCCCTAATTAGGAGTCTTAAATATATAAATAGGGATATAGGAGGCACCTAGATCTTTCACCACAATAATCTCTCACCACACAAGAAGTTCCAAGAATTCCCTTAGGAGAAATCAAGAAAGAAGAAAGCTTAAAGAAAGACCCTTCATAGCCAAGGAATTAATTAAGGCTAAGAGGTAACCCATGTCTCAACAAAACCTATTTTCAGAGCTATGATTCCCCCTTAGGATTTCCCACATGTTATTGTGTATTGATGATTTATGATATTATTATTGATGATTGGGATGAGGATTCTATGGGTGATCTTGAGGTTCTTGATAATTGTGATGTTATTGATAATTATTGTGTTCTTGATAATTATGGTGTTCTTGATGATTGTGTGGCGTTCTTGATGAGTATATGATAATCTTGTTGATTATGTTTTATTTTTGATAATTGTGATGTTCTTTATGTTTATGTGATATTCTACCGAATCTTGATATTAAGAGATGAATGGTGTTCTTGTTAACCTAAAAGTGATTAGAACCCTAGGTTGTATCATATGATATTATTCTCGGTATATTGGGCGGGAATTCGCATGTTTGGGTGTTAATTATGTTTAGAAAAGCATGATAGGGTATGTGCCGTATGTTTCCAGATTGTGATCCGCTAAATGTCTACGTATTGTCGTTAATTGCGTTTGAAAGTATCTAAGCATGGTTCCGGGTTCCACAAAGGTTCCCGGGACGTTTTGTGATTAAAAAGAGTAATTGGGGGGTAGGGGACCCGCCACCTACCCGCGGCTAATTGTGGCATCGCCGGTAGCGGGCAGGCGGCTAGCGGGCAGCCGGCTGGCGGGCAGCTGCCCGCCGGGCACCCGCTGCCCGGAAAGTTTACCGCCGGCGGGTGACCCCTCACCCACCGGCTTCCCACTGGCTTGTACCCCACCTTGGGTTTTGGCTTCCCCGTTTGATGTTCCCCCGACCCCCGTGGTGTCCCAACAGACTCCGTCTATCGTGCCTGTGTCTAGTTTGATATTTCGGGTAACGTTCGTAGGTTTATGAGTCTTATATATTGCATGCTAGTTGAATTGGTATCCCGTTGACCTAGGTGGAGGAAGTATGAACCCCTTAGGATTATTCTTAGTGTGTGAAGGATCACGCATAGGTTTTGTTATACGTTTTCCCCCCCTTCCCAATGTGTAATGTGGGTTGCATGTGCTTGCTCTGTGTTATGTGTGTATGATACCCCAATTCGGTTGCGATCGGATTGGTTATTCCTGAGCTGCGGTTCGGAAGCTGGCTGCGGTCAGATTTACACTCTTGGGCTGCGGTCCACCGTTTCATTGCGATCAAACGTTTCTACATGAGCTGCGGTTCATATTTCTTGGCTGCAGTCAGATGACATTCTCTTGGTCTGCGGTCCACTGTTTGGTTGCGATCAAACATTATGATGAGCTGCGGTTCATCGGTCGGTTGCGATCGACCCCTCCGTGTTGCGATACGGGGCAGGGTGCTGCGGGGCCGTGTCAGAGCTATATGCGCTGACCGTCATGTATGGGCATGCGATTGGTCCTGTGGCGCCAACAAAGTGTGCTTGTGTGATGAGATATGGGTGTGTTTTGTTTATGAGTATCTTGGGGATGTAACTACAGGATTCATGTTGGGGATTGTATATGTTGGGTTATGATCATTAATTGTGCTCAGCTTTATCTGCCTTGCCTATTGTGAACTGTATATGTTTGTTATAATTGTTGCATGTGCTTAGCTCTATCTGTCGAGTCTATCCCTGTTTTAAAAGCTAGAGTTTCGTAGGATATATCTTCATGCTCAAAATTGTTTTTCGTATATCTATATATATATCTCTATGTGTATTGTATTTCAACGCGTTGGAGTGGGTTACCAGCATCTCTCGCTGAACAGATATATTTGGCTTTCAGGCACTGATGAGTAGACACCGGAGCGCGCTAGAGATTCGAGGCGTAGTGTAGATAGTTTCCCTTTCGGCCTGCGTGCCATTTACATTATTACGGAATTTAGTTAGTTAGCCTGTGCATCTGATTTCTCTAGCTCAGGTGTGGCATAGCACCCTGTACCCTTATGTTTAACAATGCTTTGTTTGGGATTTAATAAGAGTATACCTTTCTTATATAAGTCTTTAAAAGTTTTAAAATTCCGGGGTGTTACACAGTTAATCCCCAACACTTGAATAGTAGAAGTCAACCACCAGGATTTCTGGGACAACAAAATTTTAGAGGATGTCCTCCACAACAATTCAGGTAAAACCAAGGATATCAAGCTCCAGTAAATCAATCCAAGCCTAATGTGGAAGCACCGTCCCGTCGAATATGGATTTATTGTTGGAAAAATTGATTAAATGTTAGAGATTACAGAGAGGATGGATCAGATGAATGCTTGCCAAAATATGGTTGAAAATCAGTTAGCAAATCAACCTTCGACATGGAGTACTAAAGTCACAGGGAAGTTGCCATATATGACCGGAAATCCAAGAGAACACATGAATAATGTCACTACTAGGAGTGGAAAGTAATTACTGGACCCACCATATCCTCACCGGGAACAAATTGTCAAGGGGAATCTAGAAGGTGAGAATGAGAAACTGAATGAGGATGTTATTGCCCAAGATAAGGAAGATGAGATACAAGAAATTGAACCCGTAAAGAAGCATACACCACCTCTACCCTTCCCACAAAAATTTCAGAAATCTAGGGAAGAGGAAAGAAGAGCAAAATTCTTCAGTTTGATTAAGCAACTGGATATCACCATTCCTTTGCTGGATGTAGTAACTGAGATTCCTTCGTATGCTAAGTTTTTAAAAGAGATTTTATCCAACAAGAGCAGAGCTGATGATCGTGAGACAATAGCAGTAAGTGAAGAATGTAGTGCTTTAATTCAAAATAAGCTTCTTCCAAAGCTTAGGGATCATGGGAGTTTCTCTATCCCATGTGTTATTGGAGGATCACTTGTTCAAAGAGCTTTATGTGATTTAGGGGCAAGTGTGAGTTTGATGCCCTATTCTTTGTGTCAAAAGCTGCAACTTGGAGAGCCAAAACCTACATCCATGACTCTTCAGTTGGCAGACAGATCAGTGAAATATCCTATTGGAATTCGGGAAGATGTGTCAGTAAAGATTGACAAATTTTACATTCCGGGAGACTTTGTCACTATTAGAGATGGAAGAAGATGCTAAAATTCCTATTATCCTTGAAATGGGAGACCATTCTTGGCAACTGCTGGAGCTGTAATCAATGTAAAAAAAAAAAGAACCTTAGTTCTTGAAATTGGAGAAGATAAAGTTGAATTTAATGTTTTCGAATTGGATAACAAATCTTCTTGTCTTAATTCTTGTTTTTATGTAGATGAAATCGACTCTTGTGTTGCAGCTTATGAGAGGGGTAAATGGATCTCTAATGATCCTTTACAACTCGAAAGTGAAGATACTACAGAGATTGAATACTTGGGTGATGGTACGAATGGTGAGGAATCATAAGAATTGCCACTAATATCCGTTGCCTGTAACCTCGAGGAAAAGGAACCACCACAGGTAGAATTAAAACCTTTACCAATAAATTTGAGGTATGCTTAACTTAGTCCAAATTCTACCTACCCAGTGATTGTCAGTGCTCATTTGAAAGATGATGAAACTGAGAAATTATTAATTGTGTTAAGAAAACATAAGAAAATCATTGGGTACAATATTGATGATATTGTTGGAATTAGTGCTTCTTACTGCATGCACATGATTAAGTTAGAGGATGAGCATAGACCCAGTGTTGAGCACCAACGTAGGTTAAATCGTACAATGTAGGAGGTTGTGAAGAAAGAGATCTTAAAATTGTTGAAAGCTGGCATCATTTATCCTGTTCCTGACAGTAAGTGGGTAAGTCATATTCACATGGTCCCAAAGAAAGGGGGGACAACTGTGGTCCGCAATGAGAAGAATGAGCTCATTCCTACCAGGTTAGTCACTGGGTGGAGGATGTGCACGGACTACAGAAAGTTGAACGATGCCACCGGGAAGGATCATTTTCCTCTTCCGTTTGTTGATCAGTTGATTGAAAGGATGAATAAGTACGATTACTTTTGCTTTGTTGATTGTTTTTCGGGGTTCTTTCAGATCCCTATCCACCCCGATGACCAAGAGATGACTACTTTTACATGCCCCTATGGTACCTTTGCATATCGAAGGATGTCATTTGGGTTATGTAATGCACCGGTTACATTTCAAAGGTGCATGTTAGCCATTTTTTCTGATTTAGTTGAGAAGACTATGGAAGTATTCATGGATGATTTTTCTGTATATGGTTCTTCTTTTGATAATTGCGTTGATAATTTGGACGAGGCATTGGGAACGTGTCAAGAAGCAAACCTTGTTTTAAATTGGGAAAAGTGTCACTTTATGGTACAACAAGGGATTGTTCTTGGACACAAGATATCAGAAAAGGGCATTGAGGTTGACTCGGCCAAGGTGGAAGTCATAGAGAAACTACCACCACCTATTTCAGTAAAGGGAATAAGGAGTTTTCTTAGCCATGCAAGGTTTTACAAGAGATTTATCAAAGACTTTTCAAAAATCTCTAAACCTTTAACTCAATTGCTTCTAAAAAATGCTAACTATGTTTTTGATGATGCTTGGCTTGAAGCTTTCTGCAGATTGAAGAAGGAATTGACAACAGCTCCCATAATGTCACCGCCAGATTGGAGCTTGCCATTTGAGATTATGTGCGATGCTAGTGACTATGTTGTAGGGGCCGTCCTTTGTCAAAAGAAGGGCAAGTGCTTACAGCCAATTTACTATGCAAGTCGTACCCTTGATGATGCTCAAGTTAACTACGCCACAACACAGAAAGAGATGTTGGGTGTAGTTTTTGCTATTGATAAGTTCCGGTCTTATCTGAATGGATACAGTGTAATTGTTCATACCGATCACTTAGCATTGAAGTACTTGATGAGCAAAAATGAATCCAAACCAAGATTGATGAGGTGGACTCTTCTGCTTCAAGAGTTTGACTTGGAAATCATAGACAAAAAGGGGACAGGAAATCTTGTAGCTGATCATTTGTCCCAATTAGAGAACCAAAACGAAGTGGTTGAAGGAGAAAAGATTCCAATCAATGATTACTTCGTGGGAGAGCAATTGATGGCTCTTCATGCTTTTATGCCCTGGTATTCAGATTTTGTGAATTATGTGGTTTGCCAAAAATTCCCACCAAATGCTTCTAGATCATTGAAGAAGAAATTACAAACTGATGCAAAATTCTATATTTGGGATGAATCGTTTCTATACAAGAGGTGTGTAGATGGAATATTAAGAAGATGCTTACCCGAGATGAGATAGAAAGTCTCTTAACCCATTGCCACTCATCACCTTATGGAGGGCATTTTTGACCTTCTCGAACTACAAAAAAGGTTTTGCAGTCAGGATTTTATTGGCCCAGTATATTCAAAGATGCACATTCTTTCGTGGCTCATTGTGATAAATGCCAAAGAGTGGGCATAGTGGAGTTCATCACAGACTCTCTACCCCTTACCATCCCCAAGCCAATGGGTAAGTGGAATTGTCAAACCGAGAAATCAAGTCCATTCTTGAGAAGGTGGTCAATACGTCTCGAAAAGATTGGTCCAAAAAGCTAGATGATGCATTATGGGCATATAGGACCGCTTACAAGAATCCTATTGGAACTTCACCTTTCAGACTTGTTTATGGGAAGCCTTGTAACACCCCCCAAACACGACCTAAAGAAAATGCCGTAACACCTGCAGATCATACAACAAAAACTAGCACAGCGGAAGATAAAACGAAAACTGGATAAAAGAAATCCAAACGTGGAGTTATGCCACGTCTACCAAACCTGGTAAACGCAACGGCAGTCAATCTGCAAGTGTATACATCTATCCCAAAAAGGTAACAATCTCAAACTACGACGTCACACAGGCCACAAAACAAAGGTAAAGATATTAGACTACCGGCTTCTAAACATCGCGCTCGTCTAGACATCACCTGAAAGATACAAAGATAAACATTGGGACGACGCTCGGTCAGCGATAATGCTGGTAACCCACCAATACCTGTTAAGTATCATACATAGGTAGAGTATATATACAAAAACATTTTGAAACGGAATACATATATATAACTTCAAAACCAAGAGTAAACACCAACTCAAGACTCACCACTCATCAACAAACACAATGGGAACACATCCCAAGACCACAACGGATCACGACAACACAAGGATAAAGACACGACAAACGGCAACACATGCCTAAGCAACACATGCCTTTGTGACTGCACACGTCACAAGAGAGAACACACAACCACGGCTACACAAACCCTCGTGACATCACCCGCCACGAGTTGATATGCATTCCTTATGCCCTGTCCCAACCTTATGGCAACCCCCAACCTTATATCTTGTTCCAACCTTTACCTCCAGGACCCCTATACATACAGTCCAACCTTATTCCCCCGGGAATCGTCATTCCCCCTCCAACAGACCTCCAACAAGATCACCAATTTCATAGTACACGAGGTACCGATCACGCACACGGCGACACACGCCTTCCTAAGAAATACGTGAACCTGACACACAGGTCACAACTCCATATTCACGCCACGCCCACCACGAGGACCGCTGCAATACCTTGGTGACTAGTGTCCCATACCACTAATCGTGCAATCCAGGTAAAGCCACACACGCACCACAACTCAACAAGAGTCAACCAACGGATCTCAACGAAGGTATGAATCATACTCGATTAAGGAATGGGTCACAGCCCAACAACAACAACGATGAATAACACAAGTTATCATCAACCAAACGGAAGGTACAAACAACACACACGCTAGCATTTATATAACAAACTGGCATGCTTATCAAGGGGGAAACTCAAGATAGTTCCGAGGAACACACAAGACACCTCACGGTCCAACGAAACACAATGTTAAACACTTAGCACGATTCAAGACACCAAAGACCTACATGGATACCTATCATATAGTTCTAGACATACGAAACATCAAGAAGACACTCAAATAGTTCCACAAAAGAACATCGGGAAGTCAAAAGACCAAATACCGAGTCAAAAGAATCACGGGGAACAAATCCCTTAACAACTCCACTGTGTTCCCCGCGGGTGGACCCACGGGTAGGCCCCTAACCGTGGTTCTGCCCGCGGGTACACTACCCACAAGCCTATGTACCCGCGGGTGGGCGGCGGGTAGGGATCTCCCCGCCGTTCCGCCCGCGGGTACATACTCTTGTGCAAAACAATCCCTTCGGGGATTTTCTTCTCCAAACACAAATTCAAGTCCAAAACATGCCAAATCTCACCCAATACAAAAAAAATGACTTGAATCATAGGAAATGCCAAGCAATGGCACAAATGAACCCTAAACACAAGCTCTAGATATGTATTTTCACAAGACAAATGCATAAACACTCACATTTCATAGCAAAACACAAGTAGAATCTAAGAAATCACATATAGGTAAGCAAAATAGGTTTTAGTAGAGCATGGGTTACCTCTTGTAGACCAAAAGACTTCACTTTACCCTCAACAAGCTCTTTACAAGGCTTACTTCCCAAACCCACTTCAAGATCAAACCAAAAGATCATAAAGATCATACTTTTAAGAAAAAGACAACTAAGATGGAACCAAAAAGACAACATAGACTTAGATCTTACCCTCCTAGATGCCCAAATAGGTGAAAGGTTGAATCTTGGAAGAAAATCTTGGAATCTTGACAAGGGTCTCAACTTAGCTTGGAGAATAAGCTACACTTCTTTTCTAGAGAGAAGGTATAGCTAATTTCTAAGAATTGTAAGGAATGAAATGAAGAAGTCTTCTAGGTTAGGTTACAATACAAACTCTTGGCGGAAAGTGAAGAATACACTTACTAAGCTTTAGAAAGTGTAAGGAACATGGGAACTCCCCTCAAAGCTCAAAGTACAATACAACTTTAAGGTTGACTAGTCAAATTCTAGTCCTTGAGTATTAAAAATCAGGATTTTAGGAATTAATTCCTCAAATAAAATAGGATTAATTACTCAATTAATCCATGGACGGAATGTGGATTTTTGGGGTGTCACATCCTCTCCCGCTTCAAAGAAGCTTCATCCCCGAAGCTTGGGTACGACGAATTAGAAACAAACGGTGATAGGAAACAACATTGTGATAAGAGGTTCAAGAATGAATCCTTTGGTCAAGACTCAAAAGATTCTACAAGGATTGTCAAACAAAAGAAAGGCATAACAATGCAAGAGTTGTCAAGAACATAATCAAAGAAGTAGATTGAGCATCACAAACTCTATTCGTAACACCAAACACCACTACCACAACAAAGCTAACTAAGCCACAAGGCTACAAACAAAACAAGCACAGAAGCAACAACAAGCAACCAAACAACGGCGACAACGTGGGTAAAAAAAAAAAACCAACAACAAGGAAAAGGCGCACAAGGTAACCACAACTACTAGAAAGACTCACTCTCCGACTCCTTGGACTCTTCCTCGGCTCCTCCTCTACGACTCGAGCTGGCTTCGATCTGATCCAACCGATGATGCACAGCAATAAACTGCATCCTCATGAAGGCAAATCCCTCCTCTATCATGCGGTTCTGCTGACGAAGCAAGGCAACAACACGCTCTTCGTGCGACGTCGGGTTGTGCTCCCTCTTGGTGCGAGCTTCCCTTCTTCGTTGGTTCTCTTCACTCTCCGAGTCGCTTTCTTCAGCTTCAACGACATATGGCACTCCCACCTCTTCCTCATCTTCGGCTTCATCCTCGGCTCCTTCGTCACCTCCCAAGCTCTGAACAACGAGGCTCAACTTCCCGGCATGGATTCCAAGCTCCACTGCTAACTCCGCCCGTACATCAGGTGCTTTTCTCGCCACTTCTTCAAGCGTGATGTACTCACCATCATCCAACTGGAACAGGTGACAACTCTGAAGTTTGGTGGCATCCAACACTAGCTTTCCCACAGCCTTAGGAAGACAACCATCCACACTGACGCCCTTCTTAACTAAAATCCAGCTCAACACCATCCCATAAGGCAAACTCTTCCGATTGTGATCCCGGCAAAACACCTTGTGTTGCAGCATCAAAGAAGGCAAGTTGAACTTAACCATATTCTTCAGACAGAAAGCAAAAGTGCACTCCAGCTTTCCCAACAACTTGCACTTGTTATTGTTTGGGAACAAACAGTCCGACACCAACATCACCATGATCCTTTGCTCCGCAGACAACCACTTCTTCTCCGGTCTAGAGGCTTGAGTGAAACAACTCGTACGGCCTTACAAGTAGCTCAAGTAGTCACGATACCCCATGGTATCCGTACTAATCCAAGAATGACCACTGTGCTGAGCCACTCCGGTAGTAGACAAACTCAACAACTGAGCCAACCTCTTCTTAGAAAGTGGGGTTTAGGGTGCTCACAGGTAGAGAGGAAGGAAAAGAAGAAGGAGAGAAAATTTTGGGATTTAGGGATTTGGGAGAAATTGGGAAAAAAGATGATTAAATTTGGGGATTTTGGGTAGAGTGAAAATTTATGGTTCAGATTGAATTAAAATTGGATAGGTTCCAAGAAAGACGTACAATTAGTTGAAGTGGTTTAGAAGTTGGGTAGAAAAGTAATAGGCTTGGGTTTAAAACTCAAAGGTTACAATTAGACATTACGCTTGATTTTTAGAACGTACAAGAATGAATTTTGGCAAGAATTTTGCTATTTCCAAATTCAAAGAATACTTGGAAAATTTAGGAAGTACACAAGGAATTGTTGTAAGAACAACCAAGTGTAGGGACTGTAGAATTGATCTAGGCACAAAACATTCCAAAGATAGATGGCTACTACACAACAAGACTTAGATGCCAACCAAAGAAATCACATAGCAAGAAAAAGAGTTTACACTAAGCTCCAAAAAGAATTACCTTCAAGGAAAGCATGCCAAAGATTACCAAGCAAAGATACTAGACTACCGGCTTCTAAACATCGCGCTCGTCTAGACGTCACCTGAAAGATACAAAGATAAACATTGGGACGACGCCCGGTCAGCGATAATGCTGGTAACCCACCAATACCTGTTAAGTATCATACATAGGTAGAGTATATATACAAAAACATTTCGAAACGGAATACATATATATAAGTTAAAAACCAAGAGTAAACACCAACTGAAGACTCACCACTCATCAACAAACACCACAGGAACACATCCCAAAACCACAACGGATAACGACAACACAAGGATAAAGACACGACAAACGACAACACATGCCTAGGCAACACATGCCTTTGTGACTACACACGTCACAAGAGAGAACACACAACCATGGCTACACAATCCCTCGTGACATCACCCGCTTGATATGCTTTCCTTATGCCCTGTTCCAACCATATGGCTACCCCCAACCTTATATCTAGTTCCAACCTTTACCTCCAGGACCGCTATACATATAGTCCAACCTTATTCTCCGGGGAATCGTCATTCCCCCTCCAACAGACCTCCAACAAGACCACGAATTTCATAGTACACGAGGTACCGATCACGCACACGACGACACATGCCTTCCTAAGAAATACGTGAACCTGACACACAGGTCACAACTCCATATTCACACCACGGCCACCACGAGGACCGCTGCAATACCTTGCTGACTAGTGTCCCATACCACTAATCGTGCAATCCAGGTAAAGCCACACACGCACCACAACTCAACAAGAGTCAACCAACGGATCTCAACGAAGGTATGAAACATACTCGATTAAGGAATGGGTCACAGCCCAACAACAACAACGATGAATAGCACAAGTTATCATCAACCAAACGGAAGGTGCAAACAACACACATGCTAGCATTTAGATAACAAACTAGCATGCTTATCAACGGGGAAACTCAAGATAGTTCTGAGGAACACACAAGACACCTCACGGACCAACGAAACACAATGTTGAACACTAAGCACGATTCAAGACACCAAAGACCTACCTACAATATAGTTCTAGACATACGAAACATCAAGAAGACACTCAAATAGTTCCACAAAAGAACATCGGGAAGTCAAAAGACCAAATACCGAGTCAAACGAATCACGGGGAACAAATCCCTTCACAACTCCACTGTGTTCCCCGCTGGTGGACCCACGGGTAGGCCCCTACCCGTGGTTCTGCCCGCGGTTACACTACCCACAAGCCTATGCACGTGCGGGTAGGGCTCTCCCCGCCGTTCCGCCCGCGGGTACATACTCCTGTGCAAAACAATCCCTTCGGGGATTTTCTTCTCCAAACACAAATTCAAGTCCAAAACATGCCAAATCTCACCCATTACAACAAAATGACTTGAATCATAGGAAATGCCAAGCAATGGCACAAATGAACCCTAAACACAAGCTCTAGATATGCATTTTCACAAGACAAACGCATAAACACTCACATTTCATAGCAAAACACAAGTAGAATCCAAGAAATCACATATAGGTAAGCAAAATAGGTTTTAGTAGTGCATGGGTTACCTCTTGTAGACCAAAAGACTTCACTTTACCCTCAACAAGCTCCTTACAAGGCTTACTTCCCAAACCCACTTCAAGATCAAACGAAAAGATCATAAAGATCCTACTTTTAAGACAAAGACAACTAAGATGGAACCAAAAAGACAAGATAAACTTAGATCTTATCCTCCTAGATGCCCAAATAGGTGAAAGGTTGAATCTTGGAAGCAAATCTTGGAATCTTGACAAGGGTCTCAACTTAGCTTGGAGAATAAGGTACACTTATTTTCTAGAGAGAAGGTAGAGCTAATTTCTAAGAATTGTATGGAATGAAATGAAAAAGTCTTCTAGGTTAGGTTACAATACTAACTCTTGGTGAAAAGTCAAGAATACTGTAACACCTCGTGTTACGGCCCCTAAGACCAATTAATTAATTAATCAATAGCCCATGAGAAAGAATAAATTATAATGATTAAATTGAGAAAAAGGCCCATCATAGTCTGTGGGCCCTCATCTCTGAACCCAACCCCTAATCCCAATAGGATTATACCCTTAATAAGACCCCTAGATCTATAAATAGGGAACTTAGGAGGCACCTAGAAGGCCCACCACAATAATCTCTCACTACCCAAAGAGCTCCAAGAATTCCCCTAGGAGAAATCAAGAAAGCTTAAAGAAAGATCCTTCATAGCCAAGGAATTAATTAAGGCTAAGAAGTAACCCATGTCTCAACAAAACCTATTTTCATAGTTATGATTCCCCCTTAGGGTTTCCCCATATTATTGTGTATTGGCGAGTTATGATGATTATTATTGATGATTGATTTGATGATCCCATGAGGGATCTTGGTAATCTTGATATTGGGAGTTTCTTGATAATTATGATGTTCTTGATGATTAATTGGTGTTGGTCCCAAAAGAGGTAAGGTGAAAGTCTAGAGGGGGGGGGGGGGGGTGAATAGACTTTCAAACTTTTTCGCACAATAACAAATGGTAAAGCCAGAGATAAACCAAGACTCTTAACTAGATTGTTAGAGTCCGGTGCACAGCGGAAATAAATAAACGATACGGTGTGTGTAGATCGTGTCAAGATTATTGACGTTAGAAGCAAGCAAGAGCGGTAACTAAAGAAAGCAGTAAAGAACACAAGGCAATTTATAGTGGTTCGCGAGGTGATGTAATCCTCCTACTCCACTTGCTCTTCTCAAAGAGCCAATTCACTATATCCACCACTTCTTGGTTCCAAGATACAATGAATTCCGTGATCTAGTGCTTTGATCACCAAGCCCACACTAATCACGCCCAGTGCCTTCCCGACACTGCTGCTTCGGGTTTCACGTCGCCGCGTTAGTTTCCCAGGATTTCACAACTCTGTGCTACTTTCCCCCCGTCTTCTACGATCCGGTAGAAACGTATCCCGTGATCTGGTGCTTTGATCACCAAGCCCACACCAATCACGCCCAATGTCTTCCCGACACTGCTGCTTCGGATCTCACAACTCCGTGTGACAATCCAGGATTTCACAACTCCGTGTTACTTTCCGCCTTTCCCTTGTTTTGATCGAAAACAAATTTTGCCTTGCTTCCAACTTTGAGATTCTGTAGATGATCTTCGTTGATGCGCTGAATCTCTTGAAGTTGATGAAGATTTCAACACTCTTGGATATTTCTTTTCTAAGCTCTGTATCGCTCGGAGTGTTTATCTCACAAACGATAGATCAATTTTAGCTCTTGAGATGGAAAGCTTTCTTTGAATTTTCTATGCTCTGTTTAGCTCTGTATTCGTGCTTCTTGCTATTTTTCTTCTCTACTTTCCTTAGCTTCAATCTTCATCTATTTATAGCTGGTAATGAGAATCCGTCCGTTGGAAATAAACGGTCTCATTTTCGAATTTTGCTTAGCTGTATAGCCTTTTGTCAGAAGATAAGATAACGTTGCAGATCTTGTCAGATATTTCAAATTGAGCTTGAGGTTTCAGCAAAAATGGCGTCCCATGAATCTCCATCTGGTGTAGATCACGCCTCTTGGGATTTTTATCTTCAAAATATATTCTCCAATATAATCCCTTACTAGTTAGACTAGTATTTTTGCTTCTGCAACTTCTTCTAATATCTTCCTCTGTTTTTCGTGTATCTGGGTCTGTTTACAGCTTACAGACTTCATCTCTTCAATTGACTTGGAAATCTCTTCCCTTGTGAAACTTCATCCCTTTCTATTTTGGGAAATGAAATCTCTATCCCTTGCTTGATTTGTCAATTGAATTCTCATCCCTTACTTGATTTGGAATTGCAATCTCATCCCTTGCAATCTATATCTCCAATTGAATTGATGTCTTGTAAATCTCATCCCTTCAAATTGATTTTCCTGTACCAATTTGAACTTCAATTCTTCTGATTGTTTGGGATACCAATTTGTGAAACTGCATCCCATCACTTGTAAACTTCATCCCTTTAGTCAATTTGGAAATCTCATTCCCTTTGACTTTGCAAATTGCATCCCTTAGTCAATTTGGAAATCTCATTCCCTTTGACTTTGCAAACTTCATCCCTTTAGTCAATTTGGAAATCTCATTCCCTTTGACTTTGCAAATTCCCTTTGACTTTGCAAACTTCATCCCTTTAGTCAATTTGGAAATCTCATTCCCTTTGACTTTGCAAATTGCATCCCTTAGTCAATTTGGAAATCTCATTCCCTTTGACTTTGCAAATTGCATCCCTTGAAATCTCATCCCATAGTCAAATTGGAAATCTCATCCCCTTTGACTTGCAAATTGTATCCCTTCGGCCAAACCATCGACTCATACTTCAACTGATGGATTTAAACTTGGCTTCTTTAAAATATGTGGGATGTAAGATTCAAACCTGTGACCTTGCACATAATATTTCAAGCTTCTACCATCTCGTCCGTATAGCCTATTGGTCATCTTCTTGTTCTACTTGGTGTACTCCTTTCTTTCCATAGATGCTTGAACTTCAAGATAGCTTCATGCAAACTTCAAGTCACGTTCTTTCTTCTTCGGGATTTCTTGAGGGACTTTCTCAAATTTCATACGCATACATCTTCCTCTTCTGTTTGCCATTTTCTCTTGACAAATTCTTGATTTTTTTTCTTTTTTTTTTTTTTTTGGCTTGATATCTTCTTCATCCATTTCCTCAACTAATGAATTTATTTTTCCCTTTCTTGGTCTAAGACTCGACTAGTCTAATAAAAAAATTGGGGATCTACGAATTACAATATGGCTTATCAAAATCTATTACAACTTATTCCTAACAATTTCCCCCCTTTTGATAATGCCATAACCTATACTCAAACATTGGCTTTAAGTCTTTGAAAAATATTTTTATTTTTGCTCAATTTTATTTCGACAAAGCAGGATGAGTTTGACAAAATTAATTCTAGGGAAAAAGAAAACTTTGTGAATTAATTTAGACAAGTCCTATACGCATCCTTGATTAATTTTTAATCAATTTTTTTCTTATCAAAATTTTGCATGCGTTTAACAATTCTTGTCTTTTAATTCACCAACTAATTACATGATAGCCAAAAAAAAAAAAAATCATAAACAGACTTAGATTAGACCAAGGGAATTTTTATTCATATTAGTCGAAAGAGGAAATATTGTTGTAGCCAAAATCATAGAAATTTAAAACATCATAATTCTTGAGGAATATATGCTTGATTACCTTCTGGGTTTCTTGACTCCCATGTCTGCCTTCAAAATATCTTTGATGTGTTCCCTTAGCTTGCAGACATCATTCTCATATTTTTCACATTCAATCCTTTTGGTCACCTTCCCAGCCATATAGTAACCAAATGCATCTTTAATGTTGATGCCCGGGAGAACTCCGGCTTCCCACCAAATTATGCATTCTTCAAAGCTTCTTTGGAGTCCTAAATTTTCTCCATCATTTTTGGTGTGATCTCTGAGTTCATACCACATTTCGGTTCGCTTCCGTTTCGCTTCTTCTTCTTTATTCTTGTCTGAAATCCATTGAGCTTGATCAGCTTTTGGCCATCTTTTCACCATAGTCGGCACGTTTTCGGGTGTCCAAACTTTCTGTGATGTTAAGGATCTTTTTGAGCATTCGAGCCAATCTCGAGTTTCGGCCACTTTTGATGTACTTGATCCAAGACTCGGATTTGCAAATTGAGCGAAACCAACTTGGGATTGTTGACCACGACCACGTCCTCGGCCTTTCGTATGTGCGGCGGTCTGAGCTGGTTGTTGTGACTGATTTCCCATAATGAATTCCTGTTGTTGTAAAGCCAGATGATTGAGCATCTCTTCCCCCCTTATGGCATTATCAACCAAAAATCCAAGGGATTTAGAGCTTTGTTCTTGATTGGCTTTCACAACTTTAACACCATCATGTGTTTTGATAGACATATCCTGCAAAACAGACAATTTATTAGCCATGGAGGATAATTCCACCTCAAGGTGATTTATCCTTGTTTTTTGATCTTGTATGGCTTTGATTTGTCTCAGGTGTCTTTCACCGGTGATTTTCTCTGTGGCTTCTCGTTCCTTCTTCATCAGTTGGATGATCTCCAATAAACCTTCAATGAGATCTCCTTTCAAATGTCGTTCGGCTCTTTCAATTTTTGTCTGCAAAGTGTTTTGATATTCCAACAATTCCTTCAAATTTGTTCGTGTGTCCTCAAAATGTTGCAAAGAGAGATGTCCTTGCTTGGTGAGAGTACTTCCAATTTTCTGACACACCATATCACTTGATTCAGTGACTTTTGCAAACAAAGAAACCAATAAATCATCTTCATCTTCTTCTCGGGTTCGGCCTCCTTGCATATTCAAAGAGTGTAAACTCTTGAATAAATTTCTTCTTGAATCTCCAAGAACTGGATTTTCTGTGAGTTGCAAATTTTCTTCTGGTGATTCGGCTTCTTCAAGATGATTTTCCACTTCTTTTTCAATTACCTCTGTTCTTAAAATAAGCTCTGCATTTAAAGTAGCTTCCAGAGAGGTATTTTGAAGTGACAACATAGGGGTGTTATCGTGTACTGGCACTTCATGTGAATATTCCCCCCCAATTGATGGTCTGATTTCACCATCAATAAATTCATCCCTTGTAGGGTCCATTTTTTTTATTTTTGACCATATAACGTGATGAGGAAGTTTTGTTCATTTTTGGTCCTTTTAAAGGGGTAGGAATCACGATTTTCTTAACACAACCAACCCAACATTTTTATTTATTACTCCTTTAATCAGGAGTACAAAAGAGAGGATCACAAAAGACATTCTTTCTGATAATACAACCGCATCAACTGCGATTAGTGGAACAACATTCGTCTTCACTGTTGTCCGAGTCAGTGTGTGGAGGAGATGGGCAGTACCCTGGTCCGGAATCTTCACTGTGCATGTTCGAGCTTGAGGGTGAGTATGTTGCATTGAAGAACCTCGTATAGTCCACAGGTGGACGGATGCGGGGATTCACCGGTGGTGGAACAGATGGTAGAACAAGTTCTGGTGGCACTGGTGGTAGGTCAGGTTCTGCGGCCAGTGGTGCATCAAACTGAACTGGTTGTGCAAGAGGTTCATGAGAAACTCCTTCAAAGGCCGGAGGTGGCAACACTGGTCCGAATGTCAGCTGCTTCAGATAGTGGATGTACTCGGTGTTGCTCATGTTCATGATCTCCTGATAGATGTCCGGTTGCACAATAGGTGAAAATTTCAGAAAAGGTCCTTTAGATTCTTTTGACTTCTGTGATTCGGCTAAGCCTTGACACGGTGGTGGCAGGCTTTTCTTAGCATCTCCTTCTTCATAGATAAACCCTGATTCTCTTGGTGGTGAAACATGTGCATATTGTTCAGGGCCTTTTTCCTCAGATACGACAAGAGGGTCGTTTGCAGTGTCTCCAACGAGATGTCCTCCAGCCTCAGCTCTTCTTGCTCACAATTTCTGGAGTCTCACTTGATTCCAGATTCTCTTAGATGTCCTTCTCTCCTCATTGTTCTTCTCCATCGAAACCATTGTTCTTCCTGCAAAAAAAAAAAAAAAAAAAAAAATAAATAAATAAATAAAATACACTGCTTGCACAGTTTTTGGATTGCCGATATATATAGGCGGAGAATCGTCTGAGATCTTCAGGGATTATGGTCGACAGTTGGGTTCTGAACAGGTATTGTAACACCCCAGAAATTTCAAGACAATTAAAAGCTTATATAGTAAAGGTAGAATCTCAATAATTCCCAGAATGCAATACAGAAGTACGGGGTGTTATGTCACACCCAAGCCAGAGGACTCAGGTGCACAGGCTACTAATTGAAATCCTTAACAATGTCAAGACATAAGCATGGCACGCAGGCCGAAAGGGGAAACTATCTATTCTACGCTCCGGTTCTAGCACGCTCCAGTGCTCTAGTCCTCGGTGCCTGAAAGCCAAATATATCTGTTCAGCGAGAGATGCTGGTAACCCACTCCAACGCGTTGAAATACAATACATATATCAATATATATAGATATACGAAAACCATTTTGAGCATGAAGATATATCCTACGAACTCTAGTTTTAAAACCGGGAATGACTCGATAGCTCAGGCCAGACACAAGCAACAGTTATAACAGTCATAAGCAATTCATAATAGATAAGGCAATTAAGGCAAAGCATAAACAGTAATCATAACTCATCATAAACAATCCCCAATATGAAACCCATAGTCACATCCCAAGGCACTCATAGTCATAACTCGTCCATATCGCAACACATAATGCACATTGTTGGCGCCACAGGACCAATCGCATGCCCATACATGAGGGTCAGCGCATATAGCTCTGACACGGCCCCGCAGCTCCATGCCCCGTATCGCAACACGGGGAGGTCGATCGCAACCGACCGATGAACCGCAGCTCATCATAATGTTTGATTGCAACCAAACAGTGGACCGCAGCCCAAGAGAGTGTCGTCTGACCGCAGCCAGGATGAAGGACGAACCGCAGCTCGTATAGAAACGTTTGATCGCAACCAAACGGTGGACCGCAGCCCAAGAGAATGTCATCTGACCGCAGCCAGGAATACCAATCTGACCGCAGCCAGCTTCTGAACCGCAGCTCAGGATAACCAATCCGATCGCAACCGAATTGGGATAGCACGCACACATAACACATAGCAAGCACATGCAACCCACGTTACACATTGGGAAGGGGGATAAAGCGTATAACAAACCTATGCGTGATCCATCACATACTAAGAATAGTCCTAAGGGGTTCATACTTCTTCCACCTAGGTCAACGGGATACCAATTCAACTAGCATGCGATATAACAGACTCATAAACCTACGAACGGTACCCGAAACATCAAACTAGACATAGGCACGACAAACGGGGTCCGTTGGGACACCACAGGGATCGGGGAAACATCAAACGGGGAAGCCGGGGTCCCGGGTGGGGTGAGATTCTAGCGGGTAGCCGGAGGGTGGGGGTCACCCGCCGGCTGCCCGCCGGACAATACTGTTATAAGCAGCGGGTCGCCGGCGGGCAGCTGCCCGCCCGCCGGCTGCCCGCTGCCGGAACAGTGCTTCTCGGCCGTGGGTAGGTGGCGGGTCCCCTACCCCCCACCTACCCCCTACTGACTCTTTTCACATACTTTCACCCCGGGAACCGTTGTGGAACCCGAAACCATGCTTAGACACTTTATAACGCAATTAACGACAACACGTAGACAATTATCGGATCGAATACGAGAAACGAACGACATATAACCTATCATGCTTTTCTAACATAATCAACACCCAACATGCGATTTCCCCACCCGATAATCCAAGAATAATATCATACGATACAACTTAGGGTTCTAGTCACTTTTATATCAACAGGAATACGATTCGTCTTCTAATTGCAAGATTCGGTAAGAATAATACATAAACATCAAGAATACCAACTAATCATCAAGAACACCATAATTACCAAGAACAACACATAATCATCAAGAATCCCAATTAATTATCAAGAACCTCATATTTATTAAGAAACTCCCAATATCAAGATTATCAAGATTCCTCATGGAATCATTATATCAACATCAATAATAATCATCATAAATCGCCATTTACAACAATATGGGGGAAACCCCAAGGGGAAACCATAGCTATGAAAATAGGTTTTGTTGAGACATGGGTTACCTCTTAGCCTTAATTAATTCCTTGGCTATGAAGGATCTTTCTTTAAGCTTTCTTGATTTCTTGATTTCTCCTAGGGGGATTCTTGGAGCTCTTTGGGTGGTGAGAGATTATTGTGGTGGGGATTCTAGATGCCTTCTAAGTTCACTATTTATATGCTATGGGGTTTAATCCTCTTAGGATTAGGTATTGGGCTTTAAGGATGGGGGTCCACGGACTATGGTGGGCCTTTTTCCCAACTTAATCATAATAACTTATTCTTTCTCATGGGTCATAGATTAATTAATTAATTGGTCTTAGGGGTCGTAACACGGGGTGTTACACTCTCCCCCTCTTACAAGGGGCTTCGTCCCCGAAGCCCGGTGTCATAGTCCACCCTTTCACCCCTAGACATCTCGTAGCTCGGCCTCCTGGGTAGGAATGTGGCCCTACGTTTGTCTTTGTTCGGGGTAGGCTGTACTTTTGGTGGCGTTGTGATAGAGAAGTTCTGGGTGTACCTCGGTTTCCTGCGCTGGAACTGGACGGCCCACGAGTGCCCAAGGCGGTCTCGATCGCTGCCACCCTCTGATCGAGTGCGCGTGTGGTGCGAATCAAGGATGAGAACCCTTCTTCCATGATTTTGTTTTGCCGATTGAGCTGCGCGAGAATGCGCTCATTGACTGAGCCCTCGTTTTGACCCCTCGGGTCCCTTCCTGATCGTGGTTGCACTGACGGGTTAGGCCCGTCATCCTCCTCCTGCTCCTCATTTCCCTCCGAGCCCCCACAATCCTGCATGGCTCGCCTGAGCTTCTTGTTGGAGATGTCCAACCGGTCAACCAATTCTCTTCGTTCTTCCTCGGGTTTTTGGCAAATTTCTTCGAGGGTGAGGTAATGTCCTCCCTCGGTGAAGTAGATGTCGTTGCGGCGGAGGTTTTGGGCATTGAAAACCATACCATTAGGGGTTTTGACCTCGGTGTGGCTTAGATCCACCCCCTTTTTCTCCATGATCCAACTTAGGATCATCCCGTAGGGTAGGCTAAGCCGGTTGTTCGTTCCTTGTTCTTTTCACCGGTGGTGCCCCACTTCTGGTGTTCCTTCTTCGCATTTGTTCCTAGGCTCCGCGTTGAAGTAGTTGGATCCGATAGAGATTCGCGGCACTGACGTAAGCCTCGTTGAGGGTCCGGGGCCTACTTACCACTAGTGCCTTCCGGGCTTCGAAGTTGAGACCGGATACGAATCTTTCTACCTTGGTCACCTCGGTGGGGACAAGTTCGGGTGCGAAGCGCGCCAGTTCGAGGAATCGTTTATGGTACTCCACGACGGTGGCCGTCCCTTGCTATAGATGAAGGAACTCTTCATACATGGATGCTTTTATGTGGGTTGGGTAGAACCGCTCACGCAATCGTGCCTTGAGGCTTTCCCAGTTGAACCCTGGTTCTTGTCGGTGGGTGGGACCTTCGTGGATCCAATAGAGGTCGGCCTCGTGTCCGAAGTAGAACGAGGCTATTTCTACACGACGTTCCTCCGGGCATTCTACTACCCCTAGAATCTTGTCAAGAGTCCGGATCCATTCCTCCAGGGCTGCGGGGTCCTCCTCCTCCTTAGAACGTGGGTGGTCGGTGATTTGAGACTTGTCGAGCGACAACTGAGTTTGCGTTCGCCGGAGGCGGTGGGGGCCTGGCGTTGCGAAGGGCCGCGTAGCTTAACGCCTGCGCGACTTGTGTTAGTTGCTGTAGGGTTTGGGTCAAGGGGTCGTCAGTGGCGGGTTCTGGGGTTCTTGATTGTCTTCTGTTCGGTGCCATGTTATCGTCTTTCTGGTCAGGGTTTATAAGAGTGTTAGATAGAGTCTGTTGTACTTCTTATGAAGTGATAAGTGGGGAAGGGTAACGTGTAGGGAAGTTATGTGTAGGTTTCACAATCTCACCGCGCGTCCTAAGATTCCTGAATCCTATGTTCCTAGGTACTTAGAGTTCAAGCCTAGTGTCCTAAAGTCCGTTCTTAAGAGTCTTATCCTAGGGTCAAACTTAGGCTCTGATACCAACTGTAACACCCCAGAAATTTCAAGACAATTAAAAGCTTATATAGTAAAGGTAGAATCTCAATAATTCCCAGAATGCAATACAGAAGTACGGGGTGTTATGCCACACCCAAGCCAGAGGACTCAGGTGCACAGGCTACTAATTGAAATCCTTAACAATGTCAAGACATAAGCATGGCACGCAGGCCGAAAGGGGAAACTATCTATTCTACGCTCCGGTTCTAGCGCGCTCCAGTGCTCTAGTCCTCGGTGCCTGAAAGCCAAATATATCTGTTCAGCGAGAGATGCTGGTAACCCACTCCAACGCGTTGAAATACAATACATATAGCAATATATATAGATATACGAAAACCATTTTGAGCATGAAGATATATCCTACGAACTCTAGTTTTAAAACCGGGAATGACTCGATAGCTCAGGCCAGACACAAGCAACAGTTATAACAGTCAAAAGCAATTCATAATAGATAAGGCAATTAAGGCAAAGCATAAACAGTAATCATAACTCATCATAAACAATCCCCAATATGAAACCCATAGTCACATCCCAAGGCACTCATAGTCATAACTCGTCCATATCGCAACACATAATGCACATTGTTGGCGCCACAGGACCAATCGCATGCCCATACATGAGGGTCAGCGCATATAGCTCTGACACGGCCCCGCAGCTCCATGCCCCGTATCGCAACACGGGGAGGTCGATCGCAACCAACCGATGAACCGCAGCTCATCATAATGTTTGATTGCAACCAAACAGTGGACCGCAGCCCAAGAGAGTGTCGTCTGACCGCAGCCAGGATGAAGGACGAACCGCAGCTCGTATAGAAACGTTTGATCGCAACCAAACGGTGGACCGCAGCCCAAGAGAATGTCATCTGACCACAGCCAGGAATACCAATCTGACCGCAGCCAGCTTCTGAACCGCAGCTCAGGATAACCAATCCGATTGCAACCGGATTGGATAGCACGCACACATAACACATAGCAAGCACATGCAACCCACGTTACACATTGGGAAGGGGGATAAAGCGTATAACAAACCTATGCGTGATCCATCACATACTAAGAATACTCCTAAGGGGTTCATACTTCTTCCACCTAGGTTAACGGGATACCAATTCATCTAGCATGCGATATAACAGACTCATAAACCTACGAACGGTACCCGAAACATCAAACTAGACATAGGCACGACAAACGGGGTCCGTTGGGACACCACGGGGATCGGGAAAATATCAAACGGGGAAGCCGGGGTCCCGGGTGGGGTGAGATTCCAGCGGGTAGCCGGTGGGTGGGGTCACCCGCCGGCTGCCCGCCGAACAATACTGTTCCGGGCAGCGGGTCGCCGGCGGGCAGCTGCCCGCCCGCCGGCTGCCCGCTGCCGTCACAGTGCTTCTCGGCCGTGGGTAGGTGGCGGGTCCCCTACCCCCCACTGACTCTTTTCACATTCTTTCGCCCTGGGAACCGTTGTGGAACCCGAAACCATGCTTAGACACTTTATAACGCAATTAACGACAACACGTAGACAATTATCGGATCGAATACGAGAAACGAACGACATATAACCTATCATGCTTTTCTAACATAATCAACACCCAACATGCGATTTCCCCACCCGATAATCCAAGAATAATATCATACGATACAACATAGGGTTCTAGTCACTTTTATATCAACAAGAATACGATTCGTCTTCTAATTGCAAGATTCGGTAAGAATAATACATAAACATCAAGAATACCAACTAATCATCAAGAACACCATAATTACCAAGAACAACACATAATCATCAAGAATCCCAATTAATTATCAAGAACCTCATATTTATCAAGAAACTCCCAATATCAAGATTATCAAGATTCCTCATGGAATCATTATATCAACATCAATAATAATCATCATAAATCGCCATTTACAACAATATGGGGGAAACCCTAAGGGGAAACCATAGCTATGAAAATAGGTTTTGTTGAGACATGGGTTACCTCTTAGCCTTAATTAATTCCTTGGCTATGAAGGATCTTTCTTTAAGCTTTCTTGATTTCTTGATTTCTCCTAGGGGGATTCTTGGAGCTCTTTGGGTGGTGAGAGATTATTGTGGTGGGGATTCTAGATGCCTTCTAAGTTTTCTATTTATATGCTATGGGGTTTAATCCTCCTAGGATTAGGTATTGGGCTTTAGGGATGGCGGTCCACGGACTATGGTGGGCCTTTTTCCCAACTTAATCATAATAACTTATTCTTTCTCATGGGTCATAGATTAATTAATTAATTTGTCTTAGGGGTCGTAACACGGGGTGTTACAGGTATGATTGACATCCATTAAATTTGGATGAATTTCTATTGGTTGAGAAGGACGGTGCTAGGAGGAGATTAGACAAGTAACTACTGGTTTTAAGAGAGGATTTTATCTGATTTGAGGCATGGGCGACGATCGGGTTCTTCGAGGGAGAGGGTGTAGATTTGAAAGGTGAAGAGTTTTTGTGGGATGTAATTTATGAGTGGAAGATTAAGAGGTGTAGATTTGAAAGGTGAAGAGTTTTAAAGGGATTGGGTTTATGGGGTAGAGGTTTAAGGGGTGTAGGTTTTAAAATCCAATCTGATCTCTTCCTTTATCATCTCAAAAAAATATAAACGTTAGATGTATCATTAAAAATATAATCATAATCACACACAAATTACATATAATTATACACAAAATATTTCGGGTAACTCACACAAAGAATTTCGAAACATATATTAATATTAAAAGAAATTAATTCACATCCATATATAAACATGCATACATACGGTAATCTCCAAATTAAAATAAACACAAATTTTAGGAAATTAGACAAATTTTAATTAATCACCAAAATTAAACATACATATATATGGTAGATTCTAAAACACATTTTTAGTCAAATATTCAAATATTTAGAAACTAGCAATTTTAGATACCAATTAACACAAACTAATTAAAAACATTTAGTAATCATAACACACATATTAGCACGGCAATTTTAACATAAACAATTATTTATAAAACACGTATTATACCATAGCTAACATTAAAAACACATAGGTACGTAATTAAAACAAATAAACACAGATTTTCGAAAATAAAATGCTTGGCACATATTTCCACGTTAAATTTTACATGCAATTTTATAAATAGATACTAAACAAATTAAACTAAATTACTCATGCAATTTTCAAACAAATACATAAACGTACATATTAAATAAAAAATATATGAGCACAAGTATCAAATTTAATTTATGCGATTAAGTCCAGTGATACTTAGCTCATTTCAAGCATTCCCAATTCATGCCTTAATGTAGAAAATCTCGTTTCGCATAAAGGCTTTGTGAGAATATCTGCAACTTGGTTCTCCGTAGGGATGTATTCGATTTTTAGATCTTTCTTTTCAACATGATCCCTTATGAAGTGATGTCGTATGTCGATATGTTTGGTTCTTGAGTGAAGCACCGAATTGTGAGTGATAGTGATCGCACTTGTATTATCACAAAATATGCTAACATCGTCGCAATTCACTCCATAATCCTTCAACTGTTGCTTCATCCACAAAATTTGAGCACAACAACTTCCGGCAGCAATATATTCGGCCTCGGCGGTACTAGTTGCGATGGAATTTTGCTTTTTGCTAAACCACGAAACAAGCCTTCCTCCAAAGAATTGACACGTTCCGGAGGTGCTTTTTCTGTCTATTTTGCAACCTGCAAAATCCGCATCTGAAAAACCAGTTAGCGTAAAATCTGTACCTTTAGGATACCACAATCCAACATTGATTGTGCCCTTCAAGTATCTTATGATTTTCTTCGTTGCGGTGAGGTGGCGTTCTTTTGGATTTTCTTGGAATCTTGCACACACTCCCACAGCATAAGAAATGTCCGGCCTGCTTGCAGTGAGGTATAGTAGTGAACCAATCATTCCTCTATACTTCGTTTGTTCGACATCTTTTCCATCTTCGTCTTTGTCTAGCCTTATTGATGTACTCATTGGAATTTTGATCGATGATTTCCCATCAAGGCCAAACTTCTTTATCAAGTCGCGAGTGTACTTTGCTTGATTGATGAATATTCCTTCCTTCAATTTTTTGACTTGTAAGCCCAAGAAATAATTCAATTCACCCATCATGCTCATTTCAAATTTGTTCTGCATAAGCTTCGAAAATTTCTCACACAAAGAATTGTTAGTGCTTCCAAAAATAATATCATCAACATAAATTTGCACTAATAAAATATGATCACCATCTTGAATTCTAAATAGAGTTTTGTCAACAAGGCCTTTGGTAAATCCACAGCTTATCAAGAACATTGACAAGGTATCATACCAAGCTCTAGGTGCTTGTTTCAACCCTTACAATGCCTTTTTAAGTTTGTAGACTTTGTCACCTTCGCCTTTTACCTCAAAACCTGGGTGTTGTTCGACATAAACTTCTTCTTCGAGTAGGCCATTCAAGAATGCGCTTTTCACGTCCATTTGATAAACAGTAAAATCTTTGTGTGCGGCGTAGGCTAGGAAAATTCTGATTGCTTCAAGTCTGGCTACAGGTGCAAAGGTTTCATCAAAATCTATTCCTTCTTCTTGAGAGTATCCTTTTGTAACGAGCCTTGCTTTATTCCTAACAATCACGCCTTCTTCATTTGCTTTGTTCCGGAAGACCCATTTAGTTCCTACAACATTGTGATTCATTGGTCTTGGAACAAGTTCCCAAACGTCATTTCTTTTGAATTGATCGAGTTCCTCCTGCATGGCGTCAACCCAACTTGGATCATTTAGAGCTTCGTCCACTTCTTTTGGTTCAATCTGTGATAGATAGCATGTAAACAATGCTTCCATGGTAGATGATCTTGTTTTCACGCCATCTCGAACATTTCCGATCACTAATTCTGGTGGGTGATTTCTGAGCCATCTTAAGTCTGGTTCAAATGGGTGCATGGTACTGGGTGGATTTACTGCTTCATTTGGTAGATTTCCGACTTCTCCAGTAATTGCATCCAGGGGCTGATTTGCAATTTCTACTTCAACTTCATCCCTGGGTTGATTTGCAATTTCAATACCAATTGCATCTCTGGGTTGATTTGCAATTTCAATACCAATTGCATCCCGTACTTCATTTCTTACTGGATGATGGATAGGATATTCTAGAGAATTAGTTTCCAACTCATCCATTCCCTGCAAAATATTCTCTTCACACGTATCATCAGTATCACAAAAATCAATATGACACTTGTTACCATTTTGATCAATATTTTCGCCATTTTCGTTCAGAGCATCAATATTGACTTGTGATTTTTCATCAAATACCACGTGTATAGATTCTTCAACCACCATTGTTCTTTTGTTCAAAACTCTGAATGCTTTGCTGGAAGCTGAATATCCTAGAAAAATTCCTTCATCTGCACGCTCATCAAAAGCTTTTAGATGCAATTTATCATTAATATGAATAAAGCACTTGCATCCAAAAATATGAAAATAACCAATATTTGGTTTTCTCCCTTTATATAACTCATATGGCGTCTTGCTATACTGCTTGTGGATCATGCTTCGATTTTGAGTGTAACAGGCAGTGTTCATAGCTTCCGCCCAATATCTTTTAGGGAGACCGGCTGCACTAATCATCACTCGTGCGGCTTCTTTAGCGTCCGGTTTCTTCTTTCGGCAACACCGTTTTGTTGTGGTGTTCTAGCGGCAGATAATTGATGAGAAATTTCATTTGAATTGCAAAAAGCTTGTATAACTCCATTCACGAACTCGGTTCCGCGTTCGGTTCGGATCTTTGATATTTGCAATTCTTTCTCATTTTGTAGTTGCTTCAACAGCTTCGGCAACACTTGTTCAACTTGATTTTTCTTCTTGAGGAACACAGTCCAAGTGTACCTGGAAAAATCATCAACAACAACTAGAATATATTTCTTACCACTTACACTTATTGGATCAACGGGTCCAAATAAGTCCATGTGCAACAAGCTTAGCGGTCTTGATGTTGATTCGTGTGTCTTAGACTTGAATGATGATTTGATTTGCTTTCCGCGTTGGCATGCATCACACACTTGGTCTTTCTTGAAGATAATGCTTGGTAGTCCTTCAACTAGATTTTTCTTTGCAAGCTGATTGATAGTCTTGAAGTTTAAATGATTGAGCTTTCTATGCCATTCCCAATTTGCTTCATTCGAATTTCTGGCCATTAAGCATACTGAATCTTTGCTTGTGCTCCAATCAACAACGTACATGTTCTTTCTCCTTTTTCTAGTGAGCACAACTTCATTTGAGAGCTCATTTTTTATTAGGCAATTATCTTTGGAAAATTCCACAAGATAGCCTTTATCACAAAATTGACTAGTGCTCAACAAATTGAATTTTAGGCCTTCAACAAATGAAACATCTTCGATCTTCAAACCATTTCTTTCAATTGTACCAACTCCTTTTGTAGTTCCATAATTTTTATTTCCTCCGAAAATCACTTTTGGTCCATCGATTTTCTTGAAATTGACTAGATATGATTTATCTCTAGTCATGTGACGTGAGCAACCACTATCGATGTACCAAACATCATACAAAAAAGATTAGTTGGTTTTAGGTACCCATACTTGCTTGGGTCCTTTGTTGTTAGTAATTTTTGGTAACCAAACCCACCTAGATCCTATTGAATTAAGATGAGGCGGTTTGTAACCATTGAAAACACGATAATCATAATTAACTCTTGAAAACATTTTTGGCGCCGGATTTTGAAAAACATTTTTAAACTTAGGCACCTGGGAAGAGAATTGTTGCTTAGGTTTATAAGAAGCATTAAAACATGATTTACACAACCAATCCTTTTGAGTGGAATAAAATCTTCCATCTCTATTTCTAGAAAAGCTTCCCTCTTTTCTAAAAATTCTTTTTGCACTTGACTCTTTGGCATATCTTTGCTTGAAGAATTTTTGTTGCTTTGCCGTGTTATTGAACTGTTTCGGCCTTTCAACATTCAACATTCAACTTTGCTTTTGTTTGATACCCAAGTCCTTGTCTCATTGTGTTATTCTGACTTTTAACAAATTTTACCACTTGCACTTTATTGGTTAAAGGCGTAGTAAGATTAGTCAGATTTTGAGGGGTTTGAGAACATGTGGAGTCATAACCAATTCCGGTTCTATCTCCTGATGGCTTTTGCATGTCTACCATTTTATCCATAATTTTGGATGAATTAGTAAACGTAGCAATGGTAGCCCGAAGGTTATGTTCTCTAACCTCTCTTGCTTTACACTCTTCTTGAAGTTGAATATTTTCACTCTTCAAGTTACTCACTTCAACTAAAGCATCTTGCAATTTTTTATTCAACTCTTCTTTTTCAAGAATTAAAATTTTATTGCGCTCCTTGAGTTGAGGATGAGTGAGCATAATCTCTTGACAATCTCGCATTAGGTTGTCAACAGATTCACGAGAAAAAGAAGAATTAACGGAATTGAAAGAATTAGATGTTACCTCTTCTTCCTCTGCCCCAAGAGCCATAAAACACTCTTTACTTGAACTCAACTCATTTGACATACATACTAGAGCCGTGTCATCTTCCGAACTTGAACTTTCATCACTTGATGACATTTCATTTGACTCATCATTTTCATTTGGTTCATTGCTAATGAGAGCTTTTCTTTTGTCGCGCTTGAACCTTCGATCTTTGTTGTCGGATTTATTCGGTGTAGATTCAACATTTATGCCTTGATACTTGCTAACTATCGGATACGAACAATTTATTTTGAAATGTTCGGGTTTGCGGCAATTGTAGCATAAATTGTTGTTTTCTTCGACTTTCTCTTCTTGTGTCGTGCGAGAGACGAATTTTCCACGAGCAGAATTTTTGTTGTCTCCTTTTCGCATAAACCTTTTGAACTTTTTCACAAAAAGAGCAAATTGTTCGTCAGTTATAAAATCAATATTATCTACTGACCTGGAGGTTGATGGTTGTTCGGCCATGAGAGCTAGATTTCGAATTTCATGAACTTCATCATCTTTGGCCTTCATTTCAAACTCATATGCTTTAAGATCACTAAATAATTTGTCGGTTGACAAAATTCTTAGATCTCGGTGATCTCGCATAGCTGTGACTTTCATATCCCATGTAGATGGTAAGCCTCGTAGGATTTTGAGATTAATTTCCTTTTGGCTAATATTTTTGCCAAGGTCATTAATTTCTCCAAGGATTTTGATCAGTGGAGCTTCCATATCAACAATGGATTCATTTGAGAGCATTTTGAAGTCCTCGAACTTTTTCATAGCAATAGTGAGCTTATTATCTTTCTCTTGTTCATCTCCTTCTCCGATCTTGATGAGAGTATCCCAAATATCTTTTGCACTAGTACATTTTCGAACCTTTGGGAAGATTGTGTCATCAATGGCTTTGAACAGAATATCTTTGGCAATATTGTCAAGATTGTTCCTCTTTCTATCATCCGGCGTCCATTCCGGTTTTGGCTTTGGTACGAATTGTTGAGCATCCGGTGATAGAAGAAAAGCCGTATTCACTTTCAATATTTCGATCGGGCCGTTGGAGATAACTTCCCACATTTCATCATGTAAAGCAGATAAATGAACTTGCATACGCACTTTCCAATCATCAAATTCATCAAGTGAGAATAATAGATTTTGAGCTAAATCTTTATTCATCTTCTCGGTGGGTACGAGAGATAAATAATCCAATTTACACACACTGGGTAAGATGGATCTGCCTAGCAGTCAGAAATTGACTCAAGTAGGCTACAGGCTCTGATACCAATTGTTGGTCCCAAAAGAGGTAAGGTGAAAGTCTAGAGGGGGGGTGAATAGACTTTCAAACTTTTTCGCACAATAACAAATTGTAAAGCCAGAGATAAACCAAGACTCTTAACTAGATTGTTAGAGTCCGGTGCACAGCGGAAATAAATAAACGATACGGTGTGTGTAGATCATGTCAAGATTATTGACGTGAGAAGTAAGCAAGAGCGGTAAGTAAAGAAAGCAGTAAAGAACACAAGGCAATTTATAGTGGTTCGCGAGGTGATGTAATCCTCCTACTCCACTTGATCTTCTCAAAGAGCCAATTCACTATATCCACCACTTCTTGGTTCCAAGATACAATGAATTCCGTGATCTAGTGCTTTGATCACCAAGCCCACACTAATCACGCCCAGTGCCTTCCCGACACTGCTGCTTCGGGTTTCACGTCGCCGCGTTAGTTTCCCAGGATTTCACAACTCCGTGCTACTTTCCCCCCGTCTTTTATGATCCGGTAGAAACGTATCCCGTGATCTGGTGCTTTGATCACCAAGCCCACACCAATCACGCCCAATGTCTTCCCGACACTGCTGCTTCGGATCTCACAACTCCGTGTGACAATCCAGGATTTCACAACTCCGTGTTACTTTCCTCCTTTCCCTTGTTTTGCTCCAAAACAAGTTTTGCCTTGCTTCCAACTTTGAGATTCTGTAGATGATCTTCGTTGATGCGCTAAATCTCTTGAAGTTGATGAAGATTTCAACACTCTTGGATATTTCTTTTCTAAGCTCTGTATCGCTCGGAGTGTTTATCTCACAAAAGATAGATCAATTTTAGCTCTTGAGATGGAAAGCTTTCTTTGAATTTTCTATGCTCTGTTTAGCTCTGTATTCGTGCTTCTTGCTATTTTTCTTCTCTACTTTCCTTAGCTTCAATCTTCATCTATTTATAGCAGGTAATGAGAATCCGTCCGTTGGAAATAAACGGTCTCATTTTCGAATTTTGCTTAGCTGTATAGCCTTTTGTCAGAAGATAAGATAACGTTGCAGATCTTGTCAGATACTTCAAATTGAGCTTGAGGTTTCAGCAAAAATGGCGTCCCATGAATCTCCATCTGGTGTAGATCACGCCTCTTGGGATTTTTATCTTCAAAATATATTCTCCAATATAATCCCTTACTAGTTAGACTAGTATTTTTGCTTCTGCAACTTCTTCTAATATCTTCCTCTGTTTTTCATGTATCTGGGTCTGTTTACTGCTTACAGACTTCATCTCTTCAATTGACTTGGAAATCTCTTCCCTTGTGAAACTTCATCCCTTTCTATTTTGGGAAATGAAATCTCTATCCCTTGCTTGATTTGTCAATTGAATTCTCATCCCTTGACTTGGAAATCTCTTCCCTTTGTGAAACTTCATCCCTTTCTATTTTGGGAAATGAAATCTCTATCCCTTGCTTGATTTGTCAATTGAATTCTCATCCCTTACTTTTCATCCCTTTCTATTTTGGGAAATGAAATCTCTATCCCTTGCTTGATTTGTCAATTGAATTCTCATCCCTTACTTGATTTGGAATTGCAATCTCATCCCTTGCAATCTATATCTCCAATTGAATTGATGTCTTGTAAATCTCATCCCTTCAAATTGATTTTCCTGTACCAATTTGAACTTCAATTCTTCTTCTTCTTCTTCTTCTGATGAAATTGCATCCCTATGTCAATTTCAGGGTGTCTTCTTCTGATGAAATTGCATCCCTATGTCAATTTCAGGGTGTCAATTTGTTTGGGATACCAATTTGTGAAACTGCATCCCTTCAACTGATGGATTTAAACTTGGTTTCTTTAAAATATGTGGGATGTGAGATTTGAACTTGTGACCTTGCACATAATATTTCAAGCTTCTACCATCTCGTCCGTACAGCCTATTGGCTATTTTCTTGTTCCACTTGGTTTACTCCTTTCTTTCCATCTCGTCCGTGTGCTTGAACTTCAAGATAGCTTCATGCAAACTTCAAGTCACGTTCTTTCTTCTTCGGGATTTCTTGAGGGATTTTCTCAAATTTCATACGCATACATCTTCCTCTCCTGTTTGCCATTTTCTCTTGACAAATTCCTGATTTTTTTCTTTTTTTTTTTTGGCTTGATATCTTCTTCATCCATTTCCTCAACTAATGAATTTATTTTTCCCTTTCTTGGTCTAAGACTCGACTAGTCTAATAAAAAAATTGGGGATCTACGAATTACAATATGGCTTATCAAAATCTATTACAATTTATTCCTAACAATTGGGATTCTTGATAATTATGTGTTGTTCTTGATAATTGTGTGATGTTCTTGTTGATTATGCGTTATTCTTACCGAATCTTGTAATTAGGAGACGAATCGTATTCCCGTTGATATAAAAGTGATTAGAACCCTAGGTCGTATCGTATGATCTTATTCTTGGTTTATCGGGTGGGAAATCGCATGTTTGGGTGTTGTTTATATTTAGAAAAGCATGATAGGTTATGTGCCATTCGTTTCTCGTAATTGAGCCGTTAATTGTCTACGTGTTGTCGTTAATTGCGTTGTAAAGTGTCTAAGCATGGTTTCGGGTTCCATAACGGTTCCCGGGGCGTATTTGATGAAAAAGAGTCAGTGGGGGATAGGTGGGGGGGTAGGGGACCCGCCACCTACCCGGCGCTGTGAACCACCGCCTGGCAGCGGGTGGCCGGCGAGCGGGCAGCTGCCCGCCGGCGAACCGCTGCCCGGAACAGTAATTCCGGCGGGCAGCCGGCGGGTGGCCCCCCACCCACCGGCTACCCGCTGGAAATTTCTCCCGCCCGGGACCCCGGCTTCCCCGTTTGATGTTTCCCCGACCCCCGTGGTGTCCCAATGGACTCCGTTTATCGTGCCTATGTCTAGTTTGATGTTTCGGGTACCGTTCGTATGTTTACGAGTCTAATATATTGCATGCTAGTTGAATTGGTATCCCGTTGACCTAGGTGGAAGAAGTATGAACCCCTTAGGTCTATTCTTAGTATGTGATGGATCACGCATAGGGTTGTTATACGCTTTATCCCCCTTCCCAATGTGTAATGTGGGTTGCATATTCTTGCTATGTGTTATGTGTGTGTGTTTCCCCAATTCGGTTGCGATCGGATTGGTTATCCTGAGCTGCGGTTCAGAAGCTGGCTGCAGTCAGATTGATACACTTGGGCTACGGTCCACCGTTTGGTTGCGATCAAACGTTTCTATACGAGCTGCGGTTCGTCCTCTTTCCTGGCTGCGGTCAGATGACACTCTATTGGGTTGCGGTCCACTGTTTGGTTGCGATCAAACATTATGATGAGCTGCGGTTCATCGGTCGGGTGCGATCGACCCCTCCGTGTTGCGATACGGGGCAACGTGCTGCGGGGCCGTGTCAGAGCTATATGCACTGACCCTCATGTATGGGCATGCGATTGGTCCTGTGGCGTCAACAAAGTGCGTTATGTGTTGTGATATGGATGAGTTGTGTTTAGGAGTGTCTTGAGGATGTGACTATGGGTTTCATATTGGGGATTGTTTATGATGGGTTGTGATTACTGTTTATGCTTTGCCTTATCTGCCTTATCTGTTGTGAACTGCTTATGACTGTTATAACTGTTGCTTGTGTCTGGCCTTATCTGTCGAGTCATTCCCGGTTTTAAAGCTAGAGTTCGTAGGATATATCTTCATGCTCAAAATGGTTTTCGTATATCTATATATATCTCTATATGTATTGTATCTCAACGCGTTGGAGTGGGTTACCAGCATCTCTCGCTGAACAGATATATTTGGCTTTCAGGCACAGAGGATTAGAGCACTGGAGCGCGCTAGAACTGGAGCGTAGAAGTAAAGTAGTTTCCCTTTCGGCCTGCGTGCCATGTTATGCATTTATATTTCAAAGGATAGTAGTTAGACAGCCTGTGCACCTGGGTTCTCTAGCTCAGGTGTGGCATAGCACCCCGTACACTTATGTTACAATTTGGGATTTAATGAGATGTTATCTTTATTATATAAGCTTTAGAAAGTGTAAGGAACAAGGGAACTCCCCTCAAAGCTCAAAGTACAACACAACTTTAAGGTTCACTAGTCAAATTCTAGTCCTTGAGTATTAAAAATTAGGATTTTAGGAATTAATTCCTCAAATAAAATAGGATTAATTACTCAATTAATCCATGGATGGAATGTGGATTTTTGGGGTGTCACAAGCCTTGTTACTTACCTGTGGAGTTGGAACACAAAACCCATTGGGCAGTCACGACGCTCAACATGGATTTGCAACTTGCGGGTGAGAAGAGGCTACATCAACTAAATGAGCTTGACGAATTCAGGCTCTAGGCCTATGACAACGCAAAAATCTACAAGGAGAAGACCAAGAGGTGGCATGACAAGCACATTCTAAGGAGAGAATTTGTCCCGGGAGACGACGTCATTCTATTCAACTCAAGGATGAAATTGTTCCCAGGAAAATTGAAATCCATGTGGACTAGGCCACACAAAATGATTAAGGTATATCCATCGGGTGCCGTGGTGCTTTAAGGAACACAAGAGGAATTCACAGTCAATGGGCAAAGGTTGAAGCACTATTATTCAACCGAGGAAGATAAGGCCAATGTGATACATTGCCTTCATCTCCCGACCTACATGTGACACCCGAAAAAGGAGGTACAGTCGAGCTAGCGACGTCAAACTTAGCGCTTCATGAGAGGCACCCCATGTTATCCTTTAATTTCTTGCGTTTTTATTCTTGCTAATTATTACGTTTTAGTTTTAGTTTTGCTAAATTTGAGTGATTTTTGGTTTCAGTGTTAATCGGCGATGTAAGGGTTGTTTTCGGCTAAGTAAAAAGGCTAAAAATCGACCTGGGCGAAAAATTCCCTACTGGAAATTTTCGATGCGTTGAGCCCAGGCCTTTTTCGAGGGAAAACCTACTGCAATTTTTCGACGCGTCGAATCCATCGTGTCTCGAAAAATTCCAGTAGGGAATTTTTCGACGCGTCGAGACAAGACAAAATAGAATCATAAAACGCGAACAGGAGGCTTCTTTTTCCAAACTTTAGAAAATTCCTATATCTCTCTCGCATCTCTCTTGCACTAAGCCTCAAAAGGTCCGAATCTTCAATTTCTTGCCTCCAATCTCTCCATAAAGCTACAAGGTAACAACAATAACTCTTTTCTACTTTCAATTTCTTGATTTGGAGGTGCTTTTTGCTCTAATCTTGGGTATGTGCCCTACCCACGAATTTTTCACCTAATTTCAAAATTTTGGTGGATAGATTGCTTATTGTTGATTACTAGTGATTGATTGTTGATATATATATATATATATATATATATATATATATATATATATATATATATATATATATATATATATATATATATATATATATATATATATATATATATATATATATATATATATATATATATAGTTATTGCTACATTGGGAACCATTGCACTCAATTTTTGATTTAATTTCCTAAATTTTATTCGTTTTTTGTTTAAGTTCTATTTAACTTTGTTTTGTTAGTTTTAATTCTTTATTTTAGTCTAGGATGACTGTAGAACTTGCTATTGATGATGGGTATCTTTGATTTGTTGTGCGATGAACTTGTGGGATGAATTTGATATGTCAATTTTGCATAAACCTAGTGTTAAAGTTCATACCCACAAGGTGTTCGATAAATTGCCTAAATGAGTTCATTGCCTAATTTTGAACAATTTGAGAATCTTAATGTGCTTATTATAGTCTAAATATGTTTGTATTCATGAATTGATGGTGTAATACACTTTTGGGATGTTTTTAAACTTGTCAAATTGTTCATAAATATACATTGCAATTTTATGACCACAAGGTGTTTGCTTAAATTCCTCAATGCATTATGTGCCTATTATTGACAAGTTTGGGAACCTTAGACACAATTTTGACACTTTGCCTATGAATGCTATGTCAAGTACTTGAGACTGTTGCTTTAATTTTGTATTTTTTAGGTTCTCCGTATGGCACCCAAAGCCCGCCAATCTTCCAAACGGCTAAGGGCCGAATCTTCTCAAGCCCGGGGGAAACCACAGAACTTGGCACCCTATGAGCGTTTTGCTACCCATGCGGCAGCAGAATGATATAACCAGTCGATGGCTGTCAGGCCACTCCGCCAAGAAAGGGGTGCGCATATAGCAGTCCCGGAAGCGTGGAATTGCGGACCCTGGTTCCTTGCTCAACCTAGAGATGCATTCAGCACCCTAGTGCGGGAATTTTATGCAAATATAAAGGATGGCCTCTAGGCCAATATCTGCATTGTCCAGGGCGTACCGGTGTGTGGAAGCCATTAATGAGTATTACGGTACTCATAATTACAGGGGTGATGATTACTTTAATCGTGATATGGGCCGCGGCCACATGGACCAAGGTTGGCTGAACCGTATTGCACAATTTTCCACTCGGCGGCCAAATGGAATATCAGGGGGGGTGTAGCCTCCCACATGGATTACAAATTCTTCGGGCTGGTTGACCGAACTATTTTGAACTTCATCAAAGCCAAACTTGTCCCCAATTCTCACAAGGGGAATGTCCGAAAGGACTTGGTGCTCCTTACCTACTGCATTCGCACCTGCGAGACCATTGATATTGGCCGTATCATTAACGGCAATATCCATGAAGCTGCGGATGCGAAGGGACGATTTTACCTCGGTCATTCCTACCTCATCACAGATCTTTGCCAGCTAGCTAGGGTTCCTATTGATAAGTCCCAGGAGGTCAGGCTAGCTCTACAATCCTTCATGTCTGAGCGCTACATTCAAAGGCGCTACAAGCCCGGTCAGCAAGCCGAGGAAGAGGACGACGACGAAGATGATGATGATGAGGGTGATTATGAGATCGCCCCAAAGATTGTTGCACCTGCACCTGCCTACCCTCATGATTGGCAGGATTTCATGTGTAGATCCGATGAGGTGAACTGGTTCATGGGCACCTCTATCCACCAGCAGAATCAGGCCCATCTCGGCTTCCAGCCAAACTTTCTACTACCACCACTTTGGCTGCAAGATCCTCAGTACATCCCGGAGTTCTATCGGGGGTACCACCCACAACCACCACCTCCGGATACCGACCAGTAGAAGGTCCTACGGTAATACTTCAACTCCTTTTCCTTCACTTAATTTATTACATTGGGGACAATGTAATTCTCTAAGTGTTGGGGGGGGGGGGGGGCGGAGGGGGATTGAAGTATTTCCCTTCTTTTCCTAAGTCTTCGCATTTTATTTTTATTTAGTCTTGTTTTTGAGTTTCATGTCGTTTTTTTTTCTATTTTTTTATTTAGTATTGTCTTCGTATTTTATTTCTAATGTCTTAGATTAGTCATTTACTGTTTCACCCAAAAAAATTTATTCCTTGTATTTGTTGTAAAACTTGCTATATTTGTGTTGCTCGATCCCTTCACTTGAATACTTGCTTTATGACTCATGTGCTTTATTTCTAATGAACTGCTTGTCTTGACACTTAATTGCACTCGCTCTCTCGTGTCGGGTTGTAGTTTGTTTTAGTGGAACTTGCTGCACCTCATTATGCCATAGATGAAATCAGAGTGTAACACATTAGTAATCTATTTCCCTTGTTAATATCCTTGTCACCCACTCATAACCGGACTAATTTCTTAATCTAGTGGTTAGTGCGTGTGCTAGTGAACGTTTATGTGGAATTCCGGCATTAGTTGGCTTACTACAGCTTATCCCAAAACTCCTTAGGAGCAACTTATTTCAAAAAGTTGAAGTTTGGGGTTATTACTTGTCTATATAAACCCGTCATTTCTTATTCAGTTTGCAGTATTGATTCTATGCTATGCAAAAAGATCGAAAAACCCAAAAAAAAATGTTAAAAAAAAAACCCCCAAAAGTGTTTTATCTTTCTATAGCCCAAATAAACTCAAATCAAATTTTGATTGAGGAAATTCTTTATATAAACTCCCGTATCCTTTAGAGTTGTAATAGTCTTGATGAGTTGCCTTTTGCTCCCTTATTCGCCATAAGTTTATCTCTTCTAAAGATTCAAAACAATAGATAATTGTGTCATACTCTCTCTTTGTTATTATTCCATACCCCTTTTTTTGTTATAAACCGTAACCCTTAGCCCCATTACAAGCTTAATAAAGACCCTACTTGATCTTTGCATGAAATGTTAGTTCTATACAGGAGGAGTAGGAAGGGCAAGCCTAGGATGTTTTTCTGATGTCATGTTGTGCATAAACATAACTGATTACATGTGTACACTAGATTTCTCATTACTAATAATCTAGGTGCTTGTATATTGGCTTGGGAATGGACCGCGTGTGCCAAGCAGAGATGATTCTGGAAGCATGTGTCTTGTAGTGAGTTGGCTTGTGGTTTGCTAAGTTGTGCACGAGAAAGTGGGAGCAATCTTTGTGTTTTGACCTGTGGATTGGTTTAGTTGTTTTGCTTGAGGACAAGCAAAGTCTTAAGTGTGAGGGGGTGATGTTATCACATCTGTGCATGTTTTTATAGCTTTTCTGATTCATTTTAGTAACAAAGTTATTGAATCGTGCGCATTTATTACTTGTTTTCCTTGCTTTCTCGTTATAATATGGTTTTACACTTGTTTTGAATGCCTTACGGTGTTTGCTAGTGTTTTTTCACCCGTTTGATAAGCATGCTAGTTCTTCGGAACTACGTTTGTTTTACCCGTTTGATAAGCATGCTAGTTCGGTGTTTAAACGCTAGCGTGTGTGTTGTTTGTACCTTCATATTGTTGATGATAACATGTGTTATTCATCGTTGTTGTTGGATTGTGATCCATTCCTTGATTGAGTATGGTTTCATATCTTCGTTGTGATCCGTTGATTGATTCCTGTTGAGGTGTGATATGTGTGTGGCTTTACCTGGATTGCACGATTAGTGGAATGGGACACTAGTCACCAAGGTATTGTGGTGGTCCTCGTGGTGGCCACGACATGATTATGGAGTTGTGACCTTTGTGTAAGGTTCATGTATTTCTTTGGAGGCATGTGTTGCCGTGTGTGTGATCGGTACCCTCGTGTACTATGAAATCGGTGGTTCTGTTGGAGATCTGTTGGAGAGGGGACGACAGTCCTCGGAGGGAAAAGGTTGGACTTGGTGTACAGGGGTCCTGGAGGTAAAGGTTGGAACTAGACATAAGGTTGGGGGTAGCCATAAGGTTGGAACCGGGCATAAAGAAGGCATATCAACTCGTGATGGGTGATGTCACGAGTGCTTGTGTAGCCGTTGTTGTGAGTTTTCTTCTTGTGACGTGTGTAGTCACAAAGGCATGTGTTGCCTAGGCATGTGTTGCCATCGGTCTTGTCTTTATCCTTTGTGTTGTTGTTATCCTTTGTGGTCTTGGATGTGTTCCCGTGTTCTTGTTGAGAGCGTTGAGTCTTGTGTTGACAATTACTCTTGGTTTTGTACTTATATACATATGTATTCCGTTTCGAAAATGGCTTTACAACTTATACCTTACCTATGTATGTTATTTCACATGTATTGGTGGGTTACCAGCATTATTCGCTGACCAGGCGTCGTCCTATGTTTTATTGTGTTCTTTCAGGTGATGTTTAGACGAGTGCGCGGTCTAGTGCCAGCTAGTATAGCTCCTCCTTTATGTTTTGTGGCCTGTGAGCCAGCTTAGACTTAGTATGATGAGATATTGGTTTTAGATTTGAACAATACAGATGTTTGCCTGTGCGTTCACCCCTTTAGTGAGCGTGGCATAGCACCCCGTATTTCAAGTTTATTTATATATCTTTTTTCAGTCTTCCGCTGTGTTTGTTGTTTTTGGTTTAGATATCTACATGTTTAAGGCTTTAAATAGCGTTATTTTTAGGGAGTGTTACAATAACTGAGATCAAAGCCAAAATCTACCAAACAAAACAAGGTAACAGTGATGTGAATGAATATTTCACTAAACTGAAATTACTTTGGGATGAATTACTGATTTTGAGCCCTGCTCTGAACTGCACTTGTACTCAGAAATGTAGATGTAGTGATGATATTATGAGTAAAATTGCCATTAATGTTGAGAATGATATGCTATGTGCTTTTCTAATGGGTCTTGATGACAAGTACACTAGGGCAAGAATCCGATAATGTTGATGAGACCCTTGCCAGATGTAGGTGAAGCCTATTCTATGATCTCCCAGCAGGAAAAGTTAGTTTTCCTTAGATGTTAATCCTTTTAGTCCTTTTGGACATCTTACTAATAATATAACAGGAAGTGCCATGTTTACCAAGGGAGAAAAACAGTATTCCAATGCTAAGCCTAGAGTGGTGTGTAGCTATTGTGGATTCATAGGCCATACCATAGAAAAATGCTATAAGAAGCATGGATATCCTCCTGGGTGAAAACCTAGAGGGAGGAATGTTGGATCTGCCAACCAAGTCCAAGGAAACACACAAGAAGTCAGTTCTTTGGCTAACCAAGATGGTTATAGAAAGTACCTAGAGTTCCTTGAATATATGCCAAAGGAAAAACATACTCCTCTGGACACTGGCATTGCATCTCAGAAGCCCCAAGCAAACCTTATCTCTGTATCTCAGTCATCTCAGGCTCCTCAAACCAATATTGTCTCAGCAAACTTTGCTCTAAGTGCAGAAGAAGGTAAGGCTACTGCCTATTCATTCAATAAATGTAGAAATCAGTGGATTATTGATAGTGGTGCCACACACCATATAGTGTGTGAAAAAAGCCTACTCACAAATTCTAGCAAGACTTATGGAAAGTATGTATCCCTACCAAATGGAGACAAGGCTATAATTACACATGTTGGTTCTGTCCACTTGTCAAATATGCTAGTCTTGTAGGATGTTTTGTGTGTTCCAGTGTTTCATTACAACTTGATGTCTATAAGTGAGCTGGTCAAGTCCTCAAATTATAAAGTAATGGTGTATTCTGATAAGTGCACAATACAAGACTCACATCTTGGGAGGATGATTGGTACAACTGAGCTAAGGAATAGCTTATATCATTTAGTCTCATCACAATATATTCTTATGCATTATATGCCCTTATTCAATCGGGTAGATAGTAACATTTAGCACAATAAATTAGGGCATGCTTCCCATAGAAAAACAAGAGTACTGCAGTCTCTAAATGTAAATGTAACCATTGGGAAAGATACTGTATGTGAATGCTGCCATTTCGCCAAACAGAAAAAAATGCCTTTCTATAAAAGTCAGTCTTCTACTACTGAATGCTTTCAACTTGTGCATATGGATATTTGGGACCCTATCATGTTAAAACTCTATTTGGGCATCAATACTTTCTAACCATTGTAGATGATTTTAGCAGAAATACATGGGTAAATCTAATGAAAACCAAAGATGAAGTAAGACAACTTATACAGGGTTTCTGTGCTATGGTGCATACTCAGTTTAGGAAAAGGATTAAATGCTTAAGATCAGATAATGGAAAGGAATTCACAATGTCAGAATTCTTTTTACAGACAGGCATAACACATCAAACCTCTTGTGTTTACACTCCCCAACAAAACAATGTACTGGAAAGAAAGCGTGGCCACATGCTATCAGTGGCCAGAGCCTTAAAGTTTCAAGCCTACTTGCCTGATTATTTGTGGGGAGAGTGTATTCTACATGCTATGTACATAATAAAGAGGTTGCCCTCAGCAGCCCTTGAAAAAAAAATACCCTATCAGATTTTGTTTGGAAGGCTTCCTAGTTATGACCATTTTGAAGTTTTTGGTTCGCTTGCATATGCTGCATTTCTTATTGGTCACAGGACTAAATTTTCACCAAGGGCAAGGAAATGCATGTTCATTGGCTATGCTAATTGAATGAAAGGCTACAAGCTTTATGATATACAGTCAAAGGAGGTGTTTGTTTCTAGGGATGTAACCATTTGTGAAGATTGTTTCCCTTTTCAGGATATGGCAGCTGACCAGGGTAAAAAACAGCCAAATTGCTTTCTAAACATGCCACCATTATTGATAATTAGTTTACAATTACTCCACAAGTTCAAGATCATGAGGCATCCACTACTGTTCCTAAGGCATATCCACAGCCTGAGTTAGACTCACAATCTAAAATACAAGAAGCACAACCACAAATTCAAAATCTCAAGAGATCATCAAGACAGAGATCAACCCCTACATACTTGGCAGATTATGATTGTCAGAATTAAAGGGTTTCACCTCACAGTTTAAGCATAGTAATGTCACACAACAGCTTATCCCCATTCTATGAAGCTTATGTCATGAGCATTTCTTCCATCAAAGAGCCCAAGACATACAATGAAGCTATTAAGCTAAACTGTTGGAAACAAGCAATGTCAGCTGAAATTGATGCATTGCAAGCCAATCAAACTTGGCAACTAACTGATTTGCCTCTAGGAAAGCAGGCTATTGGGTGCAAATGGTATACAAGGTCAAGTGTAAACCAAATGAAAGTATTGAGAGGTATAAGGCCAGGTTAGTGGCAAAAGGATACACCCAAATAGCTGGTTTGGATTACTTAGATACCTTTAGTCCTGTGGCTAAAGTTACAACAATTAGAACCCTCATGGTTGTTGCAGCATCCAAAAATTGGCATCTTCATCAATTAGATGTGAATAATGCCTTTCTCCATGGAGACCTTCATGAAAGAGTCTATATGACCTTACCACCAGGTTTTTTTGGCTCCGAAATCTAGAATGGTCTAGAAGTTAGTCAAGTCCCTTTATGGACTTAAGCAAGCAAGCAGGCAGTGGAATGCCAAACTCACTGAGGATCTACTTCAACTTGGCTTTGTTCAAACAGTGGCATATCCTTCTTTATTCACTAAAGGAACAGGTGACAACTTTGTTGCCGTACTTGCATATGTAGATGATGTGGTTTTGGCAAGCCCAAATAAGGAACAAATCCAAACCATCAAAGAACACCACCAAAATGCTTTTAAGATCAAAGATCTATGTCCTCTTAAATATTTCTTGGGGCTGGAAATAGCCAGAAACAGGATGGGTATTTGTGTTGACCAAAGGAAATATGCCTTGGAGCTTTTGGATAGCAGTGGTTTTATACAAAGCAAACCTGTCAGATCTCCTATGGTTCCTTCAATAAAACTAAGCAAGGAAAGTGGGACCAAGTTAACACACACTACTCAATACAGAAAGTTTGTTGGGAAACTCTTATACCTCACTATAACAAGGCAAGACATCAATTTTGCAACACAACAACTATCCAGTTCCTAGACTTCCCAACAGACATTCATTTACAGGCAGCTCACAGGATTCTCAGGTATATTAAAGGGGCGCCTGCCCAAGGCCTTTTATTCCCAACTAATAATCAGCTTTTTTTAAAGTGTTTTTCTGATTCAGATTGGGCTGCTTGCCTAGATACTAGAAGGTCAGTATCTGGTTTTTGTATATTCTTGGGATCAGCTTTGATTTCTTGGAAGGCAAAGAAACAATTAACTGTATCTAGATCTTCTTCAAAAGCTTAATATAGAACAATTGCTGCAACTTCTTGTGAGATACAATGGCTGTGTTACTTGTTGAAAGCCATGGAAGTTGATCTTCCCACACATGTTGTCTTGTTCACTGATAGTAAGTTAGCATTGGCCATTGCTGAAAACCATGTATTCCATGAGAGAACAAAACACATTGAGTTGGATTGACATCTCATAAGGGAAAAATTGCAGAATGGAATAATCAAGTTGCTACATGTTTCATCCCAAAATCAGCCGGCTGATGTATTCACTAAACCTCATGCTCCAAACAGTTTCATTTCTTTCATAGCCAAGCTTGGCCTACATAATATGTATGATCCAGCTTGCATGGCGATATTAGAAGATAAGCAAGCCAATCAGCCAAGGATAGACAATCAGCAGAGCATGATGAACAATCAATTTTATGTTATTTCAGTTAGTAGCAGTTAGTAGTAGTTAGTTGGTTAGCAGCAGCAGTTCCTTCTATCTCTCTTGTATATAAACCTTGTTCTTCCTTTGTAATGGATGATGAGACTTTCTTCTTCAATTGGTGTTAGGAATAATTGTAATAGATTTTGATATGCCAAATTGTATTTTAGAATCCCCAATTTTATTTGTTAAGTCTAGGCGTGTCATAGACCACAAAAGGAAAATTAACAAATATGAAGAAAGGAAAAAATACGAAGAAGAAGATGTATGCGTATGATATGTATACAAAATAGCCCACACGCCCAACTCTAAAGAAGAAAGTCATTTTGATGAATCTCATTTGGAAGAAACGAGAAGCAACCGCAAATTTCATGAAGTTATCTTGAAGCTCAAGTATCTATGGAAAGAAAGAAGTACATCAAGAGGAATGCAATATTTACCAATAATTCGTATAGCCGAGATGGATGGAAGCTTGATGTATAAACCGTAAGGTCTCATGTTCGAAACTCACTCCTTATAATTTTGTAAAGAAGCCTTAAATCAGTTCCAAGAGATGAAGTAGGAGCTTAGGTTTGCAAAGAGGTAAAACTAGTAAGAGCAGAGAGGTTCCTAAATAATCAATTAAATAATTGGAGATAAAGTAAGAGATGCGGTTTGCAAAGTCAATGTCTTCAGAAGTCAAGAAGTCAAGTCAATATGAAGCAAGAAATAATTGGAGATAAAGTAAGAGATGCGGTTTGCAAAGTCAATGTCTTCAGAAGAAGTCAAGTCAATATGAAGCAAGAGAAGATGCGGTTTGCAAAGTCAATGTCTTCAGAAGAAGTCAAGTCAATATGAAGCAAGAGAAGATGCGGTTTGCAAAGTCAATGTCTTCAGAAGTCAAGTCAATATGAAGCAAGAGAAGGCAAGAGAAGATGCGGTTTGCAAAGTCGCAAGAGAAGATGCGGTTTGCAAAGTCAAAGTCTTCATAAGTCAAGTCAATATGAAGCAAGAGATGAAGTAAGGTTGGAGCTAAGGTTCCAAAGCCATAAATAGCAAGAGCAGAAGCAAGAAGATGCGGTTTGCAAAGTCAAAGTCTTCATAAGTCAAGTCAATATGAAGCAAGAGATGAAGTAAGGTTGGAGCTAAGGTTCCAAAGCCATAAATAGCAAGAGCAGAAGCAAGAGAAGATGCGGTTTGCAAAGTCGCAAGAGAAGATGTGGTTTGCAACGTCAAAGTCTTCATAAGTCAAGTCAATATGAAGCAAGAGATGAAGTAAGGTTGGAGCTAAGGTTCCAAAGCCATAAATAGCAAGAGCAGAAGTTGTTGCAAAGTCAAAGTTTCAGAAGTCAAGTCAATATGAAACAAGAGAAGATGCGGTTTGCAAAGTCAAAGTCTTCATAAGTCAAGTCAATATGAAGCAAGAGATGAAGTAAGAGCTAAGGTTCCAAAGCCATAAATAGCAAGAGCAGAAGTTGGAGCTGAGGTTTCAAAAGCTATAAATAGCAAGAAGCTATAAATAGCAAGAGCTGAAGTTGGAGCTGAGGTTCCAAAGCTATATATAGTAAGAGTTGAAGTTGGATAATAAGTTTCAATCAAGGATTGAAATCTCACCATCAAAATGAGACCCAGACATCTCAGTGGCCGAAAATACTTCAATAGTAGCCAACATACAGAGAAGAATAAAATACACGGAAGATGAAAGTCCAAGAAGGCAAGATCTACATCAGAATTATTTTAAGAGCCTTCACGTGAAGATAAGATCTGCATCAGAAATATTTTAAGTCTCTTCACATGGACTACATACAGAGCAACGACCGAAATACAGAGAGATATTATTTTCAATATGATCCTCTGAAAAAGCTGCAAGATCTTCTGCAAAAGGCTACAAGAATTAAAATTTGAAAGATCTACAATTCAAATTTGAGATTGTCTTTTTCCAACGGACAACTTCTCAAAACCAGCTATAAAAGGATGAAGAATGAAGCAGATGAAGGGCACTTCCAGCACTTCCAACGACTTCCAATACTCGAAAGATAGAGATCATACGAATCCAATCTGCTTGAAAAAGCTCACAAGTGAGAATACATTCAAAGTGAGAAAAACACTCAGAGAGCTCAAAGAGAAAATATTCAAGAGTGTTTAATTCTTCATCATTGAGAGACTTGCTGCACATTGAAGATCCATTGAAGAAGTCTCAAAAGTTGGAAGCCAGTGAAACTTGTTTTGCTACAAACAAGTGAGATAGCAGCGTTGGAGAACACTGGGCTTGATTAGTGCGGGCTTTGTGATCAAAGCACTAGATCAAGGAAGACGTCGAAGACGGGGGGAAAGTAGCACGGAGTTGTGAAATCCTGGATTGTCACACGGAGCTGTGAGTTCCGAAACAGCAGTGTTGGAGAACACTGGGCGTGATTGGTGTGGGATTGGTGATCAAAGCACCAAATCACGGGATACGTCGACCGGATCGTGGAAGACGGGGGGAAAGTAGCACGGAGCTGTGAAATCCTGGAAAGTAGCACGGAGCTGTGAAATCCGATGCAGCAGTGTCGGAGGCACTGGGCGTGATTAGTGTGGGCTTAGTGATCAAAGCACTAGATCACGGAAATTCATTGTATCTTGAAACCAAGAAGTGGTGGATATAGTGAATTAGCTCTTGGAGAAAAGAGCAAGTGTAGTAGGAGGATTACATCACCTCGCGAACCACTATAAATTGCCTTGTGTCATTTACTGCTTTATTTACTTACTGCTTATCACGTTGATATACTTGACACAATCATCACACACACTTTAATTATTCCGCTGCGTACAAGACTCTAACAATCTAGTTAAGAGTTTTGATATCTCTGTTGCCTTAGCAATTGTTGCATTCGCGAAAAGTTTAAAAGTCTATTCACCCCCCCCCCCCCCCCTCTAGACTTTTACCACACCCCTTTGGGACCAACAATTGGTATCAGAGCAAGTTGTCTATTTTGGTCAACCTTGCTTTTGACTTCTAGACAGATCCATTTTAGCAGTGTGTGATTGGATTGTATTATTCTTTTCCCACGTGAAAATGAATAAAGATTTAGCTCAAAATTTATTATTCTCACTTGATAAATTTGATGATTGGAAAGTTCGTATGCAGGTTCATTTATCGGCCTTACACGATGAAATGTGGGAAGTCATTTCTAATGGAACGATAGAAATATTGAAAGTCAACACGGCATTTCTTCTATCACCCGATGCTCAACAATATGTACCAAAGCCGAAACCGGGATGGTCATCCGACGATAGAAAAAGAAATAATCTTGACAACATTGCCAAAGATATTCTATTCAAAACCATTGATGATACAATATTCCCAAAAATTCGAAAATGCTCAACCGCGAAAGAAATTTGGGATACTCTCATCAAGATCGGTGAAGGCGATCAACAAGAGAATGACAACAAGCTCACGATAGCCATGAAAAAGTTCGAAGATTTTAAAATGCTATCAAGTGAAAGCATTGTTGATATGGAAGCAAGAATGATCAAGATTCTTGGAGAGATTAATGATCTTGGCAAAGAATTTAGCCAAAAAGAAATTAATCTCAAAATTCTACGAGGCTTACCATCAGCATGGGACATGAAGGTTACGGCTATGCGAGATCACCGAGATCTAAGAACGTTGTCAACTGACAAATTGTTTAATGATCTTAAAGCATATGAGTTCGAAATGAAGGCCAAAAATGATGAAGATTATGAAGTTCGAAATCCAACTTTATTGGCCGAACAACCGTCAACCTCCAGGTCAGTAGAAAATAATGATTTTATGACTGATGAACAGTTTGCCTTCTTTGTTAAGAAATTCAGGAAATTCATGCGAAAAGGAGACAACAAATATTCATCACGAAGAAATCAAAATTTCTCTCGTGGAAATCAAAATGCCGCATGGAAGCCAAATGAAGAAAAAGATGATGAAATGAACGATCTATGCTACAACTGCCGCAAACCCGGACATTTTAAAATAAATTGTCCGCATCCGATCGTTAGCAAATATCAAGGCAAAAACGTTGAATCTACACCAAACAAATTCGATAACAAAGATCGAAGATTCAAACGTGACAAAAGAAAGGCGCTACTAAGCAATGAGCCGAATGAAGATGATGAAACCGATGAATCGTCAAACGACGAAAGCTCAAGCTCGGATAACGATACGGCGCTAGTATGCAAATCAAATGAGATGAGTGAAGATTGTCTAATGGCTCTTGAAGCAGAGGAAGATGAGGTAACATCTAATTCTTTTACATCAGTTAGTTCTTCCTTTTCTCGTGAATCTATTGACAATCTAATGCGAGATTGGCAAGAGATCTTAGCCACTCATTCTCAACTCAAGGAGCGCAATAATATTCTAATTCTTGAAAAAGAAGAGATGAAAAAAAAATTGCAAGATGCTTTACTTGAAATGAGTAACTTGAAGAGTAAAAATATTTGCCTTCAAGAAGAGTGTAAAGCTAGAGAGGTTAGAGAACATAATCTAAGAGCTACCATTGCTACGTTTACTAATTCGTCCAAAATAATGGACAAAATGGTAAACATGCAAAAGCCATCAGGAGATAAGACCGGAATTGGTTATGACTCCACATGTTCTCAAACCCCTCCAAAACTGACTAATTTTGCTACTACTTTAAATAATAAAGTGCAAGTAGTAAAATTTGTGAAAAGTCAGGATAGCACAATGAAACAAGGACTTGGCTATCAACAAATTGCAAAAATGAATACTGCTAGGCCGAATCACGTTAATCACACGGCTAAGCATTCAAAATTCATTAAGTACAAAAGATATGCCAATGAGTTAAGTGCAAAAAGACCTCATAGGAAAGAGGGAAGTTTTCCAAGGATTGGGGCTGGGAGATTATATCCCACTGAACAAGATTGGTTGTGTGATTATAAACCATGGACCAAGTCCAGGTTTAATGTTTTTCATAGGCTAAAACAACAATCTACATCCCAGGTGCCAAAGCATAAAAATAATTTTCAAAATCGGGCACCAAAAATATTCACTAGAGTTAATTATGATTATCAAGTCTCAAATAGTTACAAACCACCTTATCTTAATTCAATAAGATCTAAGTGGGTTTGGTTACCAAAAATCACTAACAACAAAGGACCCAAACAAGAATGGGTACCTAAAAATACTTAATCTTTTTTGTAGGATGTTTGGTACATCGATAGTGGCTGCTCCCGCCACATGACGAGAAATAAATCATATCTAGTGAATTTGAAGAAAATCGATGGACCAAAAGTGATTTTTGGAGGAAATCAAAATTATGGAATAACCAAAGGAGTTGGTACGATTGAAAGAAATAGAATAAAAATTGAAGATGTATCGTACGTAGAAGAATTGAAGTTCAACTTGCTGAGTACTAGTCAATTTTGTGATAAAGGCTATCTTGTGGAATTTTCCAAAGATAAATGCCTAATCAAAAATGAAGAAACAAAGGAAGTAGTACTCACTGGAGCAAGAAAGAAAAATATGTACGTTGTTGATTGGAGCTCAAGCAAAGAGTCAGTATGCTTAATGGCCAGAAATTCAAATGAAGAAAATTGGGAATGGCATAGGAAGCTCAACCATCTAAACTTCAAGACAATCAATCAGCTTGCAAAGAAAAATCTTGTTGAAGGTTTACCAAATATTGTCTTCAAGAAGGACCAAGTATGCGACGCATGCCAACGTGGAAAACAAATTAAATCTTCGTTCAAATCAAAGACGCAAGAGTCAACGTCAAGACCGCTAAGCTTACTACACATGGACTTGTTTGGACCGGTCGATCCAATAAGTGTGAGTGGTAAGAAATATACTCTTGTTGTTGTTGATGATTTTTCCAGGTACACTTGGACCGTGTTTATCAAGAAGAAAAGTGAAGTTGAGCAAGTGCTACCAAAGCTGTTGAAGCAATTACAAAATGAGAAGGATATGAAAATATCAAGAATCCGAACCGATCGTGGAGCCGAGTTCGTGAACAGCATGATTCAATCATTTTGCGATGTACAAGGAATTTCTCATCAACTATCTGCCGCAAGGACGCCGCAACAAAATGGCGTAGCCGAAAGAAGAAACCGGACGCTTAAAGAAGCCGCACGAGTGATGATTAGTGCATCCGGTCTCCCGAAAAGATATTGGGCGGAAGCTATCAACACTGCTTGCTACACACAAAATAGAAGCATGATTCACAAGCAGTACAAGAAGACGCCATATGAATTATACAAAGATGAAGGAATTTTTCTAGGATATTCGACTACCAGCAAAGCTTTCAGAATATTAAACAAAAGAACAATGGTGGTTGAAGAGTCCATACACGTGGTGTTTGATGAAAAATCGCACGTCAATAATGTGACACTGGACGTGGATGACATGCAAAATGGTAACAGGTGTCAAATTGATTTTGGTGATATTAATGATACGTGTGAAGATGTTTTGCAGGGTTTAGATGAGCTGGAAACCAATTCTCTAGAAAATCCCATCTCTCATCCAGAAAGTGCAAGTGGCACAATTAATTATAATATTAATAGAGATGTGGATGGAGATCCAATTAGAGAAGAGGTTGGAGACCCAGTTGGAGAGCCAATTAGAGATGAGGTTGAAAATCAAATTGGAGACCAAGGAATTAATGCTTAAATTCGAACAGTGCACTCCAATTCTCAACTAGCGAACCCATCCAGTATCATGCACCCATTTGAACCAGATTTAAGATGGCTCAAAAATCACCCTCCAGATTTAGTCATTGGAAATGTACGCGATGGCGTGAAGAAAAGATCCTCAACCATGGAAGCATTGTTCACGTGTTATTTATCTCAAATTGAACCGAAAGAAGTGGACGAAGCTTTAAATGATCCAAGTTGGATTGACGCCATGCAAGAGGAGCTTGATCAATTCAAAAGGAATGACGTTTGGGAACTTGTTCCAAGACCATGTGATCATAATGTTGTAGGAACAAAATGGGTCTTCCAGAACAAAGCCAACGAAGACGGCGTAATTGTTAGGAATAAAGCAAGGCTCATTGCAAAGAGATATTCGCAAGAAGAAGGAATAGATTTTGATGAAACCTTTGCACCCGTAGCAAGACTTGAAGCAATAAGAATTTTCCTAGCTTATGCCGCACACAAGGACTTCATCGTCTACCAAATGGACGTCAAGAGCGCATTCTTGAATGGATTACTTGAAGAAGAAATTTATGTCGAACAACCCCCGGGTTTTGAGGTAAAAGGCGAAGGTGACAAAGTCTACAAACTTAAAAAGACATTGTATGGGTTAAAACAAGCACCAAGAGCTTGGTATGATACCTTGTCAATGTTCTTGATCAGCTGTGGATTCACCAAAGGCCAAGTTGACAAAACTTTATTTAGAATTCAAGATGGTGAACATATTTTATTAGTGCAAATATATGTTGATGATATTATATTTGGAAGTACTAACAATTCTTTGTGTGAGAAGTTTTCTAAGCTTATGCAGAAAAGATTTGAAATGAGTATGATGGGTTCTTGGGCTTACAAGTCAAACAAATGAAAGAAGGAATTTTCATCAATCAAGCCAAGTACACCCGTGACTTGATCAAGAAGTTTAGCCTTGACGGGAAATCATCAATCAAAATTCCTATGAGTACGTCATTGAGGCTAGACAAGGACGAAGAAGGAAAAGATGTCGATCAAACCAAATATAGAGGAATGATTGGTTCACTTCTATACCTCACTGCAAGCCGGCCAGACATATCTTATGCTGTGGGAGTGTGTGCGAGATTCCAAGCAAATCCAAAAGAAAGCCACCTCACCGCAACGAAGAAGATCATAAGATATCTAAAAGGAACGATCAACGTAGGATTATGGTATCCTAAAGGTACAGATTTTACTCTAACGGGTTTTTCAGATGCGGATTTTGCAGGTTGTAAAATAGACAGAAAAAACACTTCCGGGACATGTCAATTCTTGGGAGGAAGGCTTGTTTCCTGGTTTAGCAAAAAGCAAAATTCCATCGCAACTAGTACCGCCGAGGCCGAATACATTGCTGCAGGAAGTTGTTGTGCGCAAATATTATGGATGAAGCAACAATTGAAAGATTACGGAGTAAATTGTGATGACGTTAGTATTTATTGTGATAATACTAGTGCAATTGCTATTACTCACAATCCGGTGCTTCACTCAAGAACCAAACACATCGACATTCGACATCATTTCATAAGGGATCATGTTGAAAAGAAAGATCTAAAAATCGAGTATATCCCTACGGAGAACCAAGTTGCAGACATTCTCACGAAGCCTTTATGCGAAACGAGATATGCTATGTTAAGGCACGAATTGGGAATGATCGAATTGAGCTAAGTATCACTGGAATTAATTTCCTTATATTAATTGATACGCATGCTCAATTTAATTTATTTAGTATTGTATGCTCATGTTTTTGTTTGAATATTACGTGAATAATGTTGCAATATGAGTTATCTATGTGATTATATATTTGCATGTGATGTTTTACGTATGTATATGTGCCATGCAAAATTGTTTGTTAAATATGTAATTTTCGAAATTTTTGAGGTTAATCGCATGTTGGTCTAATTTGTTACTTGGAATGCAAGTAAAATTTTTCGTACATGTGTATTAGTCTTTATGAATATTTTATTTACATGCATGTTTGCTCTTAAGTTGTTTTTAATTTGTTTATGGCATGATAAATAATTGTTACGTTAATTGCATGTGCTATATGTGTCTAAATATTATTTGTGTTGTTTTGGAAATTGCCATAAGAAAAGTTTTTAAAAAATTGGTATCAAGTTATTTTTGGTTTCTAAAATTTGTTTTTGGGAAGAAGTTACAAAATTAATTATTTACCAAAATTTGTGTTGTTTATATATGTATTTGATAGGAATATTTTTGTAAGTTTTGATGAGCCAAATGTACTTTAGATCCCCTTAGTTTTTGAGTCTTTAGTACAAGCATCATAAATCAGAATAATGAAATCAGAAGGAATCTACCATAGGAAGAACAAAATTAATTTGAGAAATTAATTTTGGTCCTTCAAGTATTCATCCGTGAAAGAGCACAAAGTAATAATGTTGCAAAGAATGACTGGATGAGCCTAACGGCGAAATGGTAGAGGTCCTTACTCGAAACGATCATACCCGAGATCGATTCCCCCCAAGGACCTATATTTTTATAAGGCAGATTTTCGAAGGAGCACAATGTGTGCTAAGGAGCATGATGTGCTGAAAAGAGCACAATGTGTGCTAAGGAGCATGATGTGCTGAAAAGAGCACAATGTATGCTAAGGAGCATGATGTGCTGAAAAGAGCACAATGTATACTGAAGGAGCATGATGCGTTCAAAGGAGCACAATGTGTTGAAAGGAGCACGATGCGTCCAAAAGAAGCACAATGTCATCTAAGAAGCACAATGTATCGAAAGAAGCACAATGCTCAAAGTCAAGGAGCACGATGTTCAAGTCAAAGGAGCACAATGTGGCAAAAGAGCAAGATGGTCAGAAAATTGATAAATTCGAAGGAATTTATTCTAAGTCTACCCACATGCCACAAGACTCCAAAATTGCCTGAAAGACATTTGATCAGAACGGAAAAATATTTATGAAGGCATGAATATAAAAACTTATCCTAGAAATGAATTCTATCAGATGAATTTATTTCAAAGATTCGTTGGATATTCAAATTGACAATTAAAGTAATATTTTTAGAGACAACTAGAAAATCAAAGTTGTGCTAAAAATTTACTTTGTCAGGCAAGTTGACAAATCAAATCAAAATTGAAGATCTACTACTGTCAATAACATCAGGCTATGAAGATTCAAATTTCAAATATCAAATTATCCCACTCCAACGGATATATTTGATTATCTATAAAAAGGCCATGAAGACTTGAAGACAAATAGAGGTGAATACGGAGAACAGAGATAGAAGTGAACAAGTGCAAAATTCAAAAGTGCTAGTGCTCAAAATATTCTAAGAGACTTAGTCTGAATAGTCTCTAATCTAGTTGGAGAGAGAAATACAAATCCTTGTATTTGTAAAATTGTAGAAAGAGTATAGCTGTGTGCAAAATACTCTAGTGAGTGTAGCTGTGTGCAAAACACTCGTGGTGCTAAGTGTAGCTGTGTGCAAGACACTTAGTTGGCGTTGAGTATAGCTGTGTGCGAAATACTCGAAGTTGAGTGTAGCTGTGTGCGAGACACTCGGAGTTGGGTGTAGCTGTGTGCAAGACATCCGGAAGAAGTGCTTGTGTAGCACTTATTCACTATTGTAACTGTGTGTGGAAAATAGTGAATTTCTACTAGACGTGAAAGGAGAAAAGTGGACTAGGAAGATTACGCCACTTCCGAACCACTATAAATTGCCTCTCTCATTTACATACTGCACTTATATTATTTGCTATATCTATCTATCTCATCTGACTAACCCGTTTACTATTCATTGTTTATCTTAATCATCTGGCTTTAGTATGTTCTCACGTATGCATGTGACTCAAACTTCTCAAGCTCAAATATTGAGATATTCTAAGCAAGTTTGACGTGTTGCATGTAACACTCGTCACACGGACGACGTGATACGATATTTATTTACAATCTTGAATATTGTTATTATATATTGAGTGCACCATCTCTTTTATATATTCAAGATATCTCTGTCACCTTATATATCACTTGTACCTAGCTTATACATGCACATTTAATTTATTGTTTGGGCATAACTCTTTATTTACTATTATTCCGCTGTGCAGTTCATACTTGCTCTATTTACTTGTTACTTAGAGTTAAAGTTACCAAAGAGTTATTTAATTTGAAAAAGCTTGAAAGTCTATTCACCCCCCCCCCCTCTCTAGACTTTCACCACCCTATCGGGACCAACAATTGGTATCAGAGCAGGTGCCTATTCGAGTCAAAATTTGTCTCTAAATCGGTATCAAGACAATTGTCTACTTGAGTCAAATTTGACTGCTAGACAGATCTCGAAAAATCAAGATGATGAAAAGAGATAATGCTCTTGCCCAAAATCTATTGTTTTCCTTAGAAAAATTTGATGATTGGAAAATTCGCATGCAGGTACATTTATCCGCATTACACGATGAAATGTGGGAAGTTGTTACAAGTGGTCCTATTGAGATTCTACAAGTCAACACTTCATCCGTACAAACAAGTGACACTCCGCAGTACATTCCAAAACCGAAAGTGGAATGGACTCGTGAAGATAGAACGCGAAATAACTTGGACAATATTGCCAAGGATATTTTGTTCAAATCTATCGATGACACGATATTTCCCAAGGTTCGAAAGTGTCAATCCGCGAAGGAAGTTTGGGAAACACTCATTCAAATTGGTGAAGGAGATGAACAAGAAAAGGATAATAAACTCACTATAGCATTAAAGAAATTCGAGGATTTCAAAATGCTAAACGGCGAGAATATTACCGACATGGAAACAAGATTTGCCAAAATCTTAGGAGAAATTAATGATCTTGGAAAAGACATTAATCAAAAGGAAATTTCACTCAAAATTCTACGTGGTCTACCATCTTCATGGGACATGAAGGTCACGGCTATGAGAGATCATAGGGATCTAAAAACCCTATCAACCGATAAGCTCTTTAGTGATCTAAAAGCTTATGAATTTGAGATGAAATCAAGATTAGAGGAAGATCATGAAGAAAAGAACAACACACTGATAGCCGAGCAACCATCAACCTCAAGGTCAGTACAAAATGTTGAATTATTGCCTAATGATCAATTTGCTCTCTTTGTCAAAAAATTCAGGAAATTCATGAAGAGAAGCAACCACAAGAAAAATCCACAAGGGAAATCGTGGAATACAACAAAGAACTTGAAGAAAGAAATTATTGAGGAAGATTCAAATTTGTGTTACAACTGTAGAAAACCGGGACACTTTGCAGCAAGTTGTCCATATCCCAAGGTAAGCAAAAGTCAATACACAAATGTTACTAATCCTCAACAGGAAGAATTCAAACCCAAAGATAGGAGATTAAAGGAAAGAAGAAAAGCACTCATCAGTGACCCACTAGAAATAAGTGAGTCAGAAGAATCTTCAAGTGATGAAAGTGACACCTCAAAGGATGACAATGCAATGTTTTGCATGAGCATCTCCAACAACACTCCACACGAAGACATGTGTCTTATGGTTAATGGATATGAAGAAAATGAGGTAACATCTAAATCTTATGACTCTGTTAATTCTTCATTTTCAAGAGAGTCCTTCTTTCACTTAATGGAAGAATGTCAAACCGTAATGGACACTCACTCTCAACTCAAAGAGCGCAATAATCATCTGATTCTTGAAAAAGATCAATTAAATGAAAAATTGCAAAATGCTCTACTTGAAGTGAAAGACTTGAAAGATAAAATTATTTATCTTCAAGAAGAGTGTAAATCGAGGGAAGTGAGAGAACACAACCTTAGAGAGGTTATAGCAACATTTACACATTCATCCAAAATAATGGACAAAATGGTAAATATGCAAAAACCCTCAAGTGATAAAACCGGACTGGGTTATGATCCATCGTGTTCTCAAGCCTCCGAGAAATTGACCAATTCTACTACTACTTTAAGTAATAAAGTTCGTGTAGTAAAATTTGTAAAAAGTCAAGAAAGCACAGTGAGACAAGGAATTGGTTATCAAACTAATGTCAAAATTAATACTGTTGGACTAAAGCCTCAAAGAAACAATTTTTCGTCCAAACAGTACACTAAAAGACAAAAGTTTGTTCCTAAAAGGAAATACACCAATGAGTCTAGTGCACAAAGTCCTCATAGGAAAATGAGAAGAAATCCAAGAATTGAGGCAAGGAGATTTTATCCCTCTAGACAAGATTGGTTTGATGATATTAAACCATGGACTAAGTCCAGATTTAATGCCTTTCATAGGCTCAAACAATCTTCTTCTCAAGTGCCAAAGAATCGAGTCAATTTTCAAAAACCGGCACAAAAAATGTTTTCAAAAATTAAATATGAATACAATGTGTTTAATGGTTACCAATCACCTAAACTTAGATCAGTGAGTACAAGGTGGATTTGGGTACCAAAAATGACTAACACCCAAGGACCCAAGTCAAGTTGGGTACCTAAAAATGTTTAATTCATTTGCAGGAAGTTTGGTACTTCGATAGTGGATGTTCTAGACACATGACTGGAAATAAATCAAGTCTTGTGGATCTTAAAAATATCGAAGGACCAAAAGTCGTATTCGGTGGAAATGAACGATACGGCATAACAAAAGGAATCGGTACAATATTTCGAAATGGTTTGAAAATCGAAGATGTATCCTTTGTTGAAGGTCTAAAATTCAACTTGTTGAGTACAAGTCAATTTTGTGACAAAGGATATCTAGTAGAGTTTTTCAAGGAGAAGTGCCAAGTGAAGAATAATACAACGGGAGAAGTTGTTCTCGAAGGAATAAGAAAGAAGAATATGTATGTTGTGGATTGGAACACAACAAAAGAATCAGTGTGTCTACTAGCAAACAACTCACATGCAACAAGTTGGGAATGGCACAAGAAGTTGAATCATCTAAACTTCAAGACTATCAACAAGCTAGCAAGAAACAAATTAGTTGAAGGTCTACCCGACATTGTCTACAAGAAAGATCAAATATGTGATGCTTGCCAAAGAGGAAAGCAAGTCAAGTCATCTTTCAAATCCAAAGTTCAAGAATCTACAACAAAACCGCTAAGTCTACTACACATGGATCTATTTGGTCCAGTAGACCCAGCAAGTCTAAGTGGTAAGAAATATACACTAGTTGTTGTTGATGACTTTTCCAGGTACACATGGACAATATTTCTCAAAAAGAAAAATGAAGTGGAGCAAAAGCTGCCAGAGCTACTAAAGCTACTTCAAAACGAGAAAGACTTGAAAATTGCAAAAATCCGAACGGATCGTGGAACTGAGTTCGTGAACCAAGTAATTGAAGCCTATTGCAATTCCCAAGGAATTCTACATCAACTATCTGCCGCCCGTACACCTCAACAAAATGGTGTAGCTGAAAGAAGGAATAGAACACTAAAAGAAGCCGCACGAGTGATGATTACGTCAGCCGAGCTACCTAAAAGATATTGGGCTGAAGCAATCAACACCGCTTGCTATACACAAAATCGAAGCTTGATACACAAGTCTTACAATAAGACTCCGTACGAATTATGGAAAGGGAGAAAACCTAAACTCAACTATTTCCATACTTTTGGTATCAAATGTTTTATTCTCAATAATGGAAAAACATATCTAAAGACTTTTGATGAGCGTGCAGATGAAGGAATATTTTTGGGATATTCATCTACCAGTAAAGCATTCAGAGTCTTAAACAAGAGATCAATGGTGGTAGAAGAGTCAATTCATGTCACATTTGATGAAGCTCATAAGAAGGAAACCCAGAGCAACAAAAATGATCAGGAGATTTGTCAAGTTGAAAAATCATTTAATGATACTGACATATCTTTTAAAGATCAAATTGTACAGGGTATGGAGCAATTGGACATTGATTACAATAGTGAAGGACACGTGGAAGTCAATGAAGATGCACACGTGGAAAATCAAAACTCTCAAGTCAATACACAAATTGGAGATCAATCTGATGAGCAAAATATGCCTACCTCCAATTTACCAACTGAACAAGGAAACGTGGAAAGCCCATGCATTCTACAACCTAACTTGAGATGGCTCAAAAATCATCCTCCAGAACTAGTGATTGGAGATCCACGAGAAGGAGTAAAAACAAGGTCCTCAAATATAAATTCTATATTCTCTTGTTTTCTTTCTCAGGTGGAGCCCACAAGCATTGAAGAAGCTCTAAGTGATCCAGACTGGATCAATGCAATGCAAGAAGAGCTTGAACAATTTAAGAAAAATGACGTATGGGAATTAGTTCCAAGACCTGAAAATTACAATGTAATTGGAACAAAATGGGTCTTTCGGAATAAAGCCAATGAGGATGGAATCGTCATTCGAAATAAAGCACGCTTAGTGGCAAAAGGATACTCACAAGAAGAAGGCATAGATTTCGATGAAACATTTGCACCAGTTGCAAGACTTGAAGCCATCAGAATATTTCTAGCTTATGCCGCATACAAGAATTTCACTGTCTATCAAATGGACGTGAAAAGTGCATTTTTAAACGGATTACTTGAAGAGGAAGTCTACGTTGAGCAACCTCCCGGTTTTGAGGTAAAAGGTGATATTAATAAGGTCTACAGATTAAAGAAGGCGTTGTATGGATTAAAACAAGCACCGAGAGCTTGGTATGACACCCTATCAACGTTCCTAATTAACTGTGGTTTCACAAAAGGCCTTGTTGATAAAACCTTATTTAGAATTCAAGAAAATGATCACATTTTATTAGTACAAATTTATGTTGATGATATTATCTTTGGAAGTACTAATAAAATTCTTTGTGAGAAATTTTCTAAGCTCATGCAGAATAAGTTTGAGATGAGCATGATGGGAGAGTTGAACTATTTTCTTGGATTACAAGTAAAGCAACTCAACGAAGGAATATTCATCAATCAGGCCAAGTACACAAAAGATCTGATAAGGAAATTCGGTCAAGATGGAAAATCCTCAATCAAGATTCCAATGAGCACATCTTTACGATTAGATAAAGATGATGAAGGCAAGGATGTTGACGAAACAAAATATCGAGGAATGATTGGATCATTACTATACCTCACTGGAAGTCGACCAGATATATCTTATTCAGTGGGAGTATGTGCTAGGTTCCAGTCAAAGCCAAAAGAAAGTCATCTTCTTGCTACCAAGAAAATCATCTGATACCTAAAGGGAACAGTCAATGCGGGATTATGGTATCCCAAGGAAGGTAATTTTACACTAACTGGTTTTTCAGACGCAGATTTTGCAGGATGTAAAATCGATCGCAAAAGTACCTCAGGAACGTGCCAGTTCTTAGGGGGAAGGTTGGTTTCATGGTTCAGCAAAAAGCAAAATTCCATAGCTACTAGTACATTCGAAGCTGAATATATTGCTGCTGGAAGTTGTTGCGCACAAATTCTTTGGTTGAAACAACAGCTGAAAGATTATGGCGTGAATTGTGAAAATGTCAATATATTGTGTGACAATACAAGTGCCATTGCCATAACACACAATCCCGTGTTACATTCAAGAACAAAACACATTGATGTGAGACATCATTTTATCCGGGATCATGTTGAAAAGAAGGAATTATCAATCGAATATATCCCGACCGAGAATCAATTGGCTGATATTCTCACAAAACCTCTGTGTGAATCAGGATTTTCAAAATTGAGACACGAAATTGGCATGATTGAATTGAGCTAAGTTTCTAATCTCTATTTTAATTTTAAGCTCAATTTTTCATCTGATATTTCGACACTTTATCTGATTAAATTTTCGTGCCTATGTGTCACACATGCAAAAAATGTCACATCTTTTTAAAGTTCACCTATATCTATTAAATGATGATAAAGCAAATAATGCATACATGTCTTTCTAACCGTATATCTATATACATATATGCATGTAGAAATCATTTAGATATGCTAAATCTTACCATTTAAGTGTGATAAGATGGTGTGATGATAGAATGTCTTAAATGAGAACACCTTTTTATGGTAGTTGTGCACAATAAATAGTCTAGAAAGAATAGATATCTCTTTCTTCCATCTACATAAAAACGTGTAGATACACATATATTATTTTCGAACAGATTTAGTGCTCTTTGAATTTTATTTCAGGTAAAATCAGTCCGGGTATCTAAATTTTTGACGCCACATCAGCAGACAAATTGGATGGAGAATATATAACCTAAACTAACTATCAGTTAGGTCAAAAGTGGGAAGCTATTGGAATATCAAAAATACCCCTCACTTATTAAAAGTCAACATTTATTTGTGAGGATATTTGTGTAAAGTCACCTCTTTTCTACCAAATCGGTTGGAAGGCACATTTACACTCATAATTTCAAAAGCCATTCATCTTCCATAGCCGAAAACAACTCCTTCTTCTCCAAAATTTTCTCAATCCCTCGAATCTCCTAAAAATCAATTGCATTATGGCCACCATTGGAGATTCAAGCTCTCAACCAACTGAAGAATACACCACACCACTCAACCTTGCAAAGTTAGCCGTGGGAATCAAGGCTGGAGGAAGTTTCGACCCTCAAGGATTCCTCAAGGAGGCCGAGAACTCTCATCTTGCACAAAGGATTATCAATGCACTTCAACAAAGTAATCTAATGAGGTTATGTTCTTACTCATATACTGGATTTTATGATGAAGATGTAGCAGAATTTTATATGAATGCCAAGGTTGTTGGATGGACCATTGAGTCCACCGTGAATGGAACTCTCATCACCATTGATGAACATGAGTTACACACAACCTTTGGACTGCCCATATCTAGTCCAGAACAACCTCTGTTGGATTTAGATGTTCATATGTATGATCATACGGATATTTGGTCGGAAATTCGAAATGAGAATGCTTCTCTCGAACCAAATCTTTTCGGTCAAAAATCTGAGTTGAAGTTGGAATATGAAATGCTTGTTAAGATTCTCTACAAATGTATTTTATGCAAGTTGAATAGCATGGAAGACATTTCATCCGTAAGAATTGGTTATGTGCATGCTATTATGAATGGTGTTAGGGGTGATTGGAGTAAGCTAGTGTTAAGCCGAATTGCACATTTTGTAAAAGGTGCAAAAATAAGGAATGGGAAGTTCAACCGTATACTAGGGTTCGGTTTTCTTATTGGAGAAATCATCAAAGGAAAAGGGTTGACAATGAGGTCAAAGAAGCCTTTTGGGAATAATAGAATTTTGTTTAAAGATTTTGAAGTATCAACTGATTTGAACTCCAAAAGAAAGAGAAAGCCGAGAGGTATTCCAGCTAGAAAAAGACCAGTTTCAGAAATTCTTGGTCTACCCTCTCAATCCCATGAAAACCCTACTTCAAGCCAAAATCCAAACTCAAGCCTTAATCCTACATCAAGCCATAACCCTACCTTAAGCCTTAACCCTACTACAAGCCAAAATCCTACCACAAGTCTCAACCCAAATACAAGCCAAAGTCACTTAAATTCCTTTTCTCAAATTGCCGAATTAGAAACAATGATGAATGAGGAGATTCATCAAGTTGAAGGTTTGGACTTGGTGTTGGTGAGTGAATACCGTAGAGTCCTAAGTTGGAGGAAATGGAGACTTGGTCCTTTTGATGAGTTGATGACTAAGGGACCAAGTATGCATGAAGAAGAATTATTTTCCTTAAATTGGATTGGCAATTTTGATGTTTGCCATGCAACTTTGTTGTCTACAATAAATGGAGTTTTTTGTCAATAAATTGAAAGCCAAAATGACCGAAACTGCCACTGCCTGCACTGTCCAAAATGAATTGCCTAATGAAGATACTTTTCTAGTTGATATGGCCGAATTTGTGACAAGAAATGTTGAAGAAAATGTCACGTATGGTGTACATCTGATGGATAGTGGTTTGTATGATGTAAGTGTGTTGAATCTCACTGAAATAAGTCAAGACCAAAATGCCATGCAAGCTAGTCAACACACGGAGGAAATTCAATCCATCAATGCAGAAAGTGCACATGGTGATACTCACGTGCTGCTCACTCCGGAAAGGGAAGGGAATTTAATTGAAAATCAAGCTCAATCTCACATGCTTGAAGCCGAGTTTGTTCAAGAAGGAGCAAGGTGTTTTCCCTCATTCCAAGAAGAGCAAGAATTAGTTGGCACACCTACAAATGAAAAATTGAAAAATCTGGAAAAGGTTGTCTTAAGCCTTGTTGACCGTATGGAGAGTATGTTTCAAGGGATCTACACTCATGTGGATCAAGTTGTCAATATCCAAAGTGGCAAATTCGAAGAATCATTTGATGAAAATCGAAGAAGCCAACAACATTTGATTGATACTCACCAAGCACTTGAAAGACAAGTTGGAAGTTTGAATAACAATGTCAAGGGGCAACTCAATGAGTTCTATGTTCAACTCTCACAAATCCTCAAAAATTCTAGAAAGGCAAATGAAGCAATTGTCGTGAGCCAAAGTCAAGGTATTCTTAATGTTGTTCATCAACATGAAAAGCAGATTAGTGATGTCCACACCGATCTCATCTCAGTTAACACCAAAGTAGGCTGTCTTCGGGGTTCTTATGAGAATATCTCCGAATCTATGTCATCTCTTCGTGAATCGGTTCACACACTTCTTGATTACGCCAAAAAGGGGGAAGAGAGATTCAGTCATTTGGAGTCCATGATTGAGATGTTGGTGACTGCCATGGCTAGCCGAAATGTTGGCACTAGCAGTAGTAGAGGTGGTGGAGGCAGATCCGCTGGAAGAAATGCACCAAAGAGAGGAGGATTGGAGTATTGGTTCGGTGGTGGTGAAGCTGGCAGTCCAGGAGGATCCAGCAGTGCAAATACCACTAACCGTTCTTTTCGTGATATTGTTTGGAATCCACACCGAGAGATGGTAGAGTTGAAATGCCAAAGTTGGTGACTTTGAATGATCTACCAAAGGGAATGAAAAAGAGTGGTCCAAGTGATCAAAACATGTGGGTTTCAAGTGAGAACTTCAGGAGAATCCAAAGCTATGCTAGAGCCTTGATGATTATGGTTCTAAGGGACTACATCAAAGTCAATGATGCCGAGCTACAAACTGGAAAAAGCCTAGAAGAGTGCATCATTTGGTATGAGGAAGGCATACTGCCCGGGAGCAACATCACGGAAGCTTTCAACTACTATTCGGTTGGGCAGGTATGCAACAACCTTGCCATTAGTGACAACTTTGTTGATGTTCAGAACCATGTTAACAATGTGCTCAAAGAAAAGAGAAACAAAGTGATTAGATGATTTGTATAATTGCTACAAAATTTCTGTGGTCCACGGGTACATGAACCCATGAACAAATTGAAGTGGTTTTAATTATCTGTTTATGATGCTAGTTGTCCTTAATTTTAATTTTATTCTTTTGTCTTGAAAGATAACATATTTAGCTTAGAATGTATCAAAATCGCATGAATTGGAAAAATGCAAAAATTCATTATCATTAAAAATTCCAAAAATGCGAAGTAGGAATATAGTGGCTAAAATTACCTTTCCTAGAGTCAAAATCAATTGTCAAACTCATCTTGGCTATGTCAATATTAATAAAATCTTTTGAAAAATAAATAGTTCTAAAAGACAAGCCAAATGACTGAGTATAGGTTTTGGCGTCATCAAAAAGGGGGAAAATTGATAGGAATATTTTTGTAAGTTTTGATGAGCCAAATGTACTTTAGATCCCCTTAGTTTTTGAGTCTTTAGTACAAGCATCATAAATCAGAATAATGAAATCAGAAGGAATCTACCATAGGAAGAACAAAATTAATTTGAGAAATTAATTTTGGTCCTTCAAGTATTCATCCGTGAAAGATCACAAAGCAATAATGTTGCAAGGAATGACCAGATGAGCCTAACGGCGAAATGGTAGAGGTCCTTACTTAAAACGATCATACCCGAGATCGATTCCCCCCAAGGACCTATATTTTTATAAGGCAGATTTTCGAAGGAGCATGATGTGCTGAAAAGAGCACAATGTGTGCTAAGGAGCATGATGTGCTGAAAAGAGCACAATGTGTGCTAAGGAGCACAATGTACTCAAAAGAGCACAATGTATACTGAAGGAGCACGATGCGTCCAAAGGAGCACGATGCGTCCAAAAGAAGCACAATGTCATCAAAGAAGCACAATGTCATCTAAGAAGCACAATGTATCGAAAGAAGCACAATGCTCAAAGTCAAGGAGCACGATGTTCAAGTCAAAGGAGCACAATGTGGCAAAAGAGCAAGATGGTCAGAAAATTGATAAATTCGAAGGAATTTATTCTAAGTCTACCCACATGCCACAAGACTCCAAAATTGCCTGAAAGACATTTGATCAGAACGGAAAAATATTTATGAAGGCATGAATATAAAAACTTATCCTAGAAATGAATTCTATCAGATGAATTTATTTCAAAGATTCGTTGGATATTCAAATTGACAATTAAAGTAATATTTTTAGAGACAACTAGAAAATCAAAGTTGTGCTAAAAATTTACTTTGTCAGGCAAGTTGACAAATCAAATCAAAATTGAAGATCTACTACTGTCAATAACATCAGGCTATGAAGATTCAAATTTCAAATATCAAATTATCCCACTCCAACGGATATATTTGATTATCTATAAAAAGGCCATGAAGACTTGAAGACAAATAGAGGTGAATACGGAGAACAGAGATAGAAGTGAACAAGTGCAAAATTCAAAAGTGCTAGTGCTCAAAATATTCTAAGAGACTTAGTCTGAATAGTCTCTAATCTAGTTGGAGAGAGAAATACAAATCCTTGTATTTGTAAAATTGTAGAAAGAGTATAGCTGTGTGCAAAATACTCTAGTGAGTGTAGCTGTGTGCAAAACACTCGTGGTGCTAAGTGTAGCTCTGTGCAAGACACTTAGTTGGCGTTGAGTATAGCTGTGTGCGAAATACTCAAAGTTGAGTGTAGCTGTGTGCGAGACACTCGGAGTTGGGTGTAGCTGTGTGCAAGACATCCGGAAGAAGTGCTTGTGTAGCACTTATTCACTATTGTAACTGTGTGTGGAAAATAGTGAATTTCTCCTAGACGTGAAAGGAGAAAAGTGGACTAGGAAGATTACGCCACTTCCGAACCACTATAAATTGCCTCTCTCATTTACATACTGCACTTATATTATTTGCTATATCTATCTATCTCATCCGACTAACCCGTTTACTATTCATTGTTTATCTTAATCATCCGGGTTTAGTATGTTCTCACGTATGCATGTGACTCAAACTTCTCAAGCTCAAATATTGAGATATTCTAAGCAAGTTTGACGTGTTGCATGTAACACTCGTCACACGGACGACGTGATACGATATTTATTTACAATCTTGAATATTGTTATTATATATTGAGTGCACCATCTCTTTTATATATTCAAGATATCTCTGTCACCTTATATATCACTTGTACCTAGCTTATACATGCGCATTTAATTTATTGTTTGGGCATAAATCTTTATTTACTATTATTCCGCTGTGCTGTTCATACTTGCTCTATTTACTTGTTACTTAGAGTTAAAGTTACCAAAGAGTTATTTAATTTGAAAAAGCTTGAAAGTCTATTCACCCCCCCCCCCCCCTCTAGACTTTCACCACCCTATCGGGACCAACAGTATTAACGTGTGTACGTGTATACATATATATATATATATATATATATATATATATATATATATATATAGAAATATGTGTTTCCTAATTATTTTTTGGTAATTAAATCCCAAAAGGCAATTGATACCACCAAAGTGTTTCAATTGAATTATTAATCGTGTGGTTGTTATTTTATTTAAAGAAAATTTAATTTCTGAAAGATGGAGATATTTGTGATATTATTTATTATTTTTATGAGAGACTAACCAGTTTGTTCGAGAATCCACATCCTAAACCGATTCTCCAACCTGATTTCCTACCTAATCTCCTCTCAAAATCAAATCCTAAACCTCCTCTCCTACTCAATCTCCACCATATGTGTCTATTCAGAAATCTCTTACGTGCTTAAAGGATTTCTAAAAAATTGTGAGCATTAAATGCTGTTGTCTAAGCAATGATTGCTATTTCTCTCTCCTAACCCACCCTCACTTAAAAGACACATCTATCCTTAAAGAAGTCACCTTTTGAACCCTTACACAAAGGACTTAATCGTCCATACCCTCTCTCTCTCGAAAAACCTTCTAAAACCCTCTCTTATACAAAACTATTCATCCTCTCTACCAAAAGAAAAATCTCAGATCACTCAGAAAGCCTAAATCTCTCTCCCAACCGACTGAATCTCTCTGAATCAATCACAATGGCGCAAACAGAGCAATCCAAAAATTTGACCGTGCTTGTGAAACAACTCACGGTAGGAATGGTTCTCAATGAAGAATACTTCTTGAATGGAGCACAAGACAAAGTTCTAGCCGGAAAAATCATACAAGCCCTGAAGGACTGTGGACTATATGGTTTTCTCTCTTACAAGTATTCTGGAGCATTCGAAGAAGATGTATTAGAATTCTATCTCCATGCAAACGTGAACAGTGGCTGAATTCTATCTACTGTTGGAGGAACGCAAGTTGAAATTTCAGAAGAAGACATCAGAAGTTGTTTCAACCTTACAAATTCCCAAACTCTTGTGAACACTCATCATTATGATCTTCAAAATTTCTGGGATGAAATCCGAGGCCCAAAAGCACCAGAAATACCAGATTTATGCGATGAGAATAATCTCTTGAAGCTTGAATATGAGATGCTGTTGGACGTGATTTACAAAGCTTTGGACAATAAATTGGGAACGTTGAATAAATTCTCTGCTCCATATATTTGCTTAATGAACGGAATCATGAGTGGAATCAAGTTCAATTGGGCGAACTACATTTTCACAAAAATCATAGGATTTATTCTCGCCGCAAAGCCAACTGGAAGTTCACAAGAAGGAGATCAATTCCTTCAAGGAGTAGGCTATGGACTTGTCATTGGAGAAATCCTGAGGAAGAAGGAAATACCTTTGAGAAAGCACAAAAGCGTTGGAATCTATAGGTATTTGTTCTTGAAATATTCAGCAGATTATGGGAAGAAAAGTCAGAAGAGAAAGGCATCCAAAGGAGGAACTTCTGCAAGCACAAAAACACCTCAATCACGAGGATCCCAAATCAGAAGCAACAGGGCCGCATCAACTGCAAGTAATTTTATGGGGTCCAGTAATCCGACCATCAGAGAACAAGAAGCCACGAGCACAGCTATGGCAGTTATACCTTTTCAAGGGTTGATCGAGAATGAAGCTCAGAATGTATGTCATCCGGGATTGCCAACCGAACCGATTGATGACACAACACGGATGGAACTAGCAGGAGTTGAAGTGCGAGTTTCCAACGAGCTGCAAAGAAGAATTTCAAGTCAATCTACAGGAGAAGCAAGTGCCGGACCGGTAGTGTTCAACACCATCCGAGATGATCCAGATTTGTTGAACGAGAAGTACAGAGTCCAAGAATGGATAAATTGGAGAACTGAAAAATATCATTCATTCATCCAAAAGACCACTTCTGAATTGATAGGAAGTGAAGAATTTGCTTTGGAATGGTGCGGAACAGATTCTATACTTGAGGCACTCAAGATGAACACTGATCAAATTTACAGATTGAAACTTGAAGAGAAAAATGCACGAGGCAAAAATGTTGCAGCTGTGGCCGAAGAAAATGTGACACAAATCTCGCCGGCTCAATTGGAAAAGATCAATTACATATTGCACTGCAAAGATCAATTTTGTACACTCATCACAATCCAGGTGAACCTTCTCTTAATATTGCTGATAATCTTCTTGATGCATTAAGAGAAAGGAATGAAGGGGATATTATATCTATGTGTGCACCCGTGTTAAATGTTGATGGTGATGACCAATCTACTGATGTGATTGGTAAGTTAAATTTGGTCAATGTTGATGTCACTGAAGCCGAAAGACAGACTGATAATGACCAAAATTTGAGTAATGTTTGTGGTCCACAAACCGATCTGAATGACTCTGCCAGAGAGGATGTTGACGTGGTCAGCGAAGAAGTTAGAGCAGATGATGGAGATGAGATAAGAGAAGAGATGGGAGAACCAGTAAGAGAAGAAGTTGAGATTGAAAATAGAGAATTAATTGGGGGGGGAACAACTAATTGAAGTGGCAGTACAAAATGTCTCTGTCAAAGCTACTACAGTCTTCCAATCCCCACTAGAAGACAGACCATTGTCTGAACAACCAATTCTCTCAAATCCTAGCTTCTCTCAAGATATTGATAATTATCAAGGTGAAGAGGAAGTCAATACTGAAGGAGAAAATCTTGGGAAAGAAACCAGTTGTAGAGAAAATACTACCATGGTCGAATCATCTGAAGGAAGAAGCCTACAACTTGTAGAAACTCCAGTTCTAGCAGATTCAAGAAGGAAGTTTCTCAGATCTTTACACAATCTGAACTGGACAGCACACCATCGGCCTGAAGAAGATGAAGATGATCTTTTGACAACTTTATTTGCCAAAGTATCCGAATCCGGAGATACAATCTGCCACAAGATCGGAGCTACTTTGAGGGATCAAGGACACTTAGCAATGCAAGAATTTGACAACACAAGGTCAAATTTCACACAGATGTTCGAAAAGCATGTGTCTTTGGAATCCAAGATTGAAAGAACTGAAGACCGTTTGAAGGCCAATATCACTGCCAGTTTGATTGAAGTAATCAAAAACCTGAAGAAAGAGAATGAAGAAGCCGAGAAAATCAACTATGAAAGACATATCAGGCAACTGAAGGCCATTCAAGAACAAGAACGGAGAATCAATCAACTTGAAGTTGAGCTATCATCTATGGCTCAGAAGTTGGAAACTTTGCAGAATACTTCTGACATGGCAAATGACGGAATCAAGCATGTGATGGCAAACCAAGACCGAGATACCCGTACACTCAATTTTCTTGTTGATAAAACCAAAAGGGGGGAAGAATATCTCAGTCATATGGAAGCTCAACAACATGAGTATTTTATTGGGCAAACACAAGCTACACCACCAAGTGGCCGAGGCCGAAGCCGTGGATGCCAATCTCCAAGTGCTTTAGGTTTTGCTCAATTTTCTAACTCTGGTTTAGGTGCAGGTTCATCCAAAGGAAAATCTGACGATTGGTTCAATTGCTCAAAAACCGATATACCATCTATCGTATGGACCAAAGAGAACGCACCTGCCATGATTAAGAAGCAATCCCCAGCTGAAGTAGCTCACTGGGTAAGTGAAAAGAATAAAGAAGAACAGAGAAAGAGAAAGAAGATGGATATGTGGTTTGAGTTACAAAAACTCACTGGAACCACAGGAAACTCTCTTAGTCACGGTAGAAGCTTCAATGAGTGCATAGAATGGATTGAAGCAGGAGTCATACCGGGATCAACTCTAAAGGAAGCATATGAAAATTACCTCGCCGGACAATTCAACAAGGAATTCTTCTGTGAACATATCAAGAATGATGTGTACAAGATGAGGGAACACATCAAAGATGTTTTGAAGAACGGAAGAAGTGATAAGAGGCAGAAGAGGTAATCTGATCTTATTTTTCGAAACTTTCTGTAAAAATACTGTTTCGAAATTTTTGAAAGTATTTTCCCTTATTATGATCGTGCAAGTTAAGTTAATTTCCTAAAGTGGTCTATATCTGTTTTTAATATCTTAACTTGTAACTAGTATGTGAATTAAAAAGACAAGCATGTAAAACGCATAACATAAGAGAAAAATGACTAGAACAAAAAAATGCAATATGCGTATTAGGAACCTTGTCTAAAATTAATTCACGAGTCAATTTGATTTTCCTAGAATATATTCTGTTAAACTCATCATGGCTTTGTCAAATAAAATTGAGCAAAAAATATTTTTTGAAAAGACTTAAAGCCAATGACTGAGTATAGGATTTTGGCATTATCAAAAGGGGGGAAATTGTTAGGAATAATTGTAATAGATTTTGATATGCCAAATTGTATTTTAGAATCCCCAATTTTATTTGTTAAGTCTAGGCGTGTCATAGACCACAAAAGGAAAATTAACAAATATGAAGAAAGGAAAAAATACGAAGGAGAAGATGTATGCGTATGATATGTATACAAAATAGCCCAACGCCCAACTCTAAAGAAGAAAGTCATTTTGATGAATCTCATATGGAAGAAACGAGAAGCAACCGCAAATTTCATGAAGTTATCTTGAAGCTCAAGCATCTATTGAAAGAAAGAAGTACATCAAGAATAATGCAATATTTACCAATAATCCGTACAGCCGAGATGGATGGAAGCTTGATGTATAAACTTCAAGGTCTCAGGTTCAAAACTCACTCTTTACAATTTTATAAAGAAGCATTAAATCAGTTCCAAGAGACGAAGTAGAACTAAAAGGAGATGAAGTAAGAGATGCGGTTTGCAAAGTCAAAGTCAATTCGAAACTAAAAGGAGATGAAGTAAGAGATGCAGTTTGCAAAGTCAAAGTCAAAGTCAATTCGAAACTAAAAGGAGATGAAGTAAGAGATGCGGTTTGCAAAGTCAAAGTCAAAGTCACTTCGAAACTAAAAGGAGATGAAGTAAGAGATGCGGTTTGCAAAGTCAAAGTCAAGTCACTTCGAAACTAAAAGGAGATGAAGTAAGAGATGCGGTTTGCAAAGTCAAAGTCAAAGTCAATTCGAAACTAAAAGGAGATGAAGTAAGAGATGCGGTTTGCAAATCAAAGTCAAGTCAATATGAAGTAAGAGCTGAGGTTGGAGCTAAGGTTCCAAAGCAAGAGATGAAGTAAGAGCTGAGGTTGGAGCTAAGGTAGGTTCCAAAGCAAGTAAGGTGTAAGGTTCCAAAGCAAGAGATGAAGTAAGAGCTGAGGTTGGAGCTAAGGTAGGTTCCAAAGCAAGAAGGAGATGAAGTAAGAGATGCGGTTTGCAAAGTCAAAGTCAAGTCAATATGAAGTAAGAGCTGAGGTTGGAGCTAAGGTTCCAAAGCAAGAGATGAAGTAAGAGCTGAGGTTGGAGCTAAGGTAGGTTCCAAAGCAAGAGATGAAGTAAGAGCTGAGGTTAGCTAGTAAGAGCTGAGGTTGGAGCTAAGGTTCCAAAGCCATAAATAGCAAGAGATGGTTCCAAAGCAAGAGATGAAGTAAGAGCTGAGGTTGGAGCTAAGGTTCCAAAGCCATAAATAGCAAGAGATGAAGTAAGAGCTGAGGTTGGAGCTAAGGTTCCAAAGCCATAAATAGCAAGAGCGGAAGTTGGAGCTGAGGTTTCAAAAGCTATAAATAGCAAGAGCTGAAGTTGGAGCTGAGGTTCCAAAGCTATATATAGTAAGAGTTGGAGATCAAGAGCTGAAGTTGGAGCTGAGGTTCCAAAGCTATATATAGTAAGAGTTGGAGATTAACTCCAAAGCTATATATAGTAAGAGCTGAAGGCAAGAGCTGAGGTTCCAAAGCTATATATAGTAAGAGTTGGAGATCAAGAGCTGAAGTTGGAGCTGAGGTTCCAAAGCTATATATATAGTAAGAGTTGGAGATTACTCCAAAGCTATATATATAGTAAGAGCTGAAGTTGGAGATTAAGTTTCAATCAAGGATTGAAATCTCCCCATCAAAATGAGACCCAGACATCTCAGTGGCCGTCAATCAAGGATTGAAATCTCCCCATCAAAATGAGACCCAGACATCTCAGTGGCCGTCAATCAAGGATTGAAATCTCCCCATCAAAATGAGACCCAGACATCTCAGTGGCCGAAAATACTTCATCAGTAGCCAACATACAGAGAAGAATAAAATACACAGAAGATGAAAGTCCAAGAAGGCAAGATCTACATCAGAATTATTTTAAGAGCCTTCACGTGAAGATAAGATCTGCATCAGAAATATTTTAAGTCTCTTCACACGGACTACATACAGAGCAACGGCCGAAATACAGAGAGATATTATTTTTAATATGGTCCTCTGAAAAAGCTGCAAGATCTTCTGCAAAAGGCTACAAGAATTCAAATCTGAGATTTGGAATTAAAATTTGAAAGATCTACAATTCAAATTTGAGATTGTCTTTTTCCAACGGACAACTTCTCAAAACCAGCTATAAAAGGATGAAGAATGAAGCAGATGAAGGGCACTTCCAGCACTTCCAACGACTTCCAATACTCGAAAGAAAGAGATCATACGAATCCAATCTGCTTGAAAAAGCTCACAAGTGAGAATACATTCAAAGTGAGAAAAACACTCAGAGAGCTCAAAGAGAAAATATTCAAGAGTGTTTAATTCTTCATCATTGAGAGACTTGCTGCACATTGAAGATCCATTGAAGAAGTCTCAAAAGTTGGAAGCCAGTGAAACTTGTTTTGCTACAAACAAGTGAGATAGCAGTGTTGGAGAACACTGGGCTTGATTAGTGCGGGCTTTGTGATCAAAGCACTAGATAAAGGAAGACGTCGAAGATGGGGGGAAAGTAGCACGGAGTTGTGAAATCATGGATTGTCACACGGAGCTGTGAGATCCGAAACAGCAGTGTTGGAGAACACTGGGCGTGATTGGTGTGGGCTTGGTGATCAAAGCACCAGATCACGGGATACGTCGACCGGATCGTGGAAGACGGGGGGAAAGTAGCACGGAGCTGTTAAATCCTGGAAAGTAGCACAGAGCTGTGAAATCCGAAGCAGCAGTGTCGGAGGCACTGGGCGTGATTAGTGTGGGCTTAGTGATCAAAACACTAGATCACGGAAATTCATTGTATCTTGGAACCAAGAAGTGGTCGATATAGTGAATTAGCTCTTGGAGAAAAGAGCAAGTGGAGTAGGAAGATTACATCACCTTGCGAACCACTATAAATTGCCTTGTGTCATTTACTGCTTTATTTACTTACTGCTTATCACGTTGATATACTTGACACAATCATCACACACACTTTAATTATTCCGCTGCGTACAAGACTCTAACAATCTAGTTAAGAGTTTTGATATTTCTGTTGCCTTAGCAATTGTTGCATTCGCGAAAAGTTTAAAAGTCTATTCACCCCCCCCCCCCCCTAGACTTTTACCACACCCCTTTGGGACCAACGATTGGCCATATTTCCCTTTTAAATCTTGACAGTGTGCCAAACAAAGCCACCATATGATGCAGTGTGATTGGCTGTTCAGGGGTTGCAATTCATCTTGTCATGTAGGCCATTAGTAGTCACTATTTTCGGGGGTGTGCACATATAAGAGGTTCAACCAAAGGGGTATTAACTAAAACCAAACTTGTTACAACTTAGGTATTTATAGAAATCATACTCCACTCATTTAACAATAATTGCTTGTAAATGTTGCCTCACGGGTAAACTTTAAAAAGAAACTAACATACATATCCTATTCAATGTACTATTTGGCAATTCAACAATTATTACTCACTAAAGGTAAGGTAATATTTTGATATCTTAAAATAAATTTAAACCTCATGGGGAAACTATTGTGTAATTCAACAATTATATATCACTACAGGTAAGGTAATATTTTGGTATCTTAAAATGAATTTAAACCTCATGGGGAAACTTTCAAAAGAAACTAACATACATATCCTATTCAGTGTAGTATATATTTTGTAACATACATATCTTATTCACTTTTATTTTATTTATTTTTTTTATCATATATATATATATATATATATATATATATATATATATATATATCATATTCACTTATTCAGTGTATTATTTTATAATTCAACAATTATTACTCACTAAGGGTAAGGTAATATCTTAGTGTACAATCACTACTAGAAATTATGAAATTTCCGACCACCTGAAAGTGATCTTAAATCAAGTTGAAAGTAAAAAGTGGTCATCAAAAATACCTATAAAGGTTTTTCCGGACATCGAAAGTGGTCGAAACAAGGCTTTCGACTTGATTTAAGATCATTTTCAGGTAGTCGGAAATTCCATAATTTTCAGTAGTGAATTATTAATCCTATTCACTTATTCAGTGTATTATTTTATAATTCAACAATTATTAGTCACTAAATAAGGGTAAGGTAATATCTTAGTGTGTTAAATACATTTAAAATGTAAATATCAAAGTTAAGTTTTAATCTTGGGACCTATGAGTTATGGCCCACCACACTTCCACTGCACCATTCTAATTTGTTATATTTTATATAATTATTTTATATTAAAAAATTGTTTTTTTGAAGTTTTTTTGTTTTGTTTTGTTTTAATAGAAAGCCAATGTATGAGCATATTGTGTTTAATCTTTATTATTATTTTTTTCTACCAAGTGACCTTCCCTAAATGAGAGTCACAGAGGTGTCATATAAGTAAGTCTTTGTCAGTAATGTTTTTTAATTTTTTTCTATATATCTAAGTCTTTGACAGTAATGCTTTGATGAGATTAAAATTGTTCCGATTTAGAGAAGCTTGTTACTCTTGGACTAGACTTAGCCTTAACGCCCCAGGCATCGTGTTAAAGGTTTATGAGTTTGAGCGATTATATTATGAATTGTAATTTTTGAGGATAGAAAAATGGAGACAAACACAAATTAAAGCTTGAAACATGAATGTATATAGGTTAAATTTCTTCCATGGAGTGGGGGTTTTAATTTATTCCATGCATACGTTTAATTTCATTATAAATCTACAAATTCATTAAAATGTCATTACATATTTTTCTTTTAATGAGTTATTTCCATGGTTCTTTATCAATTTTTTATCTTGAATTTTCAATTGGACCATAAATTGTCTCATGACTATTGATTTTTAACAATTTTTATCATTTACTTACTTTTAATGTGACCATAAATGGTCCATTGACTAATAATTTTGTTCTAAATTTAAAATAAAGACCAAATCTAGCACAAAATCAATAGTCAATGAACCATTTATGGTCAAATTTAAAATCTAGGATGAAAATTAGTTCCGGATCAAGGCCAATGCTTCCGGTTCAACAGATGAAGTTCTTTAGGTTGGTTGTTAGAGGACTGATAAGCTAGGGATGAGGGTAATTTTGTATTTTCCTCCTTTCTTGATTCTGTTATACCTGTTGTATATAAGATGACAGCAACCATCTTCCTGCATGTAAGTTCTTTCTTTTGTCCATCAAACAATGAATATATTTTCCACAACTTCTCAGTAGCTTGTTCCTCACAGTATCAGACCTCCGTCCGAGCAATTACGCCGCCGCCCTCTCCGGCGATGGTGACACAAATCAAGGAATGCGTATAGCTTCACCGATCCTTTGATCTCCAGGCCACGGCACCTCCACAATAGCTCCTCAACGAAATCTGTTTACTCAAAGAACCACAACGCAGAAGATCTGGATAATCCTTTATTTCTTAGCATAAATCGGAATGCTTGTGCCATCTAAAAGTTCCAAATGCACTTTTTGTGGTATGACAGGTTACAAAAAAAACATGAATATCCCTTGGGAGGTGTACCGGGCAACAAATCGAAGAACAAACAACAGAATATGGCAGTAGCCTCTAACAATACATGTGATCTTGGAGTTACCTCTGAGCTGTTCCAAAGGATCGGATCATGGCCATGGTTCAATCTCAAATGGGACGAATATCGCCGACGCCGTATACTCGAAATTTTTTTTTAAAAAAATTAAAAATAAATAGGACTATAGGAGATACGACATTAATCTCCTATGCCGTATATCTAATAATTAAAAAAAAAAAAATTAAAATGGTATATACTCGAATTTTTTAAAAAAATAAAAAATAAATAGGTGATACGGCGTCGGAGATTTAATCTCCGACGCCGTATCTCCAATAATAAAAAAAATAAAATTAAAATGGTATACGGCGTCGGCGACGTATAACGCCGACGCCGTATACTCAATTTAAAAAAATAATAATAAAAAATAAATAGGAGATACGGCGTCGGCGTATTATACAGCCGACGTCGTATCTCCATTAAAAAAAATTAAAATATAAATATACGGCGTCGGTGTCATAATATAACCGACCGTAAAGAAGTCAAATTTAAACCTAAGCTAACATTTCAGATCTGAGAACCCATCTCCATTTCACACTTAACACTTTCTCCATCAACGCTACGCATTTTAAACCCATCGCCGCCCATCTCCATCAACGCTACGCCGCCGATGCTCTCCACCGCCACCTAAGCCATCGTCCTCGCCCTCGCTCGCCGCTACTGCTGCACGTTGCCCATTCGTCGTTGCTTCTCGCCGTCGCTGCTCGCCCCTCGCCGCTCGCCGTCGCTGCTCGCCCCTCGCCGCCTCTCCTCGCCGGTCGTCGACGTTGTGTAGGTACGTCGACATATATATATATATATATATAATATATATATATATATATATATATATATATATTATAAATTAAAAATGGTTATGTATATATATATATTGAATTTTGAATTTTATATATTATTGTTGTGTATATTTCAAAATTTTAGGAATAATTGTGTATATATATTTAATTTTATAAGTTAGTGGGTAAATTATGAATTGTTGTGTGTATATGTGGAATTTTATGAAATTTTGTTTATATATTATTGTGTATATCTTGAAATTTTAAGAATAATTGTGTATGAACATTAAGGAATAAGGTTTAGTTTATAGACATATAGAATAATTGTGTATGAACCTTGTTTTGGACCAAGGCCCACCATGCTAGGTGAATCTTGGTCCATAATTTGTTTAAATCTATTTGTGTTTGTTAGTCATATACTCCGTGTTATAATTGGTTAATATGTAAATGACACTTTATAGTAAAATATATTTGATTTAATATAATCTTTTTTAACTAGGTAGTTAAATTATTTTGGTAAGCATTAATATATTAATGGTAAATATATTCTGTATATCTTGAAATTTTAAGAATAATTGTGTATGAACATTAAGGAATAAGGTTTAGTTTATAGACATATAGAATAATTGTGTATAAACCTTGTTTTGGACCAAGGCCCACCATGCTAGGTGAATCTTGGTCCATAATTTGTTTAAATTTATTTGTGGTTGTTAGTCATATACTCCGTGTTATAATTGGTTAATGTGTAAATGACACTTTATAGTAAAATATATTTGATTTAATATAATCCTTTTTAACTAGGTAGTTAAATTATTTTTGTAAGCATTAATATATTAATGGTAAATACAATTAAGTAATTGATTTAGTAATTAATATTAAACTAACGAAATTTAATAGTGTAAGGATAATTTAGTCGAAACAAAATACCAAAGTACAATATTTTTATTTTTAATATAATATACAACCTAACAAATATAAAATAAAAAATAAAAAAATACAGACATAATTCATAGATTATACCGCATTGAGTTTTATTAGTTAAATAAATATAAGTTATCTACTTAAACAGATTACTTGGCCTGATTAACACCAAGTATTAAAATGTATGTTTCCAGGCAATTTATATCCTACACCACGGCGTACATTGTACTATGCGCTTAGATGCAAAACGACGTCGTTTTAATTATTATTTTTTTTGAAATTTCCCGCCCCAATGAATGGCAGTAGGCTTTTCTTAAAAAAAAAAAAAAAAACCCCCGCTGTTCAGGAATGTACATAATGTTATATTTGAATACACATAATGTTATACATGAATACACATAATGTTATAACAAAATATACATACTCTTTTTAAAAGATAATACATATAATCTAACATAATACATAATAAATATAAACTTTTAACATAATACACATCAACTCTTAACATAATACACACAAATTTTCTGATTTGGATGTACATAATTGTATAAACACAATGTACATAATTGTATAAAAAATACACATAACTGTATGAACCAATACACATAACGTTGTGAACGAATACACATAACGTTGTGAATGAATACACATAATCTCAGCAACTTCCTACCGCGCCTCCCAACACAACCCCAAAACGACGTCGTTTTGGGAGGCGCGCGGCGCACAGTGCTATGTGCGCCGTGGTGTAGGATATAACGATTGATGTTTCCAAAACCCAACCGCATGTGATGAGGTGATGAAGCACAGTAATTGGTACATATAGTGAGAGAGAGAGAGAGAGAGATTCAAAGTGAATAATGACAAATAAATGATGGTGTTAGAGATAGGTGAATCATGGTTGTTGAATGAGAGAATAGATAGGCAGGTAGTAGTTATCATAGTGTTCAACTTGTTGTGTAAGGGGGATTTCTTTGTAGAAAGTAATGAAATTGCAATTGTAATTGTGATCATGATTTATAATTCCATTAGACATTTTTTTTTAATTTAATTTTATTACAATCTCTTAACAATACTATTGTCAGAGTAATGAAACAAAACATTACAATATTCATAATGATGTTTTTTCTTTGTCAAGTGAAAGAAAAATTCTGATGATATATACTGGTTTAGTGTATTTGTTGTAGTAGTTATAATTATATAAATTTGTTAAAATGTTGTTAACAAATGTTTAACTAGGTTATTATTATTTTAGATTGGCTTGTGAGGGATAAAAGTTGGATGAAAGCTAATCGACTTAGTCAGGAATATGAGGATGGAGTTAGAAATTTTTTACAGTTTGCAAATAATAACCTTCCGAATAGTAATAAGAGATTCTTCTGTCCTTGTACGAAGTGTTGTAATCAGAAAAGGTTAGGTGAAGATGACATATATGTGTTAAATAATCCTTTATGCGCTATAACTTAAATGCGGAAGCACAATTAACAATGATCGCATGTAAATCAAATCAATCAACTAAACAATGTTCATGATCATAGACTTTTAATTAAATAGGGAAGATAAGACTTACTTGGTTCCATTGAAGATGTAATCTCTAAATTGAATGAATCAAGAATATAATGCTTCACCTCTCTGATCCGTATACCTTATTCACCTCCTGATGATATGGAGACTAGAAAACTTAGAGATTTGAAACTGTTAAGAGTCCTAGAGTTTTCCTGGGTATTTATAGATGTGATGAGAAACCCTCTTTCAAGAGGAATGGGGAACCTCCTTTAGGAATAGAAATCCCTTTAGGAATGTGACCTCCTTTAGGAATAGAAATCCCTTTAGGATTGTTAAACCTATAACCTTATCCATTATACATCTTTTAACCCTTATAAACTTAAATTTTAACAGAATGAGAGGGAGGGAATTTCACCCCATAATTCCGCCTTTACACATCACTGATCATCAACGTGAGTACCTTATGGAATTACAACCTTTATTATATAAATCATTGTTAGGAAATAATTATTTCTAACAGTCTCCCACTGATTCATATGAGCATGACACCTTAATTATATGAATCAACGTTAGGAATAAATTATTTCTAACAATCTCCCACTTGATTCATATATGCGTGACTTTACAATTTTCAATCCTTAATTTGAGCTCTCTTAATATGAAAATGTAAAAGTCACCACCTTATCGAACTTTATTAACCGAATCATGGAGGTTACAGGCCTGACATAGCGTCCCGCTCCCTTCCATGTATCACAGTTAATAAGAATTCGAACCATAATAATAAGGTAAAATCCGAAAGTACCGTATTCCTTATGTCTTAAACAAGACCATTGTTATCACTTCTGAATTATGCATAAATTAGTGATCAACATCAACCATAACAAAATCAAAACCCGAATAGATATCTAAGAGTATCATCAACCTGATGTGCTATCAACCATAAATCCATACATGTATGGCAGAGTTAACCATTATACAAGGACTTTACCAATATGCCCATCCTTCCAACATGGCCAATGAAGGTCATGGGCGCCAATCCCTTAGTCAACGGATCCGTGATCATAAGATCGGTGCCAATATGCACTATTGATACTCTTTTGATTTTGTACCTTCTCCTTAACAGACAGAAATTTCAAATCCATGTGCTTGGCACCACTAGTATATCTGTCGTTCTTTGAGAAGAACATAGCTGTTGTATTATTATAATGAATCCTCAATGAAATTACGCAGCCATGATTATTGAATTTTAGCCTCAAAGCATGCTACAAATTCTGCCTTTATAGTGGAAGTAGCAATGACAGGCTCCTTCGCACTCATCCAAGATATTGCTCCATGAGCAAGTGGAAAAATATATTCGAATGTGGATTTTCGGGTATCCAAACATCCGGCATAGTCTGAATCCGAATAACCTATAACCTCCAAGTTATTCGTTCCTTTTATAGGTGAACATGTGGTCCTTAGTGCCTTGTAAGTATCACAGGACCCTCTTTTGCAGTTTTCCAGTTTATATCTTTTTAAAACTTTGTTAATGTGAGTCTTCTAGGATGAACCTAAAATCCCATGTGATCTATTACGGAATATTTCTTATTCCAATCACATATGAAGTCTCACCCATATCCTTCATCTCAAAGTTCTTAGAAAGGTATTCCTTAACATCACGCAACATCCCTTTATTATTAGCAGCAAGAAGAATGTCGTCAACGTGTAATACTAGGATTACAAACTTGCTTCCATTAAACCTTTATGTAGATATACAGATCAACAGTGATCTCTACAAAACCAAATGACAATTTCAAGTACCATTGTCTAGAAGCATGTTTTAATCCACAGATCGACATCTTCAATCTACATACCAGATTTTCCTTTCCTGTGGCCATGAAGCCTTGCGGCTAATCCATGTATACTTCCTCTTTTAATTTACCATTCAGAAAGGCAATTTTAACAACCATTTGGCGGAGCTCAAGAACAGAATGAGCCACCAAAACCAAAATAATTCTCAAAGAGAATTATTATCCTGTATGGCTTGGTTAAATGAGACTGGATAATTATCAATGCTCAAGTCACTTTCATGCTCAAGTGCATAAACAATATAGTCATCAGGAATGACTGATCTTTTCTATCTAGTAGATCTCTTTAATGCCACTTACTGCTGAGACTTCACTTGATCATCATCTTGAGTTTCAACCTCATCTTCATTAACAATAGCTTCCTCATGTGGAATTTGAGCATCTAGTTGCTGTTGTTCCAAAGTGTTTCCATAAGGCTACACTGCATTGCAGCAATAGGAACAACAACAGGAAAAAAAAAAGAATCACTTGATGAATCTGGAACCATCAATGACTCCTTAATCTCAACATTACGAGCTCCCACACTCCCACTGACTTCGCCATTTTAAATGAAGCGAGCATCACCAGACTCAACAATCCTCGTACTTATGATTAGGACAATAAACATGTACCCTTTAGACCTTTCTGGATATCCAATGCAATAACCACTAATGGTTCTGGATTTCAATTTATTTTCATGTGGATTATATATCATCACTCCAGCTTGACAGCCCTAAATGTGAAGATGCCTCAAACTAGGTTTCCTTCTTGTCCACAGTTCATAAGGTGTTTTAAAAACAACCTTACTAGGAACCCTATTGAGTAAGTATATATGCTGTTGTCTTTAATGCATATATCCACAATGAAACAGGCAATGTACAATTATTTACCTTACCCCTAACCATTTCCCTTAGAGTACGATCTCACCTTTCTTCCACACCATTTTTGATGTGGTGTGCATAACATTGTGTATTATGCACAAATGCCCTTAGATTCGAGGAATTTCTTTAAATGGACCGAGAATTTGCCCAACTTTTGATGTTTTCCCATAATACTCATCACCTTTATATGATCTAGTTGTCTTTACCTTTCTACTTAACTGACTCTCAACTTCAAATATGAATGTCTCTGGGACATCCACAGACTGAGATCTTTCACGCAGTAAATAGATGTAACAGTACCCAGAATGATCATCAATAAAGGTAATAAGGTATTTATCACCGCTCCAAGACGGATCATCAAAAGAGACCACAGATATCTGTATGTATTAAATCAAGTAATCATGAGCTTCTTGTGGCTGAGTGTATTGATACATGTCTGACTTGCTTTACCTTTATGCAATCGACACATGCATCATTCCAGTCATTAAAATCCAATTGAGACAAAATTCCAACTTTAATAAGTCTCAATATCCTTTATTTGGATATATGACAAAGCCTTTTATGTCACAAGTCAGCTGAAGATTCTTTTGGCGCACTCCTTTTAACACAAACATCACATTAACCAAGGAATTAACAAAGTCATCATTAAGATTGAAACAGTATAGTGTATCCAACAAAACACCAGAACCATAAAGGTTTTTGTTGATACAAACATTTGTTTCCAATCTTAAAGTAAAAACTCAATGTTTCCAACCTAGCTGTTGAAACAAGATTTCTAGAACAATTTGGAACATACAGACAATTCTCAAGATCAAGGCAAAAACCTGTATCCAGCTTAATTCTGTAAGTTCCAATACCTTCAATTCTAGCTTTCATCATGTTTCCCATGAAAAAACACTTTTCATTTTCCATGTGAGGTTAAAACATCAAAAATCTTCCTTAATGTTATAAACATGTGTTGTAGCACCAGTGTCTAACCACCAAGTATTAGAAGGAACCTTAACAAGATTGGATTCAAAGCATACTGAAACTGAATGTATACTTTTATTTCCATCCAAGCTTTCCTCTTCAGGCATTCAGCCTTCTTGTGCCCAGGTTTGTTACGGAAATAGCATTTCTGCACTTTCTGAACATTACCTTGCACCTTCATAGGATGCTTGACCTTCTTTACTACATTTAGACTTGCTGCTATTATCACTGACATTAAATTGTCACCATTATAGCGTGATATTATAGTGTTTACTGCGAACATTTATCTCACATATCAATTGCTTTGAGTAACAAACCTTTATTCAGACTATAATTTATAGACCTTAAGTTTGCATTTAAATCCGCCTTTGGGTCAAATTTAAATACAATGTCAATTTACCGACATGCATCATTCACACATACTTGAATGCGACTATTCATCAAGTTTCAATTTAATATATAGGCCATCTTTGGACATGCACTACATATTAACAAAACAAGAATCATAATCTCCTAAATTGTCATTAATCACATGTCTGATCTACCTTTGAGCAACCGCTAGAACCATGTGTTAATGATCACAAATGTTTATCAATCCTTTAGTGTCATTCAATGATGCAAAATACCTGTGTAGGTAAACATTTGTAAACATAAATAATTATTTAGCTATTTCCTTGAGTGGGCCACTTTGGTGACTAACGCACTCGCCTTATGCTAATAATTTATTTATGTGAATAAACCTTAATTTATGTTGTAACTTAAACATAAATGATTATTTAGCTATTACCATGAGCGGGCCGCTTTGGCGACTACCGCACTCGCCTTATGCTAATAAATCATTTATGTGAATAAACCTTAATTTATATATATATATTGTAAACATAAACATAAATGATTAATTAGCTATTACCATGAGTGGGCCGCTTTGGCGACTAACGCACTCGCTTTATGCTAATAATTCATTTATAAACATATATATAAACTAATAGTGGATATAACCTCCAACCATAATTAATCCCAAATGAGCCTATAATTTAAAGCAAGTCCTTAATGCCTTAAATAAACCTAACAACTCAAAAATAAACCCAAATTAAATGAGCCTAGAATTTAAAGCAAATCCATAATACTTTAAATAACCCAAATAGACTCAAATATAAACACAAATTAAATGAGCCTAAAATTTAAAGTGACTCCATAATACTTTAAATAAACCCAAATAGACTCAATTTAATTGTCCAAACAAAATAAACCTTAATTTATATGTCGTTCTCTTATAACATATAATACATGATTAATAGTATCATACCATATAACACATAAATCATGCAATAACAAGTAATATGGACAACCACATTAATAAGCAATCCATATCAATAATTCAATATCAAACATATATATAGAGCAGTACATGCATCCACGTATGACGTATATGTTTGTTGATTATTCCAACATAGCAAAGAGCATACACTACGTACATAGCTTATAATTTTCCTTTTGAACAGTACGTATATATGCATATATATGTTGATCCTATTTGATTCAATTTCAAAACAACATTTACATACATATATGTATATGAGCTACTTCCCAGAGAACAGTACATTGCACAATAGATTCCAGAACAAGCAAATCAGTTTTTCTTTTAATTAAATATGTATATGAACAGTGTGTGAATCCATCAAATATTCGCATAAGATATTTAATTCCAAGAAATCAATTGTTGTTAACATCCATAACAATCCATCATCAACGATGCAGACCATACATATGGCGCAATAAACAACAAACCCACAATCAATAAACCTTATAATTAAAAATCCCCAAATATCATGAACCCTAATTTTAGTGATTAATCAATTTACAAGCAGGCTCTGATACCAAATGTTAAATAATCCTTTATGCGCTATAACTTAAATGCGGAAGCACAATTAACAATGATCGCATGTAAATCAAATCAATCAACTAAACAATGTTCATGATCATAGACTTTTAATTAAATAGGGAAGATAAGACTTACTTGGTTCCATTGAAGATGTAATCTCTAAATTGAATGAATCAAGAATATAATGCTTCACCTCTCTGATCCATATACCTTATTCACCTCCTGATGATATGGAGACTAGAAAACTTAGAGATTTGAAACTGTTAAGATCCCTAGAGTTTTCCTGGGTATTTCTAGATGTGATGAGAAACCCTCTTTCAAGAGGAATGGGGAACCTCCTTTAGGAATAGAAATCCCTTTAGGAATGTGACCTCCTTTAGGAATAGAAATCCCTTTACGATTGTTAAACCTATAACCTTATCCATTATACATCTTTTAACCCTTATAAACTTAAATTTTAGCAGAATAAGAGGGAGGGAATTTCACCCCGTAATTCCGCCTTTACACCTCACTGATCATCAATGTGAGTACCTTATGGAATTACAACCTTTATTATATAAATCATTGTTAGGAAATAATTATTTCTAACAGTCTCCCACTGATTCATATGAGCATGACACCTTAATTATATGAATCAACATTAGGAATAAATTATTTCTAACAATATGATGATCTAATCGTTAATGGGATTAATCCATATTATACACAATGGATTTGGCACGGTGAAAGCGATGTGGCTACAATATCTAACATGTATGTTGACAATGAAAATGATGAGTCTGAAGATCGGTTGGATGAAATGTTTCGCGATGTTGGAGAAGAGTTTACCAATCGGTCAAATGAGTTGGATGAATTATTGAATGATTCAAAACAACCTTTATGGCCAGGGTGTAGTAAATATACCAGATTATCTGCTGCATTAAAATTATTCAACTTGAAAGCTGGGAATGGGTGGAGCGACAAGAGCTTTACTGCGTTACTTAAAATAGTCAATGATATGCTTCCAGATGGTAATGAACTTCCCAAAAGTACATATGATGCCAAAAAGATGTTGTGTCCCATGGGTATGGGATACAAAAAGATACATGCTTGCCCTAACGATTGCATATTGTTTAGGAATGATTACAAAGACTTGCATGCATGTCCAATATGCGGGGCATCTCGTTATAAAACAAGAGAGAGTGGTAAAGTACGTTTGAAAAGTCCATCAGCTAAAGTTTTGTGGTATCTCCCAATTCTTCCAAGATTTAAGCGCATGTTTGCAAATCCAAGCGATGCGAAGAACTTATCATGGCATGCAGATGAAAGAATTTCCGATGGCAAGCTTCGACACCCGGCTGATTCTTCTCAATGGATAACATTTGATAATGCATATCCTGAATTTGGCCACGAGTCGAGAAATCTTAGACTTGGACTTTGTACTAATGGTATTAACCCCCACGGGAACCTAAGTAGCAAGCATAGCTCGTGGCCAGTTATGTTGATAATTTATAATCTGCCCCCGTGGTTGTGTATGAAACGCAAATACATATTATTAAGCTTGATGATTTCTGGGCCAAAACAACCAGGTAATGATATAGATGTCTTTTTGGCGCCTTTTATTGATGACTTGAAGCAATTATGTGATGAAGGTGTGTTAGTGTTTGACGCATACGGGAAGGAGACTTTTAAGTTGCATGCAATGCTTTTTTGCACAATCAATGACTTTCCAGCTTATGGAAACTTGTCTGGATATAGTGTCAAAGGTCATAAGGCATACCCCATATGTGAAGATAATACCTATTATCGTCAACTGGTTCATGGTAGAAAGACTGTATACATGGGGCATCGGAGACTTCTTGATAAATTTCACCCTTATAGAAAATTAAAAAAGGCATTCAATGGGGTCCAAGACTATACAGATGCTCCACAACCATTAACAGGGAATCAAGTTTATGAACGAGTTGAATGCATCAATGTTAATTTTGGTAAGACTCAAAAGATTCAATCTCAAAGAGGTAAGAGGTCAAAAGAGATACCTACAAATGAGAAGAGTCCGTGGAAAAAGAAATCTATATTCTTTGATCTTCCATATTGGAAGACACTAGATGTGAGACATAGTATTGATGTGATGCATGTGGAGAAAAATGTATGTGATAGTCTTGTTGGAACTCTTTTAGACATAAAAGGTAAGACTAAAGATGGACTCAATGCTAGATTGGATTTGGTTGAAATGTGTATACGACCTACATTAGCTTCACGTTGCGGGGATAAGAGAACATATTTGCCTCCGGCTGCTCATACTTTATCAAGAAAGGAGAAAATAAGTTTTTGTGAGTGTTTACGTGGAGTAAAGCTACCACAATGGTATTCATCAAATATCAGTAGACTTGTTAATATGCAAGATTTAAAGTTGGTGGGGTTGAAGTCTCATGATTGTCATGTCTTAATGCAACAACTATTGCCAGTGGCTGTTAGAGGCATATTGCCTAAAAAGTTGAGATATACCATCATAAGACTTTGTTTCTTTTTCAATGCAATATGTGGGAAAGTTGTTGATCCAGACAAATTAGATGAATTGCAAAATGACATTATTGTTACACTGTGTCAGCTAGAGATGCACTATCCACCTTCATTTTTTGATATCATGGTTCATTTGCTTGTGCATTTGGTGAGAGAGATCAAACATTGTGGTCCAGCTTATTTGAGGTGGATGTACCCATTTGAACGGTACATGAAAGTATTAAAAGGTTATGTTAGGAACCGATATAGGCCGGAAGCATCTATAGTTGAAAGCTATGTTGCAGAGGAGGTTACTGAGTTTTGTACAGAATATTTGGCAGGGGTAGAGGCTATTGGTGTTTCTACTAATCGACATGAAGGAAGAATTGCTGGGAAGGGTACTCGAGGAGTCAAAATGAAGACTATGCCTCGTGAAGATGTTGAGGAGGCACACTTGTACATCTTGCATAATACAAGTGAAGTCGAGCCGTATTTAGATGAACACAAGGCATTGATTAGAGAGCAAAATCCCAGAAGGACAAACATGTGGATTGTGGGCGAACATAATCGAACTTTTATTCGTTGGTTCAAAAATAAAGTTATTGAAGAGAATAATATGTCTGAAACTGTTTCATGGTTAGCACATGGTCCTGGTTTGGATGTCATATGCTATAATGGATATGGCATTAATGGGTTTTCTTTTTATACAAAAGCTCAAGATGAAAAGAGCATTATGCAAAACAGTGGAGTTACTTTGGTTGCAAATTCAATGCATTTCAGTAGTTCGAAAGATACAAATCCTGTGTTTGCAGAGTTGTCATATTATGGTGTGATTGAAGAAATATGGGAAGTTGATTATGTTTTTTTTAGGGTGCCTGTGTTTCGATGTAGATGGGTAGATAATAAACATGATGTAAAAGTTGATGAGTTGGGATTTACACTTGTTGATTTTAATCGTTAAGGGCACAAATATGAGCAGTTCATAATGGCATCCCAAGCAAAACAAGTCTTTTATATTAGTGATCCTTGTGACAAAAAATGGTCAATTGTTCTTCATGGAAAGAGACAAATTACTAGAGATGAGAATGAAGATGTTAGTTTTGATATTGAGGAAATACCACCATTTTCTTCAAGTTTATTGCCCACTATTATTGATAATGAGATAGATGAAGTACATGCATCACGAGATTATCATCATGAAGGGATATGGGAGAATTGATTATTAAATGTAATGCCCACTATTTATTTTGTTTTTTAGTTTTCTTATTGTAGTACTTTTATATATTCTAATAATTTTTGTTTCTAAACAGGCGTATGGATTCAGCAAATGGTGATGGTACTACACAGGATGGTACTACACAGCATGGTACTACACAAGATACTCATACTACTAAAAGTAGTAATACTACTTCTAGGACGAGGGGCGCCACTCGTATGCAAAAACTCATTCTGCAGCGTTCTACTGAAGGGAAACACCACATTGAGCTGGATGGATTGGAGCCTGTCTACGGGCCAGAAGGCAGTGCCTTTAAAAGTTATGTTGCATTAGTGGGACGAACACATACTCCTATCACAATAGATGAATGGCCGAATGTTCCATAAACTATTAATAATACTATTTGGAAACAAATCCTGGTAACTTTTCATTTTGTAAGATTTTGATTTATTCATAAAGTTTCTATAATTTCATTTCTAACTAATATATAATTTTGTTTTGCAGAATACTTTTGATATTCCCGACACAACTGATATGAGGAAAGAATGGATACAATATGTGGGTGATCGGTGGAAAGATTTTTAAGCGAAATTGGTGAGCAAGTATATATACGGTAGTTTTGCAGGTATGAGCCCATGTATAAAATACGACTTCATTGAACAAGAGACATGGAATGAGTTTGTAAAGTCGCATACAGGTCCAGCATATGAGGTATCGTTATTATTCTATCAATATTTCGAACATAAACTCTATCATTATTATGAGGGACATGTAAAGAGTTTGATTAATATTTTTTATTTATATAGGCAAAAAGAAAAAAATTTCAAGACATACAAGCTAAGAATATTCATCCACATCTTTTAGCTCGAGGAGGTTATAAAAGGTTGGAGAAGATGATGATGGATGAGAAGTTGAAAGAAAAACAAGCATTGGCTGATGCAGATCCGTCGTATACAATGAGTCCTCCAAGTCCTCCACGTAGAGCCGAAAAGTGGAAGAAAGCAAGAATTGACAAGTCAGGAAATTATCGCACTGAATCAACAAGATTGGTGGCGGAAAAAATTGTAAGTAAATATGTTGTCATTTACTAAAGTAATAGTAATTATTATTGAATAATTTTTATATATGTTAGGATGCTCTTGAGATCCAAATTTCTCAAGGAGAATTTGTTGAGGAAGGAAGACAAGATTCATTGACTGTTGCATTGGGTACTGATGAGCATGCTGGACGTGTTAGAGCCATGGGAAGAGGACATGGCTTCAAAAGTGTATTTGGTCATGCAAAACGTCGCCAAAAGCCTTCTGAAGATGTTCAACAAATGGTTGATGATGCTGTTGCAGTAGCGTTAGAAAAACAAAAGCAGGAAAATATTGCTGAATGGGAGGAATTTGGTCAACGATTAACTGATCAATTTGAGGCAAGAATAGCTAGTATGATGTTGAAATTTAGTGCTATGCAGACTCCTTTACAAGCAAAGCAGGTGGATGACGTACGTGTGGATGTTATGCCACTGCCTCCAAGTGACAAAGCTAGTTCCCCAGACCCTTTTAGTAATTTACCGCCTGTAAGTATTCGTTTAAAGTTATCTTATTATTATTTATCAATAAAAGTTTATATGATTTTTAATTAAAAATTATTGTAGTTAGGGGCACGATGTCAACTGTTCTTAGAAGATCCAATTAGACGTCCAGTGGCATATGGGACAGCTTACAGTGGTGGACAGGTTCATGGGGTTGTACTGGATATAAATCATGTGAAGGTGAGCGTAAATGAAGTTAGTGATCCAAGCGCACATGTACCAATTCCCACCAGTGAGGTTCAGCTTGTAGGTGATGCAATTCAACACTTTATTGCTTAGCCAAAGAAGCTGGTAGAGTTATGTACTAAATCTGATGCGGTATGTATACTGAAAATATTTCTATTTTAAAATAGTAAGTAATTTACTTTTTAAAATAATAATTCTTACTTGTATTATAATTCACAGTCAAAAGAAAAGGCCAAATTGATCTTTCATTCGGGTGTGCAATCCGTTCATCAACAACACAATGTAACTGATCATGATTCTTTGACTGATCGATGCAAAATGGCCTTTTCAATAGCTCACCGTTTTGAACACCCTCTTGTGGTCCATGTGGCTCTTGGTATTATGGGCAACATTGACTATGACTTGCACCTTGCAAGTGATGAGATAATGCGTTTCTTACAAATGGAGACCATCGATGTCTCTCTAGTTCAGTTCTTTATGAGGTAACAAGTTCTTTAGTATTATTTATTCATAATAGTTTTATATTTATATAGTTGGTAATCTATATATAATTGGTTGTGTTTTTGAATAGGGGTGTTTATATTGATTTTGAGTTGGCATCAAAAGACATGTATGGCTTCCTAGATCCATATTGGATTCAACCACAAATGAATAATATGGAAGACAGGAAATCGTATATAAATTCCACCATGCAGTCTGGGAAGAAAGTGGTATACTTAGCCCCATATGTTCTTAAGTAAGTATTAATTACGTTTTAAATAAAAGTACTTATATATAATATATTTTTATTATATATTATATTCACTTAAAACTAATAAATTATTTATTTGTAGTGAGCATTGGATGTTGATGGCTATTTGTCCTCGACGAAATGAAATTTTTTGGTTTGATTCACTTGGTCATGGGCCGCGTGAAGACATTAAACATATAATGGAAACGTATGTAAATTTATATAATTAATTAGTAGTTATCATTAAACTAGTGATGCCAAGTATTTATATATATTCTATGTCTTATATTAATAGGTGTATGACTGCAACAAACATGATGAGTGGAAAGAAACAAAATCGTTCACCAAAATGGACTATATGTTCGGTAAGTACTTCATTCACATTGTAAAACATGCAAACTTATTGTTTTTTTTATTAATTTATTTTAATTTGAATGTAATTCAATGTAGTGTGCTATACAAAAGGGAACCACCGAGTGTGGTTATTATGTGATGAAGTTCATGTTGGAAATTAGTTGATGTTGAATGTTAAATTGCTAGCTGCGTAGGATTTGAAAATTGATACAGGTTGGGTAGAAACCATAAAACGAATATAATAATAAAAAAAAATAACATACGATGTCGGCTTTTAGGATAAAGCCGACGTCGTATGTTATTTTTTTTAAAAAAATAAATATATACGGCGTCGGCTTTTACCTAAACTCCGAAGCCGTATGTTAATTATTTTTTTTCTTAAAAAAAATAAATATATACGGCGTTGGCTTTTACCTAAATTCGGAAGCCGTATGTTAATTATTTTTTTTCTTAAAAAAAAATAAATATATACGGCGTCGCCTTTTACCTAAACTCCGAAGCCGTATATTAATTATTTTTTTCTTAAAAAAAAATAAATATATACGTTATCGGCTTTTACTTAAACTCCGAAGCCGTATGTTAATTATTTTTTTTCTTAAAAAAAAATAAATATATACGGCGTCGGCTTTTACTTAAACTCCGAAGCCGTATGTTAATTATTTTTTTCTTAAAAAAAAATAAATATATACGGCGTCGGCTTTTACCTAAACTCCGAAGCCGTATGTTAATTATTTTTTTCTTAAAAAAAAATAAATATATACGGCGTCGGTTTTTAGGTAATAACCGACGCCGTATGTTAATTATTATTATTATTTTAAAATATAAATAATATACGGCGTCGGATTTACCCTAAAACCCGACGCCGTGGTAAATCCGACGCCGTATGTTACATACGACGTCGGTTGTTTAACCGACGTCGTATCATTTACTTACGACGTCTCTAAAGTCGACGTCGAAAGATAACCGACGTTAAATGGGGTATTTTAACCGACGTTAAAACCGTTTTCTGTTGTAGTGAAACTTCTTCAAAATACACCTTATAAACTGGTTTTCTCATCCTCTCAACTCTTGATCCAGGAGACACTTGGGATGACAGTTGGTTTAGCTATGCAGGATATGGGGTTGTACTTGCTGATGGAACCACCAGTGCAATCTATTAATCCTCCTAAGAATGTGGTTATGACTAGTGTAAACACTGAAACTTGGCACCATCGTTTGGGGCACTCCCTAACCAATAAAATGCATTTGTTGAAAGACATTTCTATACCTTCTGCTAAGCCTTTTGCATGTGATGTGTGTCACCTTGCTATACATAAACGCTCCCCTTTCCCTTTAAGTACTACTACAAATGCCTGCTTTGATTTAGTGCATGCAGATATATGGGAGCCTTTTATAGTTTCATCTCTCAAGGGTGAACGGTACTTCCTGACCTTGGTGGATGACCACTCAAGATTCACTTGGTTGCATCTTATGAGAAACAGACCAGAAGCAAGGGCTCTAATCAGGGGATTCCACAACATGGTGCATACACAATTTCGGGTGTCCATCAAAATTATATGTAGAGACAATGGCCCAGAATTCAACATGATGGAGTTCTTCCATGAGAAGAGCATAGTGCATCAAAAAATCCTACTTTGAAACACCTCAACAAAATGTCATTGTTGAGCGTAAACAGCAGCACATCCTAGCCGTTGCTAGAGCCTTGTGGTTCCAGGCTCACCTGTCCCTTGAGTTTTGGGGCTATTGTGTCATGCACGCCACCTTCATCATCAACCGTCTCCCCTCATCGGTTATTCAAGGATCAAGTCCTAACTTCAGATTGTATAGTAAAGAACCCAATATCAGTGCTTTCAAGGTGTTTGGTTGCCTTTGCTATGCCTCCACTTTATCTCATTCTAGGCACAAGATGGCACCACGAAGTAGGAGATGCGTATTCATTGGGATGCCAGCTAATATCAAAGGGTACATCTTCTATGACACACATGACAAATACATCTTTGTGTCAAGGGATGTAACCTTTTACGAAGATCAATTCCCCTTGAAAAATGATCACTGCCTTGAGGACCCAGAGGCAGATCAGTTCTCTCCCTCTTTGCTAAATGTCTCCACCTCCATTCCTATATTCTATGAACAGGCTGGTTCAAGGCAGTAGCATGGTGTTCTACCTCCTTCTAACAGTGTGCCTTGCATACAAGAAATAGCAATAGATGAGATTCATAGCCCAAGGGAATCTAGTGCTCATCAGCATACAGATGCTGAGATTCTTAGCCCAATGAAGCCTATTATTCAACATACAGATGGTGAGTCCATACCCCCGTGCAACCCAGGCGATCAAATAGAGTTCGAAATGCCTAGGAAGATTGCAGTACTACTATTGTGATGTCATTGTGTAGCATGGATCATCACCTCATCATCTATCTAAGGTAGTCTTTTACAGTCACCTCACTCCTGTTCATAAAGCATTCTCTATAGTAGTCATATCCACTATTGAACCTAGAACATATAATCTAGCCTTAAAACATGAACATTGGAAGGAAGCTATAAATGCAGAAATCAAGGCTCTTCAAGAAACAACAATACTTGGGAGTAGTGGCGGATCCAGAAAATTAAATAAGTGGGGGCGTATTTAAGACGATTTTATAATTGTTAATTCCAAAATATTAAATACCTAAAATACGGTTCAAATACATTAATAAATTATAATAAAATGTTTATGATAGACTATATGTTAGTTAGGAATGAAGCCAAAATTGTACTTGGGTAGGGTGAAATTTTAAAACACTTTGAAATGTTATAAAAATATTTATAGTAAAATATTATGGACTACATTAACTAAATGATTCACAAAAAGGGAGTGTTGTTGGTAAGATTTGAACCCATTCCATTTCATATATGGTAACCATAGTTTAACCAACTGAGCTACTGAACTACTTGGTCATCTTTACATATGAATATATATTAATTGGAAGAGGTGAGTGGGGGCAGCTGACCCCACTGCCCCCATTGTGGCTCCGCTACTACTTGGGAGTTGACTGAGTTACCCCATGAAAAGGTTCCCATGGGATGCAAATGGGTGTTCAAAATTAAGCTTAACGCAGACGGGGCGGTTGAGCATTATGACGGGATAGATAGCCGTGGATGGAAAGAAGGTTGGGAATAAAGATTCCCGGGTTGTCGTACTCAAGGAATGATAATTTGCAAGTTTGAGAAAGGGTCACGGTGAGGTAGATCTAGTTTTGAATTCTTGATCAAAGTAGAGTGTGGTGAAGTGATGGTTGCAGAAAAAGGTAGGAACAAAGGTGCGTGGGAAAAAAAAGGATTGAAACAATAAGGAAGAAAACGGATTATGATGGTGTGTTGATTGCATTGTGAGATTAGCTAGTCCCGCGATAGGGAATGTAACTAGTCATGTTTGTGGCTTGCGGCGTGATTGGGTTTGGCGTCTTCACGTCTCTGTCATGCCGTGACTCGGGCGTGACTGTTGTCTTGGTGCAAGCTTTTCTGGATTTTACGTTTTTTATCCTTCTTTGCCACTTTTCTCATCCGAAAATACCTAAACACATAAAAAGTACAATTGTGAAGGTTTCTTTAAGCTAAATCACGTTTTTAGGGTAAATTACTATAAAGCACACAACTTTAATGCTAAATTATTCATAAAACACCTTCGAAATGTCGTTATAAACTAGGATATTTTAACGCTTATCACGTTACAAAGCAAGATTGGTGGCCAAAGGTTATACGCAACAACTCGAGGTTGACTACATCGAAACAATCTCTCCGGTGGATCGTATAACCACCATCCGAACCTTCCTAGCTATAGCCACCTCTAATGCTTGGCACATTCATCAGTTAGACATAAATAACGCCTTTTTTCACGAAGATTTGCAAGAGGAGGTCTATATGGTTTTGCCTCCAGGTTTTCAAGGCACCAAGCCAAATTAGGTGTGCAGATTATTGCGCTCGTTATACGAACTCAAACAAGCCAGCCGACAATGAAATGAAAAATTGATGGCACCGCTAATACATATTGGATTGCTCAGTCTAAGTCAGACCTAGGGATGTCAAATGGGCCAGCCCGTTGGGTTTTTGGACTAGCCCTACAGGGTTGGTGGATTTGTTGGCTTGGACTAAATGATTTTTTATTTTTTCTTTTTGAGTTGGGTTGGCCCTAACCCTATAGTTATGTTGTGCAACCGAATGTACCATGCGCATGGTGCATACGGTTCAAAACGACGTCGTTTTGACTAAAAACGCGCATCCCACTTTAAAAAAAAAAAAAAAACAGGTTCGATTCTCAGCAATAGCATTTTTGTGGATATATAGTTATGAAATTGTGGTTATATAGTTATGAAATTGTGGTTGTATAGTTCATTCATTGTGGATATTTAGTTCAATCATATATTGTGGATAGTTAGTTCATTCATTGTGGATTTTTACTTCATTCATTCATTCATTGTGGATTTTTACTTCATTCATTCATTCATTGTGGATTTTTACTTCATTCATTCACTGTGGATATATAGTTATGAAATTGTGGTTATATAGTTATGAAATTGTGGTTATATAGTTCATTCATTGTGGACATTTAGTTCAATCATATATTGTGGATATTTAGTTTATTCATTGTGGATTTTTACTTCATTCATTCATTCATTGTGGATTTTTACTTCATTCATTCATTCATTGTGGATTTTTACTTCATTCATTCAATGTGGATATATAGTTATGAAATTGTGGTTATATAGTTATGGAATTGTGGTTATATAGTTATGAAATTGTGGTTATATAGTTATGAAATTGAGGTTATATAAAAATGTTATTGCCGGGAATCGAACCTGATTTCTTCTTTAATTGGGACGCGCGTTTTTTTTTTAACCAAAACGGCGCCGTTTTGCAACCGTATGCACCTTGCAAGGTGCATTCGGTTGCACAACATAATTTGCGAACCCTAAACAACGGGTTGTTGGGCTAATCCAACGGGCTAAATCATTAAACAAAATTTTTATTAAAAATAGAGTAGTGACTTCCCATGCATCTTGTGATATACATAGTGTGTGTGCGTGTGTAGTGTGTGTGTAGTGTATATATATATATATATATATATATATATATATATATATATATATATATATATATATATATATATATATATATATATATATATATATATAGGGTCCGGATCAGGTGAGGACCTACTCTTAGGTGAGGACGTGAGGACTAATCTAGACCATTAAATCAGAATGATGTATGGTTGAGATTAAAAGGAACAAATCACACGGATTAAGAAAACAAATCCCTTTAAAATATTAAAATATATAAATTTAGGGTAAATCAGTCTTATTAAAAGATGTGCATTCCTATACAAAATGTTGTGCATTCTTATACTAAGTGTTGTGCATCGATAACTTTATTGTTGTGCATTCAAACCCCGCCAAAAAATCATACAGTGGACATCCCAATGTCCTACGATGCACTGAACTATGTGCTATACTGCACAACTCTCTAGCCTATAGTGCACAACTTACAACACTAAGTTGCACAATCAGCACACACGAATGCACAATCGTACTACCCAGGCATTTATACATATATACGACAATCCAAATATAGACAATATTATACTCAAAAGAACGAGCGAAAAAAAAATAAAAAATACTGATTAGTTTGCATGGGCGAACACTCAATTAATGATGAAGAAATCGTGGCTCCAAATTGCAACGGTGATGATCCAAGAAAATAGGAAACCAATTTGACCAAGGATTACACGTGCGTTCACACTTAAAAAAATAGAAAAAGACACTACTACCCCACTTTAACAAAAAAGATCAATCCATGTCATCTCAAGAACTCAAATCTAAGCCATACAAATAAAAAAACAAACGCACAAGATTAGTCCTCACGTCCTCACCTAAGATTAGGTCCTCACCTGATCCGGATCCTATATATATATATATATATATATATATATATATATATATATATATATATATATATATATAGAGAGAGAGAGAGAGAGAGAGAGAGAGAGAAAAAATTTCAATTTTGATCCACTGACTATTGCACTTTTGTTAATTGCAACACTTGACTTTCAAAAATATTAATTGGGTACCTTGACTATGCGATTTTTATCAATTTTGGCCACGCCGGCCAAATCTCAAAATGGCCGCCCAAATCTCACCGGAAAAACTTAAACATTTTAAATAAAAAGGGAAAAAGTGTCATTTCATGTTATTTAAACATCCTTTGGGCTTCCTTCTCTTCTCCGACATCCTTGGTCGCCGACATCTCTGCCGGAAAGACATTTTCCGTTCAAGCTATTAAGACGATTTCCATACTCCACTAGTGCTGCATGATTTGAAAAATTCCTTTGCCAAAAAAATGTAAACTATGTTTCTACATGATAGAGGGCAGCGGCTATCCAGACTCCAGAGAGACCAGAGACGTGAGTGAGGAAAATTCCTTCGCCAAAAAACCGTAAACTCTGTTTCTACATTCCATTTCCATTTCCTTCGCCAAAAAAACCACCATCCTGCAACAAGTCAACAACAACCTCCGGGATATTCGATTCTGCTTGCAACGCCCCTCAATTCAATAGCGACAGCGGCTATCCAGAAGGTGTCCAACCACCGCTTACCGGAAAAAAATCACGGCACCAATCACTGTTTATGCAAACTGAAGAGGGCGGAAAAGAATGTTGGCACCAGAGGTGTTGAGGAAGAAGAAGAAGCAAATAATTTTTTAATTTTTTTTTAACGTAAAATGACTGTTTTCTTCGATGTCGACGAGTTCTTCTTCTTCTTCGATGTCGACGAGTTCTTCTTCTTCGATGTCGACGAGTTCATCTTCAAATCCGTCATGGATTACCTCTCCGCCTTCACCCAGTTCACGATCAAGCAAATGTCGATGTCCAACAAGCTCTGCCTCATGGAAGACGCCGGAAAAATGCACAGGAAAATGGGGGTTCGACATCGGAAGGAACAAGGCGCCGAGAACAGGAAAGGGGTTTTAATTTGGTCAATAAGTCAATGTCCCAAATTGGAAAAGACGATTTTGCCCCTTCTAATTTAGTTCAAATGTTGACTTCACATTTTCCGGTGACAATTCGCTGGTAATTTGGTCGGCGTGACCAAAATTGATTGAAATCGCATAGTCAAGGTACCCAATTAACATTTTTGAAAGTCAAGTGTTGCAATTAACACAAGCGCAATAGTTAATGGACCCAAATTGAAATTTTCTCTCTCTCTCTCTCTCTCTCTCTATATATATATATATATATATATATATATATATATATATATATATATATATATATATATATATATATATACATATATATATATAGTGTGTGTGTGTGTGTGCAGTGTATATATATATATATACAGTGTGTGTGTAGTGTGTGTATATATATATATAGTGTGTGTGTGTGTAGTATATATATATATATATATAATACAGTGTGTGTGTGTATATATATATATATATATATATATATATATATATATATATACACACAGTGTATACACTGTATACATATATATATATATATATATATATATATATATATATATATATATATATATATATATATATATATATATGTATACAGTGTATACACTGTGTGTATATATATATATATATATATATATATATATATATATATATATATATATATATATATAGATTATTTTATATATACTATCAAATAATGTACCTTCAATACACAAATAATGTACATTTAGTATATTAAAAATGTATCCTATATTCATGGTCCACACAAGTTGTATGGACTATGGTCCATCCAATAATGATTGGATATTACACGGGCCAGCTCAACAATCCATGAGTTGGCCCAACTCAATCCAATAACCCGATAGGGCTAACCCAATGAGTTTACTTTTTTATGGGATTGATCTTTTTGGGTTTTAGCCCTGCAATTTTTAGTGCTTATTAGGCCAGCCCATTGGTTCAGGGCTAAATTAATAGTGTGTGTGTGTGTGTATAAATATATATATACATATATATATATATATATATATATATATATATATATATATATATATATATATATATATATATATATATATATATATATAGAATAAGGCTCATATGCGGCAGTGGCTTTAGGTGCGGCGGTGCGGTCATATCAGCGTCGTCCATTTTGCTTAATCTAACGGCAGCGGCTAATTTCTGAAGATTTAAAGATTTAAGCGCGTCCTGGTAAGTGGGGGGTGTTATGGTAATTCTAGTGGTTATTTATATCGGTCGCTTGTCAGTATACACCAACAGTGTTAACAAAAGACACCAATTGTGTTAGGAAAAAACACCACAATGAAATGCAGAAATACACCAAAAAACACACAGCACACCCAAAAAATACACCATATAACTCACCACCCCAATGGTGTATTCTGAACACTGTGTGATGCTTTTAGTCATACCTAGTGGTGCGTTCTGGTGATGCATATCTAATTTGTGCATGTTTTTTTGGTGTGCATTTTCTAACATGGATGGTGTATATTTGTATAACTATTAGTGTGGTCGCACTGATCGCTCAGGAAGACACCAACACAAATTCTCAAATACACCACTGTAAGATTAATAATGCACCAATAACGAACATAAAACACACAACACTATGATTTGATATATTCTGGTGCCCAATGACGACTTTAACCTTGCAGTTCGCGTACTGTGAAAACGCGCGCGAAAATATCTGAAAAGCCTGAATGATTGTGATTCGTTGGATTTATCTAATCTAATTGCCTACAATTAACCGCACCGCCACACCTAAGTGCACTGCCGCACTTGAACCTTCCTCTCTCTCTCTCTATATATATATATATATATATATATATATATATATATATATATATATATATATATATATATATATATATATATATAGATTATTTTACATATACTATCAAATAATGTACCTTCAATACACAAATAATGTACATTTAGTATATTAAAAATGTACCCTATATTCATGGTCCACACAAATTTTATGGACTATGGTCCATCCAATAATGATTGGATATTACACGGGCCAGCTCAACAATCCATGAGTTGGCCCAACTCAATCCAATAACCCGATAGGGCTAACCCAATGAGTTTACTTTTTTATGAGATTGATCTTTTTGGTTTTTAGCCCTGCAATTTTTAGGGCTTATTGGGCCAGCCCATTGGTTCAGGGCTAAATTAACATCCCTAGTCAGACCCCTCGCTATTCACTAAGGGCCCGTTTGGTTCACGGAATAGGCCGGGAATGGCATAGCATTCCCAGTAATAGGCCTATTCCTTTGTTTGGTAACCATTTCTATTACCAGGAATAGTATTCCTCGTAATAGCCTATTACCTCAAATAAGGTAATAGCTATTACTAGGGGCCTCCCTGGTATTAGCCTATTACTGAATGCTCAGGAATAGATTTTAGAATCTATTTCCTTTTTTACCCCTTTCTTTAACCTAATTTTTGTTCATATATATAAATTTATCCTATTTCACCACCGTCGTCGCCACCACCATCACCACTGCCACCACCGCCATCGCCACCACCCCCACCACCATCGCCGCCGCCGTCGCAACCACCACCACCACCGCCACAACCGTCGCCCCCCCCCCCCCCCACCACTGCCACCGCCACCACCACCGCCACCATCATCACCGCCACCGCTGCCACCACCACCGTCGTCGCCACCACCCCCACCACCATCGCCGCCGCCGTCGCAACCACCACCACCACCGCCACAACCGTCGCCCCCCCCCCCACCACCACCGCCGCCCCCACCACTGCCACCGCCACCACCACCACCATCACCACCACTGCCACCATCATCGCCGCCACCGCCGCCACCAAAACCACCACCGCCACAACTGTCGCTGCCCCCATCACCACTGCCACAACGTCACCGTCGCCGCCACCACCGCCACCACCGCCACCACCACCATTGCCACCGCCACCGCCACCACCACCACTACCACCTCAGCACCACCACCAACGCCGCTACCACCGCCACCACCGCCGCCGCCGCCGCCACCACTACCATCGCCACCATCACCGACACCATCGACACCACCACATATTTTTATAAGGGTATTTATGTCTTTTAAAACATATTTCATTTCTATTCTTTAAACCAACCAAACACGATAATATAATCCTAAAGTCTATTCCTTCTACGAACCAAACAATAGAATACAATTTCTATTCTATTCCTTGCCTATTCCATTCCTTATGGAATAGCATTCCTATTACCTCAAAATTCATTCCGTGAACCAAACGTGCTGTAAAGGCTGCGATGCACTGTTCATAGCTCTATTAGTATACGTGGATGACATTCTAGTAACAAGTGGAGACATTAATCTCATTTAAGAACTTAAAGTTTTCCTTGATACAGCTTTCAAGATCAAAGATCTCGGAACCTTGGGGTATTTTTTGGGAATCGAGGCTAGAATGTGTGACTCCTGGTTGAATCTCTGTCAGCGGAAGTATACTCTGGATATCTTGAATGAAGCTGGCTTCCTTGACCACAAGCTTGCTAAAACTCCCATGGTCCTAGGCCATCGCTTAAAACATGATGATGGAAATATTCTTGATGAAGTAGCTTGTTACAGAAGGTTGGTAGGCTGATTACTCTACCTCACAGCAACACGGCCAGATATAAGCTTTACCGTCCAACAGTTAAGTCAATTCATTGACGCCCCTACTGACAAACATTTGATGGTGGCTCACCGTGTCCTCTGCTATATCAAAGGTGCTCCCCGCCAAGGGCTGTTCTATCCAACCAGCAATATCCGGCAGCTTAACGCCTTCTCAGATTTCGATTGGGTATCTTTTGTGGAGACTCGAAAATCTGTCACGAGTTAATGTGGTTCGTGAGAAAGTCACTCAAGGTCTCATCAAGTTACTATCAATTTCATCATCCAACCAGGCAACTGATGGGTTTACAAAATCCCTTCCAGTTTCTCCTCATCAATTGTTTGTATCTAAGCTGGGCGTTCAAGACCTACACGCTCCAGCTTACAGGGGTTGTTAAAGCACTGATAATGGATGAGGGTAACCATCTTCCTGCATGTAAGCTCTTTCTTTTGTCCAACAAACAATGAAGATATATTTTTCACAACTTCTCTGTAGCTTGTTCCTCATAGGTTCTTATTAGGTACCAACTTCTCCTCCAATACCTTCTACCGTTGGAACTTCAAGAACATTCCCGTTAAGTTCTGGTATATAGGGTGTTTCTCTAATTTAGCCCTTTTTATTAGTTCAGTACCCTATACAACTTTATCCACAACCTTGGGAAACTTAGGTTCTTCTACACCTCTCTTAGTTCCTTCTAGTTAGTCAATCACCAGGTTGATAGAGTCGTTGGCAAATTTGCTCTCATCGAAAACGTTATTGGATGAGATTTGAACATTTTCTTCCGGTTGTTCTTCTCCATCCAGATTCTCCTTTGTCTCCGAAATTTCAATAGTGGCTCCAACATCTTATGATTTCTCCACTCCTTCCGGAACAACTGTTGGAACATCTATTCATTTCGGACCAACTTCTTCTGATCTCTCTATTCAATTCCTTCCAAAGTAACTTCAGCTTGTGGCCCCCTTCAACCATTGACATGGAAGACTGTCCAGGCACCACAGTTAGGCTTTACTCATGTTGAGCTCTGGAGAGATGGTTGGTAGCTTCTAGATTTCACTGATCATAATTATCTCCGTCAATGTCATGGATAGAAGGCCGTTATTCTTTAGCTGTTTTCTTCTTGTTCAACATATAAACATTTTGGATCAAGAATTCTTCTAAGGGACTAAAGTTATAAATTTTAGAGTGCATTTCATCTCTAATTATGTTGTAGACTGCCTCTTCCATTGTACGCATATTGATAAAACATATATATTCTTAACTATATTTTACTCCATACTTTAGCCTATTTTGTGCATAATATAAAGTTCCCCGAATCATGTGTGTATTGAGACTTATTTGTTTGCTTTATTGTCTTAGGCACATTTATTCACAAAAATTAAAGAGGGAAGTATTTTGGGGCATTTCCGGTCAATTTTGGAGTTAAAGAACCGTTCAAGGACTGGAGCAACAAACGAAGAGCACACTAGGAGAATTAGCATGGCCACCAGGTCAAGGCCGTTCTTGAAAGATTTTACACAACCATGCTTTAGGTCATGCCAAATGGAGGCAGTGTGCACTTCATTTTAGGCCGAATTAGGTCGTGCCACTATGGGTAATCTGAACAGTATTTAAACATGTTCTATGTTGTATTTTAGGGGAGGCGAACGCTAGATAGTTTCAATCGGCTTCGCTTTATTTCCATTCATCTTTTAAGGCTAGACTAGCTTAGATTACATATAAACAACACATTTTCCAATCTTTTAATCTTGGATTGAAGTCAAATTCAACCTCAACATTGCATCTACATAGAGAAGCTTTTCCATACTCTTTCTTTTATTTCCTCTACAATAATGTTCTTAATATTCTTATGTGCTTTTTACTTGTTCTTCTTTTTGAAGTGTAAGTAGTTCGATATGGAGTTTGGATTAGCGATTAATCCATTTCCTAAGTGCTGGTTATGTAGATTTTGCATAAGGGGGGAAAGTGGGGACCCAAGATTGCCTTTGAGCTTAAGAGTTTGGGATTGAGGCGTCATGAAAGTGGGGCAATCTCTTGCTCTAATTCTAGGTCGAAAGATCTTTAATTCTAACGCGCATTTTGGATGACATCGTGAATTAGGTATTTCTCCCTATTTTTATCAGGTTGTTCATGCTCTTAATTAGGATATGGTTAACGTTAATCTGGTAGAAGGTGGGGCATGAGATAAGACTAGAGGTGTAGCCATGTCGCAAACCTTACACAAGGGTTATGTGCTTTGCGCGATGAGCCTACACTATGCTATTTGCCTTGCACACAAGCATGAGCATGCCAACATATATTAGTGCCTATGTACCGCTTGGGGTAAACCACGTGTGATTATACAAAGGTTTCATACATGGAGTCATGTGATGATGTGGTTCAAAATTTTATGGCACATCCCGGCCCACGATCTAAAACATTTGATGAATTAGAGCAACAGTTCCTTAGAGATTATAAAAAACCGGTACAACTTATGTCTGCGTCATCATCATCTTCTCATTCTTTTAATTCAATGTCTTGTATATCCCTTTAAGTTTGGTACTTGTCCAAATATCAAAGACACACTTTCGAGACGCTGTATGGTAGTCACTATCTAACACCTTCCTCTAAAACCCCATGTTGTCATTATTACTACAAATTATATTTTCCAATTCTATGCTTTGCCTGGACCAAAAAATCATAAGTGATGTATCAAAAGTAATAGAATGCCTAATTGCTAACAAAAGATTCATCAAATTAAAGAAGAATAAAACACACATGAATCTAAAAGACTAACAACACGTTTGATTCGTTGATTATGTTTAGAATGGTATAAAAATTTTATGAGTACGCTTATTCGATCATTTTTTATGTTTATATATTCTTGAAAAATACTATTCACAAGAATATGCAATCCTTGAGAATAAATATCTTTTATTATATAGGGCATTCAGAATTTCTATTTCTAAAACGAACCAAAACCTAAATACAATTCCTAAAATATATACATTTCATGAACCAAAAACGGAATTTAATTCATAGTCTATATCTCGCTTTTTGATTCCCTATTGAATATTATTCTTTTTCCTCAAAACTCAATTATTTAAACGAAATATACTTTAAGGGTTACTCTGTATAGATTTTTTTTTTCAATTTCCATTTTCTACATTTCCATGTTGTACACTCCTTACTTTTTCTACATTAACAAACAAATAGACTAAATTAATTCTCTTTAAGGAAATTTTTTTTTGTTGGCCCACACAATTTAATTCCTCCAACTCCATTGTGTAACCGTAACGCGTTATTTGTCCGTTACCATTTCCCCATCTACCTCCCTCCCTCCCTCCCTCTCCCTCTCTCCCTCCCTCCCTCTCCCTCTCCCTCTTCCTCCCTCCCTCTCCCTCCCTCCCTCCCTCTCTCTCTCTCTCTCTCTCTCTCAAGTTTGTCTCCTCTCATTTTAATCTTCTCTCTCGCTCTCAATCTCTTTTGACTCTCATCTCTCGATCGAAAAAAAGGTTTCTATACATCTATCAACCCGATCTCTTCAATCATCATCGAAACTCCTTAGATTGAGAAGGTAATCTCTAGTCTCATCCCCTTTACTAGCTATAAGACTTGAAAGTTTTTTTATTAGCCTAGATGTATGTTCCATTTAATTTGAACCACAAAAAAATTGTTTTCTTTGTAAAGAAATTGAAATTGTGAAAACATTGACAAATTCATTTCGAAACATGTTTTATTGAATACATTTTCTATTTTTTCAAAATTTTTGTTACTTAAAACACCAGCATTTACAAACTTGTCCGTCATTAAAAGTGAAAAAGAGATTACCAAAAAAAACTACCAAACTTCAAATAGCTTTTGAGCAATTTTGATATAATTCTCTCTCTCTTCATCTCTCTCTCTCTCTCTCTCTCTCTCTCTCTCTCTATATATATATATATATATATATATATATATATATATATATATATATATATATATATATATATATATATACACGCACACACACGCGCACACAATTAAAAAAATTTCAAGTTTACAATTTCATTAGAAAGCTATTAAATGAGTTCAAATCTATTTAGTTATTAATTTGTAAAATAGGAAACTAATTTGCACTATTTTTTTCCTCATAAAGAAATAAAAATGTAGTGACAATTGATAAAAGTATCAAGTAATATTATAAGTATGTAAGTTGTTATATATGGAATTGTGGTTAGGTAGATGGGATTGAGTTAGAAATAATTGTAAAACAAGTAAAAGAAATATGAATGCAATAGATGCATATGTTGTAATGGGTTAGTAGACAGTTGTGGAGCATTGGTAGTTGGGGATGGATTAAATAGGTAGGTGATAGCTAGTAGGAATAAATAAATATGTTATGGTGCGGAAAAAGAATGTGATTATATTATACGAATATAGGAAATAGTGCTGGTAGGGGTAGGTAGGTGGTGTTTGATGGTTAGGTAGGTGGGTGAAGGTAAAACTATAAGAATTAGTGAAGTGAATATATATATATATATATATATATATATATATATATATATATATATATAGTTAAACTAATTCTCTAATACTATACATACAGAAATTAATCAATGATGTAACACTAGCAATATTTATTGGAATTTTTTTGTAATATGTATGGCTTTTATTCTTTTTGTATGTACTCACATTTAAATTTCTTGTGGATATAGTGACAAATAGATCAGAGTTGGGTTAAAATATATAATTATATATATATTTTTTATTTTCAGATAACAAAAGGAATTTTTATCTAAGACACACAATCAGGATGCCATTCCCTACTCCTAAGCGCCATATGCAACAACAAAATTTGAATGAAGATATAATCACAGAAATCCTTAAAAGGCTGCCTGTGAAATCTCTACTGCAATTTAGGTGTGTTTCAAAAGTTTGGCGTGCTTTAATATCATCTCCAGAATTTGTCAAATTGCACTTAAATTTTCATTCGAAAAAGGATATTAAGGTCATGACATATAGCAGTGTAAATCGGATTAGCTATATGTCCTTGTTTTCTATTACAGAAAACAAGCAATCATCATTTCGAAAGTTTATTACATATGACCGCTCGGTCTTAATCCCTGAAGATGGTTTTGAATTTTTGGGTTCTTGCAATGGGCTCTTTTGCTTTCGTGCTAAATCGTATCAAATAATGATTTGGAACCCTTCATTAAATGGAAACGTCAAGACAATCCCAGACGTATGGCGGTTCGGCTACATAAGCATATTTGGATTTGGATACGACATGCATAATGACGACTACAAGGTTGTTTATGCTTATTATGGTGACAATAATAGTGATGAATATGTGGTTTTGGTGTATAGTTTTAAGCTTGGGTCATGGAAAAGAAGTGATAGAGGGTTTAGTAGTGGGTTTGTTTATCCCAGAATTGCTGTGTTTGTGAGTGGTAGTCTCAACTGGTGCAACAACAACTTAGATGACAGTGACTGGAATTGGAATATAATTTCTTTTAATTTAACCACCGAAACAGCCAAAGCTATAGCGTTACCCAGCCATGAACATGGGGATGCCATTTGTGTAGGTGAGTCAAGAGGATTGCTTTTTGCAGGTTTTCATCTCAAACGTCAAATGGAAGTTTGGGTGATGAATGAGTTTGGAGTTGAAGAATCATGGACTAAACTAGTCTGCATTTCAAACTTACCAGTTCATCATCCACTTCCCCGGGGTTCAAAGAACACGGCATACATGGCTCTGTGTAATGCTAAACTCGCAATTGTACATGTTTCGAAAAATGGTGATATTCTAATGATGGTTGGGCATCAGTTGAAGCTCCATAGACCTAACGCTAGAAGGGGTAAGAATTTTAATATTCCCTATGATCTTGGTTATTTGGTTACTAGTTATGTGGACACTCTTGTTTCACCATGACCGGTCTGTAAATTAATTGTTCATGTCATGTTGGAGGAGAAAATTTTGCTTTTTGATGGGTTGATTTAGAGTTCATCAATGACTTTTATAATCGTGTTGAATTAAGTATAAAATAGTATTAATTTTTTATTGTATCATTTGTGTATGAGCTTTGTGAAGTAAATTTTCCTAGCCATGTTTGGTGAAATATAGATTTGTGTGAATGCAAAGGTAAGATAGAAATATTTCTAAGTTAAATTTCATTGCATTTTAATGTTTACCCACACTGCCGCACAGACATATATAGTGTAAAGGGTTGTGACTTTGGGCCATTATATTAACTACCCATTACGGACTTGGGTGTGAGGCGATACAGAGAGAGTGTGAGGATGGAATATATGTTGAGCATAGAGGGGTAGGTTGACCCATGGGGTTTACCAACTTACCGCTAAGGGGCGGGGGGCGGTGTCAAGGCCAATGGTTCCTACAGTCCGAAAAAAAAGGGTCTCCTGAAGTCCCTGAACTCCTCGAGCTATAGTAGTGTGGCTAGTGGGCGTCGAGCACTCTCCATCGTGTCAGCGGTGCCCCGTGCTACTGGGGCGCTGGACAAAGGGGTGCGACAAGGGGCTGGTGAAGATGGTGGAGGAGGGGGGTAAGGAAAGAAGGGGCGAGGTAGATTATTACAACTAAATGTTCATTTTTGTTATACTAAATGTTCATTTTTTAAAGATACATTATTTGATATATACTATCAAATAAAATAATAAACGTTTAGTACACAAATAATGTACATTCAATATATTAGAAATATACATTTATTTATGGTCCAATTAATTTGCCTTTATTCCTAGCTCGTTATTTAGGCTCTTTCATTTATTATTTATCTATTCCTTGAATTGTAATCTCCAGTCGTATATAATCTTTTGAACTTAAGGCTCCAATTAATAATTATTGTTATAAATATTCTATTAGTGGCCATTAATCTTGAGACTCTCCATTTTCCTTCTACTTAATATATTGTTTATGTTAAGCATATGAAGGGTTGTATGGATTAGTATAAATACATGTGAAGGCATAATGAAATACAGTACTCATGTTTGTGCTCTACATCTTGTGTCATTCTTCTCTTCTTACATCTCTACACTTTATAATCTTATATATATATAATCTCCGGGCAATTACCGTGTAATCATCACGCAAGAACCAACGAGTTGATAGGGCGAATTACAACACGTTATCAGCACGAGTCTCTATTGTAATCTCCGGTGAACGGTACTATTGGTTCATTTTCCCGTGCATTTTGTTTTTTTTTAATCATATGCCATTGTTTATATATAAATATTATGTGTATATATGGCTATGAGTTTGGTTTGGAACCTTCAATTATTGTTTCTATAAAATGAGTGATTATTCTTCTGGTTTGTTAACAACTTTTGAGTGATGAACCCCTCATCAAGACATTGTTAAGAATTTGGGTAAATACATGAATTTGTAAATACATATTATTTTTATTTATTCTCTCAATTCTTGTATATGAGTTAGGCTCTATATGAACCACGAATCCATGGTGCTTTGAGATGGTAAATACATGTAGTTATATGCCAAATTGTATGTATATGTATCCATGTATGTTCTATGACTATGGATATCGAATGCATAATCGGTCCTTATTATATGTTTGCATCGGATTGCTGTGTTTGTATTAGAATGCTAAGAAACATGTATGCATATTTATGTAAAAGATGTTTCTTCATCCATTGCTTGAACATGTATTCAAAATATTGATTTTTTTTTCCAAGTTGTCATATTGCTTCCTAAAGTTGCATCAAATGATGATCTTGTAGATCATGCCTTTCATAGAAAATTGTGAATGATTTTTTAATTAAGATTGTTAAAGTTTACTTTGTGGAAGCTTAAGAGTGAGTAAGACTTTAAAGCTTAATTGATGACTTGGGAGCATCAATTTGGTGTATTGGAGAATGAAATACCACTCGTTGCCTGTAGCGCGAGTTGATGCTATAAACACGAGTCGATGCTTGCTGCATCAATTCGGTGTTTTCGCACCGATTCGTGCCTTGTTGCTTGTAGCACGAGTTGATGGTATAAACACGAGTCGATGCTTGTTGCATCAATTTGGTGTTTGCCTCACCAATTCGTGTCGCACCATTTCGGTTTTTGTGTATATTCGAAAGATCAATTTGTTTTCTGATTTTATCTTTTGACTTCATCTCGGAAAGTTCATTTTGCATCTAGAAGATGTTAAATTCCTTATTTTGCTATAAACATGTGATATTATGAATGTATATGAGAACATATGATATATGTTTTGTAGATTACGTATTCAATTGTCAAATGTGATTTTATTGAGCCCGCTCATGTCGATAGCAATTATTTCATTTGGGCTTTGGATATTGAAATATTTTTTTGGCATCCAAAGAATTGAGCCAAGCTTTTGTTGCTAAGTCACAGAGCACCGACGCCCAGAAGGCACAAGCTTTCATTTTCATATGTCACCACTTGAACCACGATCTTAAAAATGAGTATCTGATTGAAAAAGAACCCCTTGCATTAATGGAAGTCCCTGAAGGACTATTCCGACCAAAAGTCATCAAATGTTCTTCCCCAAGACACATTTTGACTAATTTAATCTCATGTTTAATTTTGAGATTATAATGTAAGTCAATGATTAACTATAATTCAGCTATGCACAAAATAGTCTCGCAATTGAAACTCTAAACAAGAAGTTTCAGATAAATATTTAATTGAAAAGACATTGCCAACTTTTCATGCGAGTAATTTGTACTCCAGCAGTAGTACAAGACAACAAATTATGCGAAGTATCCTAAGCTGATTTTAGCACTCCTTGTGGCTAAGAATCATAACTAGTTGTTGATGAAGGATCAAAAGTGCATGTCTGGTTGATTTTGCACAGGTGCTTGAAGCACATAATGTTACCTAGTTGAGTAACTTTATAAGGGGTTGCAGTCGAGATTATAATCGGTGTGGTATGAGTTTCGAGCTTAGAATAAGAAACAAAGTGATCAAGATATTCAAGGACGACCAAACTCATCGAGGCAAAATCCTAGCCAGAAGCAGGTTTGCTAACAATTGGGTCTGAAGGGCATTGATCCCTACGTGTCGCGCATCAAAGCATTTGGTCATCGGAGAATGAACCTCATCTTGATGATTCTAGCTAATTTGCCTGAAGCAAATATTGCGATAAATGAAGATAATGAAATGACGAGGTATTGATGAAGAAATGATTGGTGTCATGATAATGTTTTGAACAATGCATGAAAATATATTCATGGCCAAAAAAAAAAAAAAAAAAAAAAAGTTAGTTCATGCCTGAAGCATGAAGTATCCGAGTAGTTAGCTCATGCTTGAAGCATCCGAGAAGTTAGCTTATGCCTGAAGCATCCGAAACGTTAATTCATGACTGCAATATTCGGAAAGTTAAGTTATTTTTTGACGCAAATTATTATGAATGCAAAGTTATTTTACTTTGTTGTTTTTCACTTTTTCCCTGCTAATTTTACTACTCGAAGTGACTATTCGGAAAGTTTACTTCTATAAGCTTAACTTTCTAATCTTACTTCTTGAAATTTAACTTTTTGAATGTTTTTTACTTTCTGGAACTTTATTTTTCGGATGAAGTTTACTTCTCGGAGTTACTCCTCTTAGTTTGCATGCTTATTTATGAAAAAATTTTCTCATGCATGCAACATGATTTTCGTATGAAATTGACTGGTTGCTAATTCAAAATTGAATTATTATCAATCCCAGAAGGATTGCTATTATCAATAAATTATGATAATAATCTTTTGACTAAATTTAAGATGTCAAAATGTCGAATCCATCTCCGAGTATGGCTTAGTGCAATTTTGTGTTATTTAAGGGGTAGTATACTATACCCCTTTATAAAAATGATCCTTGACTTATGCCTTACATGATATGATTGATTTATATGTTATTAATTTGAAAGATAGAAGAAAATGATATCATATCAGTTTGCCCGAAGCAAACGAAGGAATAAATCATTTCATGTTAGTTTGCCCGAAGCAAATGGAGGAGTGAATTATATCATGTGAATTTTCACAAAGCAATTTCCAAACCAGTGAGTGAACTAATGTAAAGTTGAGGATAAGGATTTTTGGGAGATCTTGAAGATCTATTTTATTTGACAAGCTTCATAGCTTCCCTATGATTGTTGTGTACCCTTATAATATCATTTGATATGTATGCTTTCATATCTGATTATATATTTTCTTGTTGGGGACATCAGTTTTATATGCTATTGTGGTTATCACAATCTCACCTACTGCATATCATAATTATTCCCCTAGAACCTAGTACGTGGTATAAAACCAAACATTTCCCATCTGCGTTTTATTCACAGTGTGCAGTCTTTTTCCTATATCACCACCATAGCGTACCTTTGTGGGCATGTATATATTGATTATAAACCTCCGTCTGTTATTTAAATTCTTAGAGCCCATGATAAGGGATCAATATAAATTAGGTACGGTGATTGCACACTTTATGAAGATCATTTCACGGCATTAGGGGGAGATAAGAGCTCAAATTTAATAGAATGCCGAGAAATTCTATGGATGATTGATGAAAAAGATCTTCAATATTTAAATCCACGTACTAGGTAGACTGAACTAGAAGTTCAGAAGAAGTAAACTGAACTAGAAGTTCAGAAGATAATTAATCTGTCAATATATATATTGATCATAAAAAGAGTGACTAGGTCCTACATATTTTCCCCAACTTGGACCATATGTATCTACCAATGCTCCTTGACGCCAGAAGCGTGGAGACATGTTGGTATAATCCGCGGAAAGCTAAATCTAGTAGAAAATGGTGTCACTCTTGAAATCGCTTAAAGAAGTATGTCCTGAAGACATTCGTCCAGAAGGCGAAAATCCCAGTAAAATTTTAGGTGCACCGAAAATCATAATACTGGGGATGCGGAACGACCAGATAAAAATATCTTTGGGAAATGTCTAGAGTCTGGTTGAATTAGAAATTGCCATTATTTTATATATATGGGAGAAATTTATGAAAAATGTTATAGTTGTCGACAACAGAATTGCCTTTACAAATTGTTCTCGTTATATGAGAATCTGGATCCAGAGCTAGGCACCAGTTGTGCCGTGGTATTTTTTTATGTATAACAGAGCAATTAAGGCATGTACAGCTCAGCTCGCTAAAACTGTATTCTCTTTATAACCCGTACACCATTTAATGTTAACCCTGTAGGTTACAAATGGGTGTTTGTACGAAAGAGAAATATAAACAATATGGTGGTATGACATAAAGCGAGACTGGTAGCTTAAGGGTTTTCGCAGAGACCCTGAATTAATTTTGATCAAATATTCTCTCCCATAACATATGGCATTACGTTCCGCAAATTAACATTATTGGCAGTGAATTATAAATTTAGATATGCAGTTGATGAACGTCATGACCAACAAACTTATGGGTCATTAGACGCTAATATTTATTTGTAAATCCCTGATGAATTGAACACTTTTGAAATAAGGAAAGTGAAAATCGTGACGTGTAGCATTAAATTGCCAAATCTTTGTATGACTTGAATATTATTGACTGAGTGTTTTCCTCCTGAAGAAGGAATATGTAAGTAATATGTACCATTATGTATTCGTTAACGAATTGCTAATGGAGTTATTTATTTATCTGCTCAGTCGATATTGATGGTTTAAATGTTATTGAAACATAAAGAAAGCTTGGTGATATTAGCTCATGCCAAAAGACGGAGTTTTGAAATAAAAGACTTGGGAAACCCAAGTATTGTCTCGACCTGAAGATCGAGCTTCTCCTTGAAGAAGTTTTATACACCAGTTAGCCTACTTGAAAAATATCTTGAAGATGTTTTATATGGATAAGTATTATTTACTTATCACACCAATGGTTGTCCAATAATCTCTTGAAGTAGATAAAAGACCATTTAGACTCGAAGATGATAATGAGGATATTTTAGGACTAGAAGTCTATTACTTCATTCCTATTGGAGCACTATTATTGAACTAGAAGTTCCATAATCGTATCAGGCCTGATATTGAATTTGCGATGAAATTGCTAGCAACATTTAGTGTTTCCCTCTGCAATGAAATATTGAAATTGTGTTTAACATATCCTCCAGCATTTTCGAGGTATAAAGATTTTGACGTTTATGTGAGAAACCAACATGTGGTTTTGATGACTACTTGGGTACTGGCTCTTTTATTTGATCCCTATGATGCCAAGCCCCAATCTGGTTATGCTATATTTTTACCCCCAATGTCCCATATGAGGACAAATAAGATTGTGTTGCACAAGCAAGTAATAATTTTGTTAAGGAGAACCTTACAAAACATGTTGCACCTAAATCCTTCTACACACATGAACTCTAGAAGAGTTGTAAAATTCTTGTTGCGAATGTTTTCCCCACTGAACAATCTTGCAGATATGTTCACTAAGTATCTGCCTATATCCACTTTTGAATAATATGTTTATAAAATTGGGATGCATAGGCTTAGAAGATTGTTATCTTCAGGGGGAGCGACAACCCCTAGCTGTGCTAGAATGGACAATCTAGAGGACTTTTGATATCCTAAAGATTATGCTACGAAAGCATATGGTTGTACTCTTTTTCCCTTAGCTAAGTTTTTCCCACAGGGTTTTCTTAAGCTAAGGTTTTTAATGAGGCAACCGATGTTGGTGCACTTGAGTGGATAGTCCTGAAGACCCTTGAAATCTTGAAGACTATGCCCAGAAGGCTTATGGTTGTACTCTTTTCCTTGGCTAAGTTTTTTCCCACTGGGTTTTCTTAGGCTAAGGTTTTTAATGAGGCAACCGGTGCAACACATGGATCAACATACTTCGTGTACTCTTTTCGTCGTCTAGGTTTTTCCCACTGGGTTTTTCTAGCGAGGTTTTTAACGAGGCATGAGTATAGTTATTTAATGGCCAAGGGGGGTGTTATAAATATTCTATTAGTGGCCATTAATCTTGAGACTCTCCATTTTCCTTCTACTTAATATATTGTTTATGTTAAGCATATGAAGGATTGTATGGATTAGTATAAATACATGTGAAGGCTTAATGAAATACAGTACTCATGTTTGTGCTCTACATCTTGTGTCATTCTTCTCTTCTTACATCTCTACACTTTATAATCTTATATATATAATCTCCGGGCAATTACCGTGTAATCATCACGCAAGAACCAACGAGTTGATAGGCCGAATTACAACAATTATAATATTATTATTATTTTCCTATCCCCATTTTTATATCTTACCCGTTTCATGATGTAACCTGGTTTCATAAATCCATCACAAATTCACAATGTAATTCCATTATAATCACATTAATTGCATTTAGGCAAATTTCCATTCTAATTTCCGTAAATGCATATCGGGAGCTTCGTATATATATTATCCTCCTTTATTTCATTTCCTTATGGATTTTATGAATTAACTTCCTTATATGATTTAATTTATCTCGATGGAACAAATTGACCCATGATATGTACGAATCAATAAATTTACATAAATTAATGGGATAAAATAGTAAAAGATCAAGAGATAATTGTAATAATAATATTGAGTGGATTAATATAATAACGTTACAAGAGTTTTGTAAGAATAGAACATGATTTATATAAGTTAGGACATAATAGGCTATTTATACAAAGAAAGTATAGCAAACTTAGCTAAACTCAGGGTAAGGGTGATCACGGTTCGGTTCGAACCGGATGTTCAAACCGTAATCGTCACTGTAGTAATCGGAAACGTTCGTACAGTTCCGGTTCCGATTTCTAACTGGAACCAATAAGGTTTTGGCTAAGGTTTGTGAAATAAAGGAACCGGAACAGCCGGTTCCTGTTCGGAACCGGACGGTTCTGGTCCAAACCGGAAAAAAAAATTAAATGATGGCTATAGGTCGTAGGCTTGCAGCATACTGCCTCACTGCCACATTGGGCAGTGGGCAGTGGCGCAAAGGCCGAAGAGGCAAAGACCTCTTTGGCCTTTGGTCTCACTTTTTCACTTTTTCACCTTTTTTAAAAAAAATCCAGTTAGAACCGGCGGTTCCAATAAAAACCGTCGGTTCAAAAAGCGGAACCGGAACCGTACAATAAGGTTCCGATTCCGGTTTGATCATTTGTGAAATCAGAACAGGAACCGTGGTCATCCCTAATTCAAGGTAGGCCGTGGGAACGGGTTAAAGCCTAGTTGGAAGCCCTGGGTTGGCCCGAGGTGGCCAGGTCGCATATATCAGTCAGAATTGCCTTGCTTGGCCCGGACCACCTTGGTCTCGGTCGCCTTCTTTGAGCTCGGGTTACCTTCTTGGTCTGGGTTGCCTTCTAGGATCCCGGGGTTCTCATTCTTGTATCATTTGTACTCTATATATATATATATATATATATATATATATATATAAAACATCATTTCATATATTTTCCTTAAGTGTATTTAGGCAGTTTTACATGCATACAATTTGTGTTAAGCTGAGTTAATCTTGTTCAAAGTCATTGATGAACTCTGTGTTCAAATAGTAAACAATTAGGGTGCGTTTGGAAATTCAGAAAATGGCTTCTCCAAAATATTTTTTGATTTTCAGTGTTTGGCATGTGAGGGGAAAAATGAGGTCAATGAAAAATCATGCTTTAGTCAAAGCAAAATAGGTATGTTTTGGGAAAAAATGACTTTCTTTTTTTTTTTTTTTAGGTGAAGTCATTTTCCAAAAGAAGCCCATGCAAATTTTGTCAAAATAGTGTGGTTTTAGTTAGAGCTGTCAATACGGGCAAAAAAAACCTGCTCCTAGGCGGGGTTGGGTTTTACTTGCCCAGCCAGCCTCACCCCTAGGACAAATTATGGTCCACACATTGCTGTATAGACCATAACAAAAAGTACATTTTTAATATATTAAATGTACATTATTTTTGTACTGAATGTACATTATACAATATAATGTGCACTCAATACACCAATAATGTACAACTTCTGAATACAATATACATTATTTTTGTGCTGAATATACATTATTTATATACTAAATGTACATTATTTTACAGTATACAAAATATGATCTACACAACTTGTGTGGACTATGGTCCACACAATAATGATTGCACCCCTGGCCTGTGGGCTAGGCGGGCCCCCGCCACTTTATATTACTATTATTATTATTATTATTATTATTATTATTATTATTATTATTATTATTATTATTATTATTATTATTATTATTTGCTCTTAAGTTGTTAGCTTGATACTTTGTTAAGTTTTACCATTTGTACACTCTACAAATAATTAAAATAATTTGTTACATAACTAACATAGTTTACCAAACATTAGACATTATATAATACATAACAATAATTATAAAGTCCATAATTTAAAATTTTAAATATTAAACTAGGGTTATGGTTATTACTTATTAGGTCATAGTTAGATTTTTAAAAATATTACTAGGTTTTTACGCGAATGTGATAATGCCCAATGATTATTTTTAAATAAATATTTTAAAGTATATCAATAAATATTATATAGGAAATGTTTACACATGGGTAAATAAATGTTGAATTTGTTTATTTAAATCGGTAATTTAAAGTATATAAATTCAAGATAATATATGAGAGATTGATTATAATTGTCACTAAAATAAATATTTACAACTTTGTAATAACGTTAGTCTAAATACTTTGTCTTAAAGCGATAGTCTAAATAAGTACTACTTGTGGTTTACATTTCTCTAATTCTTCTTAATTCTCTTTTGGTAGCATTATCGTTGTTTTCATCTTTAGTACATGTTTTTTTTTTTTTCTTTTTAAAGGGATAGTGTGTCATGTGCAATTAGGTTACCTAGTAGCAGCATACAGGGATTCATCATGCAATGAGATTATGGTGTAGGAAGCTTTATATTTGCCTTGTTGTGTATATGATTGAGATTTTTGTTGTAATATGAACTCTTTATCTTACAAACACATATTGATATTTAGTAGTGCTGTTTTTCCCTTACATGTTTCATGTGTTGTGAGATGTGTATAAAATATTGAACAAAATATTAATATTTATTATAGTTGTATAAAATATTTGGTAAATAAATACATATAACATGTTTTGTATTATAACTTTGATATTTTTTTTTTTTGAATGCTACTAGCTCTATTACATTGTAGTATCTGTTCATATACTTTCTCAACCTACTGAAACACAAAGAGCCAATAACGCCTCCACTAAGGCTTGAACTCATAACCTTCCAAATGGAAGTCTAACCCGGGTACATATAACTTTGATATTTAATTACAAGATAATGTAAAAAAGAAGACAATGGACAATGTAGTGAATATAATAAATTAATAAATTTGAAGGAAATGAATCTTTGAATTGTAGAAAATAAAGATAATATAACTAATAAAATAATATTTCTTTTAAATTTTTTTTATAATGAATACTTTATTTTTTAAATAAACCATTATAGACATCTAATTCTAAATTAATTAAATGCATATGTATTATTTTTTGTTGTAACTACTAATTTATTTAATTTAATAAAAGTAATATAGTGTCGTACATACTTTTCATCAACAATAATGAAATCAATGATTTTTTTTTAATTTTCATTCCTTTTTGAGACAAATTATTTTGAGAGTTTGCCAATGACAATTGCTACAATTGCTGTAAATAGAAAATGATAATAAATAATTCAAAATATATTGTTACAATAGATACTGTTATAATGATATAGTAAATGTTAACTTATAAATTTCTTTAGATGTTTTCATGCATTGATAAAATTCTGATGTGCAAACTTGTTCAATTGGAGCTTGTAGGATGTTAGCATTGTCAATTATTTGGAAAATGGTTCTACCGTTTTAGAGTCCATGTATAATTGTATTTACGATCAACAACTTTGTAGTTAGGTCGCGCAGGTATGACAATTATGTAAGAACAATTTTGTCTGATAAAAAAATAATAGTATAATATTTGTCAAGTAATATAATGTACAATTGTACCATTATAAAAAAAAAATAGTAATATCATAATGACCTAAATCATTCCAATAATGCAAAAACAGAATTGAAATATTAAGTTTGGTTCTAAATAAATAAATAAAAAAAAGATTAATTAAATGTAAAAAGAAAAAAAAATTAACCTAAATTTTTAAAAAAAATAAAAAAAAATTCAAGAAAATCAAATGATTTTTAAAGTTCTTGATTTGTAATCTTTGATGCTCAACTTTGAATGCTATATATTTAGTCGGGCTAATTATTTTACCAAAATTTATGTTACATTTTATATTATATATATTTTTAATACATTTTAACATATTCATAATATATGTTTAACAATTTTGGCAAGTCTAAATGTAATGGGGTTCGAACCTAAGATCTTTTTTTATATATAAATTAATGTGTATGTTAAGAATAATAAATCGTTAACGGAATATTCCGTTACAAAAGTTTATACTAATGGAATATATGGTTATTTAAGGGGAAAAAAAAATAATATAATAGAGGGTAAATAAGAAAAATTATTTTAAAAAAATACTAAAATCAAAATAATATGAACCATTCATCTTAAGAAACAACTACTACCAACATTTTTTTATTCCAGTTTGGACAAAATCTGGAAAAATTAATAAAAGGGGGAAAAATGTGTCAAAATTAATAAAAGCCGGCAAAATGTGTCGAATGCGCAATAAATGTATGTAGGACCAAAAGTGGATTTAAGTCTACATTTTACATGCTCTGATGTGCACTATATGAAACTGCACTTGCACTTGTAATAAATTTTACTTGCACTTCGATGTTCAATTATTTACAAAAATACCACCGTATTTTTTTATTTAAAAAATCAGTGTTTGTCATCCGTTAGATCTGGACATATGAACGGATGACATGCATTCTCATTCCTCTCATGGGTGAGCAGTTCGCACTTGAACGCAGTCATATATATATATATATATATATATATATATATATATATATATATATATATATATATATATATATATTCAACAGGCCCCAAAAGCACTGTGACAGATGCCAAAAATGGAAAAGGTACTTTTCCATTAACCAAACAGAGTAAAATTTCATTTTCCTCAAATTTAAAGAAAATTTTTTCTTTGACAAACTTTTTCCATCCAACTAAACATGCTCAAAAGTACTATGAGACACAAAATAAAAATTAAATTTGAAAATTATAACAAAATATTATATATAGAAAATAATCTAAGTACGAAGAGTTAAATAAACCAATTATTAGTAACAATGACATGTAAAATGCAATATAATGAGTACTATTTTATTTAATTAATAATTAAGTTGATGTTTTAACTCAATGTGAATTCTATTAATTTACAAGTATCCAACAAATATAAATAATATTATCATGGAAAATGATATATGTACTCTCATGGATTATAATTCTTGTTGCGTGTATAAATTTTAGAGCAAATACCAATTTTAGTCCCACGAGTATTAGCAAAATCATAATTCTGGTCTGCATGTTTAATTCCTACCAAAAGTGTACTCATCCCACAACTATTGTTTTACTACCAAAGTTAATCACTCCGATCACCGAAAAAATTAAAAAACCCCGGATTCTTTAAAAAATAATTAAACGTATTTTTGTCCTTTTATCATTAAGATCAAAGTATTTACTAAATTGCCATTAAAATTAATAGCTTGGTCTGCCTGCCAATGCATTTCGCCATTTTATTCTGTAAAGAAAAAAAAAACAATAACAAATAATTATACAGAAAACAATTTTAGAATTCAGCCTAAAGATTTCAGCAATGGCAACACTTCAGCCTCTCTTCCGTTTCTGTTCACCATGACCTCTCAAAGCGAAAAAGCTAACCTGATAATCAAGATTGCCTAACAGCGCAGCTAGCTTAACAAATGATTAACTATATACATTCAGTTGAAGTTTAAAGAATGAAATACACTATTTGTAATTAACAGGACAATCTAATGTCCCAGTTTAAGAACATTAAGCTCACAACTTTTCAAATCATTATTTTATGTAATTAATACTCTCTGCCTTGTTTTTTCATACACAGACTTACAAAAATAAAAACCTAACTTCACAGAATATTACCAAAAAAAAAAAAAAAAAAAAAAAAATCAAAATTATCAATTTTCAAATCAAGCACCAAAATTGAATATCTTATTCTCAGACCCCGAGATCCCAGAAAAAGGATTTATTCTAAATTTTTCGTGTTTTATTTGTTATTCTAATATCAAAAGATGTGTTCTTTTTTTGTGCAAAAATAAAATAGGGTATCAAAATTTAAGATCCAAGAATCGGATATTTACGATATTTGAATCGCGACAAGCAATACTCTGACAGTGATGATTGAATCGCGATAGAGATGATAAATATGGTTTCATACGAATTATACCCCTGGACAATTAAGAGCTTTAATTGCTGTTACCGGGTTGAACTATGGTCCAATGGGGATCTGAATGCTCTCTCCCGAGGTAAGGCAATGTCTTGGTATGTAGTGAAGTGTGTTGGGTAAAAAGGTTGAAAACCCCAAAATAATAATCATACGGAAAGATTATTATTCTATGGGAAAACAGAAAAATCTGGGAAGGAAAAGAGGTGGAAATTGGGTAAGGGTTAGCACGAGTTTGAACGTAATGTTTTTTTCCTTAAAATCTTATTTGCTACCTCCCGCAAGTGCTAGGAGCGTTGTAGCATAGGTTTCCCAGGATAAAAGGTGCTACGATTCTTCGTTTAAGCACCTAAACAAAAAACCCGGCAAACAAAGCAAGAGCAAGAACACTGTTTGTGAAAGAAGAGAGTAGAAGCAGAAGTTTTGAAGCAAAAACTGTACTGGAATTCCTTTGGTTTCGTTCTGTGTAAAATGGCCACCCACTAAGTAGGATTAAATTCAGATTTAAAACAGTATTAATTTCGTAACAGATGAGTTTAATCTTCTGAACACGGTTCCTACCGAAGTCGGCATAACTTATGCCCGCAGGTGCCTTGGAATTAGATTTGCACCCCCCCACCCCCTCGCGCGAGAGAGCCTCTGTGCTATACATTTCTACCAGCTTCAAAAGAGCTCTTGTATATTAGGGCGGCAAATCTACTTTCCAAACCAATGTGGGATAAAGTCCACTATTTCTCTTCATTTTCCAACTCAAATGGGTCTACTTTGAGAATCAATCTCTCATTCACCCATTATCCGTTTTGAGCGTACAGTATATCAATCTCTTTGACTCACTACGAAGAACCCGAGTCCACTTTGACCCGATCCAAATCGGAAGTGGACCCCACAGATAATTGTACCACAAAATAGCCACTTAATATGCCATTTTAAGCTATTTTTCCAACAATCCCCCACATGAATGAAAAATTGATTTCGAGGTGTTTTAAAATCGGAAAGAACTGTGTGAAATGGTCGATCCCTGCATAGGATAGGTAGGATCACACCCTTTGAATCTTCCCTTGTGAAGATACATTTACTTTACTGGCTGTATGGTAGAACGCGATGTCTTTGAACCGACTGCCGTTTGTGTAGACGATGAAATATCTCACATAGGAACCTCCCAACCATGCTTTGTTCGTGTAAGTGTAAATTATTTTTACACAAAAGTTTGGCAATTTTATTTGTACGTCTAACTAGGAATAGATTAAATTAAATTAGAGTTGTTAATGATTTGTGGACCACGTGAGATCATTTAATAGAAATCATCTCAATTAGTGGACATCAATCATTGTGTTTTTAGAGTCCACAAATAAGCTTTCTAAATGAATGGATGAGAAGCATTCGAACAGTGAGCTACTAAAGCATTGGCTACTTTGATGGATCAAGACAAAAAGCTTATGAAGAGGACTATAAATACACTATGTTCGAAGACAACAATTGCCAAGATTGAGAATCACAATTACGAAAGCTGTGCTGAAAATTACCAAGCTACTTTTATATTATTGTTGTCTATGATTTAATTTGCAAGAATATTTGTATTGTACTGCTTGGACAGTACGTGGTACTACTAAAGCTTTGTGAAGATTGTTAGGGCGTTCGTTGTCAATCCTGCATAGGTGTTAGAGAGTGGTAGTGGTAAAGGCTGGAGGCCGTCTACAATTACCTCTTGTAATACTCCTTTGGTGAACATCTATAGTGGATTGGGCAGACGTGGGTTGCCCCGCAGACGTAGGAGAAGGAGCTCCGAACTGCGTAACAATTTCCTTGTGTTTTATTTTATTTATGCTTTCTGCTCATTTAATTTATACTTGCATAAACTCGGTAAATTAATTATTCAAATCTAGTATAGATCTTAATTAATACATAAAACACATATCTGTTATAATTCAAGCATCACGGAACAATTTTAGTTCTCATCAGAGCCTGTAGACTTAATTTATTAGTCTATCGATCTGGCGAATCCGTGCATCTTGAACTCATTTCTTCAGCGGCTATTTCTTTTTATCTTTTTACTGGTTATTTGTTTGATCTCAGTGGGTGTTAAGTGTTACAGAATGGATCGAACTAAAATCCTTCCCCAGTTGACCGGCGACAACTACGCATATTGGAAGGCTCGCACCCGTACTCATCTAAAAGCACAGGGGGAGGCCGTATGGCGGTCTGTGGTGTCAGGATGGACACATCCCACTAAAGCCAGTTCCAGCGCTGATGGAACAGAAGTCACCAAGCCGGAAACTGAATGGATTCAAACAGAAATAACAAATGCAGGAAACAATGATAAGGCTTTAGACACAATTTATTCTCTTATGCATGAAAGCCAGTTCTCTATTGTTGCAGGTATTCCTTCAGCTAAAGGTGCTTGGGAGGCTCTTGAGTCTACATACGAAGGAACTACCTCGGTAAAACAGTCTAAGCTGCAACTGGTCCAGTCAGAATTCGAGGAACTGCGCATGAATGAGGATGAAACAGTCATTGACTTTCATACACGTATACAGGAACTGGCAAATCGCGCAATGGTTCTTGGTGAACCATTCTCGCAGGAAAAGCTTGTTAAAAAGATACTGAGATCTTTACCGCCCAAGTTCCGAATGAAAGTCACAGCCATCCAAGAGCATGATGGATGGGAGAAAAAATCTGTTACTCAGCTAATGGGAAATCTTAAAACTTATGAAATGGAGATTTTAACTGATCATACGAAAAAACAAAAAAATATTGCTTTTGCCGCTGAAGAAAATAATGTAGTATCTGATACAGATGAATCTAGTGAGGATACAGTTGCTTTCTTAACTAAACAATTTTCCAAAATTTTGAAACAGGTATCCAAAAACACGCGCAACAGAAATCCACAAAAGGGAGCTACGTCATTCAAACCAACACCGAAGACAGGGACGTCAAACGTCAAGCGTCTGGGACAGTCCAAAGAAAGGTCAAATAACAAAGGCATCAAATGTTATGAATGTGAGGGGTTTGGACATGTTCAAGCAGAATGCGCTACCTATCTTCGACGTAAAAAGTCTATGTCAGCTATTACCTGGAGCGATGACGAGCCTGATATCGAACCAACCGGGTCAGATGTTGAAGAAATCTCATGTAACTTTGTTGCATTCACGGCCAGATTACTAGACAGTTCGGAACCTGTTGAAGACTCAGAAGGTGGTGACTACGTCTCTGCAGAAGATGTGGAACAAACTGCGTTATCTTTTGAAGCTGAATTCAATAAGTTGTATCCCAAATGGGAAGCATTAAGGAAAATGAATTGCAAACTAGCTAGTGAAATAGAGATAGTAACAAATGCAAATAAAGTGTATCAAAGTCAAGTAGCTGATAGGAATGAATTGCTTAAAGAAGCTGCAGGCCGAGAGGAAAGATTACAAAATGAAGTACAAACCGGGAATGTGCTCCTGAAGGAAGCAGCTGATCGAGAAGCAAAACTACAACAAGAAGTTCAGAATTTGAAACAAGAACTCAGCACTTACAAACGACAAATTCAAATGATGGACACCACATCCACATTAGATGAAATTCTTGATTCAGGCAGGAAAACGTCAGCAAAATTTGGGTTGGGCTATACCGGCAGTAACTCCAAAGACAAAACCGTGTTTGTCAAAGCATCCAGACCAGATTCAAACGATACCCCTGAATGCAGCACTATAAAACATACCTATGGTAAGGTAAATGTAAACAAAATAAAGTATAAGCTATATAATCCTGTTTGCCACTATTGCAGGTTGCGCGGACACACCAGGCCGGAATGCTACCATTTCTACAAAGATCAACGAATTGAGAAGTTCAGGCACAAGAACATTCAACCATTCACAAAACAGATTTGGGTTAAAAAGGCTGATTACATATCTTTTGTTTCATTTCATACTAAAAGTGCAGGGCGAGAAGAAAAGTGGTACTTTTGACAGCGGGTGCTCCCGTCACATGACAGGGAATGTGAAATACTTAAATAACATCAACACCAGTAACGGTGAAGTTACTTTTGGTGACGGTGTCAAAGGTCAAGTCACTGGCGTCGGCACTATAAACGTACCTGGTCTGCCAAAACTGGACAAAGTGTTACTTGTCCGTGGACTTCACGCAAATCTTATCAGCATAAGTCAATTGTGCGACCAAAATTGGAACGTGTGCTTCACCAAAAATGGCTGCAGTGTGATGGACAACACAAATCAATGCGTCATGGAAGGTAAACGATCAACTGACAATTGCTATATTCTAACTAACAACGTATTATGTTGCAGGTCTAGCATAAATGAAGCTGAACTATGGCATCAAAAGTTGGGGCATCTTAGTTATAGACTTCTCGACAAGCTTGTTAAAATCGAAGGAGTTCGTGGGTTACCAAAGATGAAAATAGAGTCTACTATATGTGGTGCTTGCCAAGCTGGGAAACAAACCAGATCAACTCATCCAGCTCAACAAACCATAAACACAAGTCGGTGCTTGGAATTGATACACATGGACCTTGTTGGACCAACTTAGACAGAAAGTTTTGGAGGTAAGAAGTATATCCTAGTATGTGTTGATGACTTTTCTCGTTTTTCTTGGGTTATGTTCCTCAGGGAAAAATCAGAGGCATTTGAGGCATTCAAGACTCTGGGATTAAAACTTCAAAAAGAAAGAAACGAATCCATCAGAAGAATACGAAGTGATCACGGCAGAGAATTCGAGAACAAAGTATTCGATGATTTTTGTAATATATCTGGTATTACACATGAATATTCAGCTCCAAAAACTCCACAACAAAATGGAGTTGTGGAAAGGAAAAATCGCACTATCCAAGAGATGGGTAGAGTTCTGCTCAATGCAAAAGGCTTACCTCAGAAATTTTGGGCAGAAGCTGTAAACACTGCGTGTCACATCATCAACAGAGTGTATCTACGTCCGGGTACAACACAAACCCCATACGAGCTCTGGAAAGGTAAGAAACCAAACATCACTTATTTTCATATTTTCGGCTCACGTTGTTTCATTTTGAAAGATAGGAATCCTACCTCTAAATTTGAACCAAAAAGCGACGAAGGGATCTTTCTCGGATACTCCACAAATAGCAGAGCCTATCGGGTGTATAATAAAGTGACCAAAACCATCATGGAGTCCACAAACGTTGTCATTGATGATCAACCCAGTGAGATCACTGAGGTTATTAATTCTGATCCAGCAACCGAAACTGAAACTGATCGACCTAAATCACCTACCGCAAATACTCCAGAACCAGATAATAAGTCACCTCCTTCATCACCCATATGCAATCAACCTGAATCTGAACCCGAAACTGAATCAGAAAATGAGAATGAAGATATCGACATTCCAGCTCGTGTTCAGAAAAATCATCCAATACAGAATGTAATCGGAGATCCCAGTTCCGGTGTGAAAATGAGGGGTAAGCCGAAACGTGACTATCTTGAACTAGCAGGATACTCGTGCTATACGTCACAATTTGAACCAAAGAACATCAAAGAAGCCCTAACTGACGAGCATTGGATAAAGGCTATGCAAGAAGAATTGGGGCAATTCGAAAGGAACAAGGTATGGACTTTAATTCCTAAACCAAATAATGTAAATGTTGTAGGAACAAAGTGGATTTTTCGTAACAAAATAGATGCAACCGGAAATATTGCTCGAAACAAGGCGAGGTTAATTGCTCAAGGGTATTCCCAAATTGAGGGAATTGACTACGACGAGACGTTTGCTCCAGTAGCTCGACTGGAATCCATACGATTGCTACTCTCCATTGCGTGCGCACTAAAGATCAAGCTCTTTCAGATGGATGTTAAAACGGCCTTTCTAAATGGCTATCTTTCAGAGGATATATATGTAGCACAACCGAAAGGGTTCGAAGATCCACAACATCCAGAATATGTCTACAAGCGGCAAAAGGCACTATATGGACTTAAACAAGCTCCACGAGCCTGGTATGAAAGACTTGCTCAATATTTACTTCGAAATAACTACAAACGAGGTGGTTCGGACAAAACCTTGTTCATAAAACGGTCAGGTAAACACATAACCATTGCACAAGTTTACGTTGATGATATTGTATTTGGGTCCACACAGATAGATGAAACTGACAAACTGGTCAAAGTTATGCAACAAGAGTTCGAAATGAGCATGATTGGAGAATTAACTTATTTCCTAGGATTACAGGTAAATCAGTCAAAAGAGGGAATATTTATCTCTCAAACGAAATATGCGAAAAATCTCATATCGAAATTCGGTCTGGAATCTGCAAAAGATGCCCGAACACCCGTCTCTACAACTACAAAATTATCTAAAGATACTCAAGGGACGTCAGTTGACCCCACTCTATACAGAAGTATGATTGGTAGTTTACTTTACCTAACTGCGAGCAGACCGGATATCATGGTAAGTGTAGGTATGTGTGCACGATATCAATCAGATCCAAAGGAATCGCACTTGAAGGCTGTCAAGCGTATCATTAAATATGTGAAAGGTACAATTAATTACGGTATTTGGTATTCTACTGATACAAATCTCAGTCTTACAGGTTTTAGTGATGCTGACTGGGCGGGCAACGCCGACAATAGAAAAAGTACGTCCGGAGGATGTTTCTTTATTGGGAAAAATCTGGTTGCCTGGCTAAGTAAAAAGCAAAATTCAATATCACTCAGCACTGCAGAAGCCGAGTACATCGCTGCAGGCAGTTGTTGTACTCAGTTATTATGGATGCGACAAATGCTGACTGACTATGGGTTTGACCAGAAAAATATGGTACTTTTCTGTGACAACACGAGCGCGATCAATATATCAAAAAATCCGGTCCAACACTCTCGGACAAAACACATAGACATACGTCATCATTTTATCCGTGAATTAGTTGAAGAGAAAGAGATCAAATTAGAATATATTCCAACTGAAAAAAATCTTGCAGATTTATTCACAAAACAGCTAGACAAATCCAGGTTTGAATTATTACGTGCCGCTCTAGGAGTATGTACGATTAATGTTTAACTTACCCAAAAGGTAAATACTCTAATTATTATCTCTTGTTACATAAATTTTTAAGAAATCTAATTTATTTACTTTGGTTTATTTCAGGTCTTCAACGTGACGCCTTGCACCGAACATTATTTTTTGCTCTATATGTTGTGTTTAATAGTCTCAATTTTAATTTGTTATCTTCTTCAGGTAAAATGTGACGCCTTAATTCTATGTGCTTAACCGAGTCTATCTACCCATCTAGGAGACTTCTTCAAGTCAAACACTATTTCTATCCTAATTCTTGTTAATAGACATCATCATTACCTAGGGCTTCTAACCATCTCCTCATCACACGCCTTTTAAGACCACATCAAATCAGAATTAATTGCTTTGTCTTCTCCTACCCGTCCACTAAGCCACACGAGAACCCCACCTTGTCTATCTCTCTATTCCTCATCTCTTTCTCAAAAACAAAAACGCCATTAATGGAGAACCCCTTTCTTCCCATTCTCTCTTCGCATGCACGGGTTCATCTACTCCGTAAGATAATCGATGCAGAGTCTCCATACCCACCGGATATTACGGATCGCATCCTCGCCACAATCAAAGATCAAACGGCCTTGCTTGATGATCTTTCGGCCAAAGAACGCTGGCAGCTTCTAGCACTTGCTCGCCATGTCTCGGTCATGCCCTTCCCCATCTCCTTCGAGACAAAGCCATTACCTGTTGTATCGGAACCCGTACCAGCGTCAGTCCCGCTTTCTCCGATCAATCCTATGGTATCACCCTCATCTCTATCTCCTCTTGGTCGAAATTTATCTACCTCTAGAAAAATAGACTTTAATGTCTCTTTACCTGAGCAGTTTCAATCCTCTGTGCCTAACTGTGCTATAAATGTTCAATCTTTACCCTTGCCAAATGATCCATATGATCCCGCATCACATTTTTCTGCTCCGTTAATTTCATATTCGGATTATGTGCGCTCTTTATCTTCAAATTTTACTATCCGAAGTCTTGCTCAAATATCACAAAATGTGCCTAAGCCGTGTTCTGCCTTCTCCATTCCTATACACATCCCTGCCTCGGCTCCACCAACTGAAACTGTACCAATTTCTGTATCCACAATGCAAGACTCCGTCCCTCTCATAACCGTACCTTTGTCTAAACCTTCCCGCAAGGGAAAAGAAAAAGTTGTTGATGCAGGTCCCACAGAAAAAAGGAAGATTTCTGAGATGGAGGCTATGGATGGTCCAACTGACCGTAAACACCAAAAGAAGGGGACCACACTACCACCTAGGATCACACGATCCCGAGCTGCTGCTGCCCCACCGTGTCTTCCTAAGTCTTCGGGCTCAAAATCCAAGAGTTCGGGCAAAGTATATAAACCCAAACTCCTCTCACCCGAATTATTGGAGATATGGCAAACTAATGTGCATCGAGATTTGATTGTGGAGAAGACCATCAATGAAGAAGATTTGGCTGCCAAGTGTGACATTATTCCACTGCTTCGTGATCAACACTTACTTGCGTCCCTCCGGCATGTTGGCCCGTATTCGACTTGGCTTACGGTAGAATTTTACACCAATTTAACACTGGAGACATTTAGAGAAGGTTCTGCGAGATTTCATCAAGTATTCATTCGGGGTGTTTGGTATCCTTTTAGACCCACGGAGATTAATGCATACTTGGGCACACCAAACCATCCGGCGTCCCCAGATCCGAGTCCCCACTTATTGGCAGCCGCTCTCACGCATAACAAGTCTGTCTCCTGGCCGAAAGAAGGTCTTGCCGGGTTGAAGCTTACCACTGTCTATTCTGTGCTTTTGCGTCTCGCATCTGCAAATTGGGTCCCGGCCGTGAGACGTCATCAAATCCCTGTGTCCCTAGCAGCGCTTCTATACAAAATTCGGAACCGGCTTCCCTTCAATCTCGGCATGGTTATTTTCTCTCACTTAATGTCTTTTTTGTAGAAAAAGGAGACTAAAATTCATCTACCTTTTCCATGTTTAATCTTCGGAGTTCTTCAAGATCATGGTTTCAAGCCGTACAAAGAGGAGGTTCTCACCACTCCCGACAATGCCTATGTGTTTGATGACCGGCTCACTCAACAAGGACACTATGATGATAGGGCTCTACTAGCTACTCTTCCGGATGCTCCTCCACCGGCACCGCTACATTCTACCCCGGCCTCTTCCGCTGACACTGCCTCGGCCTTTCGGCATGGTGCTAAGAGAATTCCCAAGGAACCCCCTACCTTGATTGATCGCCGGCAAATTGTGCTCACCCTTGAGGCTTCAATTGCACAGGTTAAGCAGTCCGTAGCGTTTCAACAGGCCAACATTTCGGGTTTGGAGAATCTTCGCGATGTGCAGCTCAAGGAGATTGCTCGCATGGAGGCAATTCACGCCCAGATTCTTGCACACTCTCGACCAGCCAACTCTGTTTCTGACTCTGACGAGGATTTTGATTCAGATTCGGGCACCCCGTCTGCACGGTAATTCTGATCCACTATTTTTTATGTTCACGTGCCTTTGTCATTTTTTTGGCAAAAGGGGGAGTTATTTAGTAAGGGGGAGACAGTATGTACAGTATGGACAATATTTTGGATGCAAGTTAACTTTTGGAAGGTGGCTTATGATTTTGGATGCAAGTTGACATTGTTAATTAACTACTACAAATATTTGATTTTTTGGTTGATTATAATTGGAAGTGCTTGGTTGATTATTTAAGGAAGTGTGTATACGAGTAAGGTAATATTGGATTGATATGAGTTAGGGGGAGTAATTGCTAATTACAACTATGATCATTCCTTCCAAGCATGATTCAAGAATTGTAGTATTTCTCATGTGGTTCGAAAAATTAAATAGTTTTTCTGTTTGTTAATTGCTATAGCTTGTTAAAGTATCTATACGAAGGGCCATAAATAAAATTGTTTTTAAATCTTGCCCAAAGTATTTGATACTCAATTTAAGTAAAATTGTCTATTATATGCTTATTGGCATATCATGTTAAAGTATCAATTCTAAGGGCCATAAATAAAATTGTTTTTGCCCAAAAGATTTGATACTTAAGTTTACCAAATAAAATGCCAAAGGGGGAGATTGTAAGTGTAAATTATTTTTACACAAAAGTTTGGCAATTTTATTTGTACGTCTAACTAGGAATAGATTAAATTAAATTAGAGTTGTTAATGATTTGTGGACCACGTGAGATCATTTAATAGAAATCATCTCAATTAGTGGACATCAATCATTGTGTTTTTAGAGTCCACAAATAAGCTTTCTAAATGAATGGATGAGAAGCATTCGAACAGTGAGCTACTAAAGCATTAGCTACTTTGATGGATCAAGACAAAAAGCTTATGAAGAGGGCTATAAATACACTATGTTCGAAGACAACAATTGCCAAGATTGAGAATCACAATTACGAAAGCTGTGCTAAAAATTACCAAGCTACTTTTATATTATTGTTGTCTATGATTTAATTTGCAAGAATATTTGTATTGTACTGCTTGGACAGTACGTGGTACTACTAAAGCTTTGTGAAGATTGTTAGGGCGTTCGTTGTCAATCCTGCATAGGTGTTAGAGAGTGGTAGTGGTAAAGGCTGGAGGCCGTCTACAATTACCTCTTGTAATACTCCTTTGGTGAACATCTATAGTAGATTGGGCAGACGTGGGTTGCCCCGCAGACGTAGGAGAAGGAGCTCCGAACTGCGTAACAATTTCCTTGTGTTTTATTTTATTTATGCTTTCTGCTCATTTAATTTATACTTGCATAAACTCGGTAAATTAATTATTCAAATCTAGTATAGATCTTAATTAATACATAAAACACATATCTGTTATAATTCAAGCATCACGGAACAATTTTAGTTCTCATCAGAGCCTGTAGACTTAATTTATTAGTCTATCGATCTGGCGAATCCGTGCATCTTGAACTCATTTCTTCAGCGGCTATTTCTTTTTATCTTTTTACTGGTTATTTGTTTGATCTCAGTGGGTGTTAAGTGTTACAGAATGGATCGAACTAAAATCCTTCCCCAGTTGACCGGTGACAACTACGCATATTGGAAGGCTCGCACCCGTACTCATCTAAAAGCACAGGGGGAGGCCGTATGGCGGTCTGTGGTGTCAGGATGGACACATCCCACTAAAGCCAGTTCCAGCGCTGATGGAACAGAAGTCACCAAGCCGGAAACTGAATGGATTCAAACAGAAATAACAAATGCAGGAAACAGTGATAAGGCTTTAGACACAATTTATTCTCTTATGCATGAAAGCCAGTTCTCTATTGTTGCAGGTATTCCTTCAGCTAAAGGTGCTTGGGAGGCTCTTGAGTCTACATACGAAGGAACTACCTCGGTAAAACAGTCTAAGCTGCAACTGGTCCAGTCAGAATTCGAGGAACTGCGCATGAATGAGGATGAAACAGTCATTGACTTTCATACACGTATACAGGAACTGGCAAATCGCGCAATGGTCCTTGGTGAACCATTCTCGCAGGAAAAGCTTGTTAAAAAGATACTGAGATCTTTACCGCCCAAGTTCCGAATGAAAGTCACAGCCATCCAAGAGCATGATGGATGGGAGAAAAAATCTGTTACTCAGCTAATGGGAAATCTTAAAACTTATGAAATGGAGATTTTAACTGATCATACGAAAAAACAAAAAAAAAATATTGCTTTTGCCGCTAAAGAAAATAATGTAGTATCTGATACAGATGAATCTAGTGAGGATACAGTTGCTTTCTTAACTAAACAATTTTCCAAAATTTTGAAACAGGTATCCAAAAACACGCGCAACAGAAATCCACAAAAGGGAGCTACGTCATTCAAACCAACACCGAAGACAGGGACGTCAAACGTCAAGCGTCTGGGACAGTCCAAAGAAAGGTCAAATAACAAAGGCATCAAATGTTATGAATGTGAGGGGTTTGGACATGTTCAAGCAGAATGCGCTACCTATCTTCGACGTAAAAAGTCTATGTCAGCTATTACCTGGAGCGATGACGAGCCTGATATCGAACCAACCGGGTCAGATGTTGAAGAAATCTCAGGTAACTTTGTTGCATTCACGGCCAGATTACTAGACAGTTCGGAACCTGTTGAAGACTCAGAAGGTGGTGACTACGTCTCTGCAGAAGATGTGGAACAAACTGCGTTATCTTTTGAAGCTGAATTCAATAAGTTGTATCCCAAATGGGAAGCATTAAGGAAAATGAATTGCAAACTAGCTAGTGAAATAGAGATAGTAACAAATGCAAATAAAGTGTATCAAAGTCAAGTAGCTGATAGGAATGAATTGCTTAAAGAAGCTGCAGGCCGAGAGGAAAGATTACAAAATGAAGTACAAACCGGGAATGTGCTCCTAAAGGAAGTAGCTGATCGAGAAGCAAAACTACAACAAGAAGTTCAGAATTTGAAACAAGAACTCAGCACTTACAAACGACAAATTCAGATGATGGACACCACATCCACATTAGATGAAATTCTTGATTCAGGCAGGAAAACATCAGCAAAATTTGGGTTGGGCTTTACCGGCAGTAACTCAAAAGACAAAACCGTGTTTGTCAAAGCATCCAGACCAGATTCAAACGATACCCCTGAATGCAGCACTATAAAACATACCTATGGTAAGGTAAATGTAAACAAAATAAAGTATAAGCTATATAATCCTGTTTGCCACTATTGCAGGTTGCGCGGACACACCAGGCCGGAATGCTACCATTTCTACAAAGATCAACGAATTGAGAAGTTCAGGCACAAGAACATTCAACCATTCACAAAACAGATTTGGGTTAAAAAGGCTGATTACATATCTTTTGTTTCATTTCATACTAAAAGTGCAGGGCGAGAAGAAAAGTGGTACTTTTGACAGCGGGTGCTCCCGTCACATGACAGGGAATGTGAAATACTTAAATAACATCAACACCAGTAACGGTGAAGTTACTTTTGGTGACGGTGTCAAAGGTCAAGTCACTGGCGTCGGCACTTTAAACGTACCTGGTCTGCCAAAACTGGACAAAGTGTTACTTGTCCGTGGACTTCACGCAAATCTTATCAGCATAAGTCAATTGTGCGACCAAAATTGGAACGTGTGCTTCACCAAAAATGGCTGCAGTGTGATGGACAACACAAATCAATGCGTCATGGAAGGTAAACGATCAACTGACAATTGCTATATTCTAACTAACAACGTATTATGTTGCAGGTCTAGCATAAATGAAGCTGAACTATGGCATCAAAAGTTGGGGCATCTTAGTTATAGACTTCTCGACAAGCTTGTTAAAATCGAAGGAGTTCGTGGGCTACCAAAGATGAAAATAGAGTCTACTATATGTGGTGCTTGCCAAGCTGGGAAACAAACCAGATCAACTCATCCAGCTCAACAAACCATAAACACAAGTCGGTGCTTGGAATTGATACACATGGACCTTGTTGGACCAACTTAGACAGAAAGTTTTGGAGGTAAGAAGTATATCCTAGTATGTGTTGATGACTTTTCTCGTTTTTCTTGGGTTATGTTCCTCAGGGAAAAATCAGAGGCATTTGAGGCATTCAAGACTCTGGGATTAAAACTTCAAAAAGAAAGAAACGAATCCATCAGAAGAATACGAAGTGATCACGGCAGAGAATTCGAGAACAAAGTATTCGATGATTTTTGTAATATATCTGGTATTACACATGAATATTCAGCTCCAAAAACTCCACAACAAAATGGAGTTGTGGAAAGGAAAAATCGCACTATCCAAGAGATGGGTAGAGTTCTGCTCAATGCAAAAGGCTTACCTCAGAAATTTTGGGCAGAAGCTGTAAACACTGCGTGTCACATCATCAACAGAGTGTATCTACGTCCGGGTACAACACAAACCCCATACGAGCTCTGGAAAGGTAAGAAACCAAACATCACTTATTTTCATATTTTCGGCTCACGTTGTTTCATTTTGAAAGATAGGAATCCTACCTCTAAATTTGAACCAAAAAGCGACGAAGGGATCTTTCTCGGATACTCCACAAATAGCAGAGCCTATCGGGTGTATAATAAAGTGACCAAAACCATCATGGAGTCCACAAACGTTGTCATTGATGATCAACCCAGTGAGATCACTGAGGTTATTAATTCTGATCCAGCAACCGAAACTGAAACTGATCGACCTAAATCACCTACCGCAAATACTCCAGAACCAGATAATAAGTCACCTCCTTCATCACCCATATGCAATCAACCTGAATCTGAACCCGAAACTGAATCAGAAAATGAGAATGAAGATATCGACATTCCAGCTCGTGTTCAGAAAAATCATCCAATACAGAATGTAATCGGAGATCCCAGTTCCGGTGTGAAAATGAGGGGTAAGCCGAAACGTGACTATCTTGAACTAGCAGGATACTCGTGCTATACGTCACAATTTGAACCAAAGAACATCAAAGAAGCCCTAACTGACGAGCATTGGATAAAGGCTATGCAAGAAGAATTGGGGCAATTCGAAAGGAACAAGGTATGGACTTTAATTCCTAAACCAAATAATGTAAATGTTGTAGGAACAAAGTGGATTTTTCGTAACAAAACAGATGCAACCGGAAATATTGCTCGAAACAAGGCGAGGTTAATTGCTCAAGGGTATTCCCAAATTGAGGGAATTGACTACGACGAGACGTTTGCTCCAGTAGCTCGACTGGAATCCATACGATTGCTACTCTCCATTGCGTGCGCACTAAAGATCAAGCTCTTTCAGATGGATGTTAAAACGGCCTTTCTAAATGGCTATCTTTCAGAGGATATATATGTATCACAACCGAAAGGGTTCGAAGATCCACAACATCCAGAATATGTCTACAAGCTGCAAAAGGCACTATATGGACTTAAACAAGCTCCACGAGCCTGGTATGAAAGACTTGCTCAATATTTACTTCGAAATAACTACAAACGAGGTGGTTCGGACAAAACCTTGTTCATAAAACGGTCAGGTAAACACATAACCATTGCACAAGTTTACGTTGATGATATTGTATTTGGGTCCACACAGATAGATGAAACTGACAAACTGGTCAAAGTTATGCAACAAGAGTTCGAAATGAGCATGATTGGAGAATTAACTTATTTCCTAGGATTACAGGTAAATCAGTCAAAAGAGGGAATATTTATCTCTCAAACGAAATATGCGAAAAATCTCATATCGAAATTCGGTCTGGAATCTGCAAAAGATGCCCGAACACCCGTCTCTACAACTACAAAATTATCTAAAGATACTCAAGGGACGTCAGTTGACCCCACTCTATACAGAAGTATGATTGGTAGTTTACTTTACCTAACTGCGAGCAGACCGGATATCATGGTAAGTGTAGGTATGTGTGCACGATATCAATCAGATCCAAAGGAATCGCACTTGAAGGCTGTCAAGCGTATCATTAAATATGTGAAAGGTACAATTAATTACGGTATTTGGTATTCTACTGATACAAATCTCAGTCTTACAGGTTTTAGTGATGCTGACTGGGCGGGCAACGCCGACGATAGAAAAAGTACGTCCGGAGGATGTTTCTTTATTGGGAAAAATCTAGTTGCCTGGCTAAGTAAAAAGCAAAATTCAATATCACTCAGCACTGCAGAAGCCGAGTACATCGTTGCAGGCAGTTGTTGTACTCAGTTATTATGGATGCGACAAATGCTGACTGACTATGGGTTTGACCAGAAAAATATGGTACTTTTCTTTGACAACACGAGCGCGATCAATATATCAAAAAATCCAGTCCAACACTCTCGGACAAAACACATAGACATACGTCATCATTTTATCTGTGAATTAGTTGAAGAGAAAGAGATCAAATTAGAATATATTCCAACTGAAAAAAATCTTGCAGATTTATTCACAAAACCGCTAGACAAATCCAGGTTTGAATTATTACGTGCCGCTCTAGGAGTGTGTACGATTAATGTTTAACTTACCCAAAAGGTAAATACTCTAATTATTATCTCTTGTTACATAAATTTTTAAGAAATCTAATTTATTTACTTTGGTTTATTTCAGGTTTTCAACGTGACGCCTTGCACCGAACATTATTTTTTGCTCTATATGTTGTGTTTAATAGTCTCAATTTTAATTTGTTATCTTCTTCTGGTAAAATGTGACGCCTTAATTCTATGTGCTTAACCGAGTCTATCTACCCATCTAGGAGACTTCTTCAAGTCAAACACTATTTCTATCCTAATTCTTGTTAATAGACATCATCATTACCTAGGGCTTCTAACCATCTCCTCATCACACGCCTTTTAAGACCACATCAAATCAGAATTAATTGCTTTGTCTTCTCCTACCCGTCCACTAAGCCACACGAGAACCCCACCTTGTCTATCTCTCTATTCCTCATCTCTTTCTCAAAAACAAAAACGCCATTAATGGAGAACCCCTTTCTTCCCATTCTCTCTTCGCATGCACGGGTTCATCTACTCCGTAAGATAATCGATGCAGAGTCTCCATACCCACCGGATATTACGGATCGCATCCTCGCCACAATCAAAGATCAAACGGCCTTTCTTGATGATCTTTCGGCCAAAGAACGCTGGCAGCTTCTAGCACTTGCTCGCCATGTCTCGGCCATGCCCTTCCCCATCTCCTTCGAGACAAAGCCGTTACCTGTTGTATCGGAACCCGTACCAGCGTCATTCCCGCTTTCTCCGATCAATCCTATGGTATCACCCTCATCTCTATCTCCTCTTGGTCGAAATTTATCTACCTCTAGAAAAATAGACTTTAATGTCTCTTTACCTGAGCAGTTTCAATCCTCTGTGCCTAACTGTGCTATAAATGTTCAATCTTTACCCTTGCCAAATGATCCATATGATCCCGCATCACATTTTTCTGCTCCGTTAATTTCATATTCGGATTATGTGCGCTCTTTATCTTCAAATTTTACTATCCGAAGTCTTGCTCAAATATCACAAAATGTGCCTAAGCCGTGTTCTGCCTTCTCCATTCCTATACACATCCCTGCCTCGGCTCCACCAACTGAAACTGTACCAATTTCTGTATCCACAATGCAAGACTCCGTCCCTCTCATAACCGTACCTTTGTCTAAACCTTCCCGCAAGGGAAAAGAAAAAGTTGTTGATGCAGGTCCCACAGAAAAAAGGAAGATTTCTGAGATGGAGGCTATGGATGGTCCAACTGACCGTAAACACCAAAAGAAGGGGACCACACTACCACCTAGGATCACACGATCCCGAGCTGCTGCTGCCCCACCGTGTCTTCCTAAGTCTTCGGGCTCAAAATCCAAGAGTTCGGGCAAAGTATATAAACCCAAACTCCTCTCACCCGAATTATTGGAGATATGGCAAACTAATGTGCATCGAGATTTGATTGTGGAGAAGACCATCAATGAAGAAGATTTGGCTGCCAAGTGTGACATTATTCCACTGCTTCGTGATAAACACTTACTTGCGTCCCTCTGGCATGTTGGCCCGTATTCGACTTGGCTTACGGCAGAATTTTACACCAATTTAACACTGGAGACATTTACAGAAGGTTCTGCGAGATTTCATCAAGTATTCATTCGGGGTGTTTGGTATCCTTTTGGACCCACGGAGATTAATGCGTACTTGGGCACACCAAACCATCCGGCGTCCCCAGATCCGAGTCCCCACTTATTGGCAGCCGCTCTCACGCATAATAAGTCTGTGTCCTGGCCGAAAGAAGGTCTTGCCGGGTTGAAGCTTACCACTGTCTATTCTGTGCTTTTGCGTCTCGCATCTGCAAATTGGGTCCCGGCCGTGAGACGTCATCAAATCCCTATGTCCCTAGCAGCGCTTCTATACAAAATTCGGAATCGGCTTCCCTTCAATCTCGGCATGGTTATTTTCTCTCACTTAATGTCTTTTTTGTAGAAAAAGGAGACTAAAATTCATCTACCTTTTCCATGTTTAATCTTCGGAGTTCTTCAAGATCATGGTTTCAAGCCGTACAAAGAGGAGGTTCTCACCACTCCCGACAATGCCTATGTGTTTGATGACCGGCTCACTCAACAAGGACACTATGATGATAGGGCTCTACTAGCTACTCTTCCGGATGCTCCTCCACCGGCACCGCTACATTCTGCCCCGGCCTCTTCCGCTGACACTGCCTCGGCCTCTCGGCATGGTGCTAAGAGAATTCCCAAGGAACCCCTTACCTTGATTGATCGCCGGCAAGTTGTGCTCACCCTTGAGGCTTCAATTGCACAGGTTAAGCAGTCCGTAGCGTTTCAACAGGCCAACATTTCGGGTTTGGAGAATCTTCGCGATGTGCAGCTCAAGGAGATTGCTCGCATGGAGGCAATTCACGCCCAGATTCTTGCACACTCTCGACCAGCCAACTCTGTTTCTGACTCTGACGAGGATTTTGATTCAGATTCGGGCACCCCGTCTGCACGGTAATTCTGATCCACTATTTTTTATGTTCACCTGCCTTTGTCATTTTTTTTGGCAAAAGGGGGAGTTATTTAGTAAGGGGGAGACAGTATGGACAGTATGGACAGTATGGACAATATTTTGGATGCAAGTTAACTTTTGGAAGGTGGCTTATGATTTTGGATGCAAGTTGACATTGTTAATTAACTACTACAAATATTTGATTTTTTGGTTGATTATAATTGGAAGTGCTTGGTTGATTATTTATGGAAGTGTGTATACGAGTAAGGTAATATTGGATTGATATGAGTTATGGGGAGTAATTTCTAATTACAACTATGATCATTCCTTCCAAGCATGATTCAAGAATTGTAGTATTTCTCATGTGGTTCGAAAAATTAAATAGTTTTTCTGTTTGTTAATTGCTATAGCTTGTTAAAGTATCTATACGAAGGGCCATAAATAAAATTGTTTTTAAATCTTGCCCAAAGTATTTGATACTCAATTTAAGTAAAATTGTCTATTATATGCTTATTGGCATATCATGTTAAAGTATCTATTCTAAGGGCCATAAATAAAATTGTTTTTGCCCAAAAGATTTGATACTTAAGTTTACCAAATAAAATGCCAAAGGGGGAGATTGTAAGTGTAAATTATTTTTACACAAAAGTTTGGCAATTTTATTTGTACGTCTAACTAGGAATAGATTAAATTAAATTAGAGTTGTTAATGATTTGTGGACCACGTGAGATCATTTAATAGAAATCATCTCAATTAGTGGACATCAATCATTGTGTTTTTAGAGTCCACAAATAAGCTTTCTAAATGAATGGATGAGAAGCATTCGAACAGTGAGCTACTAAAGCATTAGCTACTTTGATGGATCAAGACAAAAAGCTTATGAAGAGGGCTATAAATACACTATGTTCGAAGACAACAATTGCCAAGATTGAGAATCACAATTACGAAAGCTGTGCTAAAAATTACCAAGCTACTTTTATATTATTGTTGTCTATGATTTAATTTGCAAGAATATTTGTATTGTACTGCTTGGACAGTACGTGGTACTACTAAAGCTTTGTGAAGATTGTTAGGGCGTTCGTTGTCAATCCTGCATAGGTGTTAGAGAGTGGTAGTGGTAAAGGCTGGAGGCCGTCTACAATTACCTCTTGTAATACTCCTTTGGTGAACATCTATAGTAGATTGGGCAGACGTGGGTTGCCCCGCAGACGTAGGAGAAGGAGCTCCGAACTGCGTAACAATTTCCTTGTGTTTTATTTTATTTATGCTTTCTGCTCATTTAATTTATACTTGCATAAACTCGGTAAATTAATTATTCAAATCTAGTATAGATCTTAATTAATACATAAAACACATATCTGTTATAATTCAAGCATCACGGAACAATTTCAGTTCTCATGACTGTGCCCATTTTGGTCGTGGGTCACCATTCCTGGTTCTGCAAGAGTTTGTGAAGAATTGTGCCCATCAATTCTCCTTTGAAGCGACCCTCACTTCTCTCTCACATAGGTGATTCTTTTCCGAGTATCCCACATACTCACATATGTCAACCGACATTCGAATCATTAAAGCATTTAACATGCTAACCTTGTGCGGGAGCCACTATTTCTAACGAGGAGTGGTAGGGAATCCAAGACCCCCACAGTGACATGTTTCGTTCTATAATTTAGTTGTCTCATTGAACCTAGGTGCCAGCTAGGTTGGGTGTTCACTATAGAACTTTATACCAAGGGCTTTAGACCCATTCCTCGTCTCAACTACTCCACAGCTACTCTACATAACCCTTTGGTTAGCGGATCCGCTATATTGTCTTTTGACTTTACGTAGTCAATCGAGACAACACCAGCTGTGAGAAGTTGTCTAATGGTATTATGTCTACGACGAACATGTCTAGACTTACCATTATACATATGATTCTTTACTCATCAAATTGCGGCTTGACTATCGCAATGCACACACATTGGAGGTACATGTCTTTCCCAATTAGGAATATCCTCTAAAAAATGGCGTAGCCATTCAGGCCTCTTCATAGCATTTGTCCAAAGCTATCAGCTCAGATTCCAACGTGGATCTAGCTATCACGGTCTGTTTAGAGGATTTCCATGCACCGGCTAGTGTAAACACGTAGCCACTTGTGGACTTGGAGTCCTTAATATCAGATATCCAGCTAGCGTCGCTATACCCTTCAAGTACAACAGGATATCTCCCATAGTGCAGTCCAAGGTCTCGAGTATACCTTAAGTATCTCAGAACCTTCACTATTGTCGTCTAGTGCATAGCACTGGGGTTACTCGTATATCTACTGAGTTTACTGATCGCAAAGGCAATATCCGGCCTAGTACAACTCATAAGATACATCAAACTACCATTAACCCGAGCATACTCTACTTGAGAAATACACTCCCCGTGGTTCTTGGTTAGATGAACGCTTCAATCTAATGGCGTCCTAGTCCCTTGATGATTATCCTTGTTAAAATTTTCAAGGATTTTATCAATATAATGTGATTGGCTTAACACCAGACCATCAGATCTTCTAATGATTCTAATCCCGAGGATTAAATCAGCTAAACCCGTATCCTTCATGTCAAATCTCGCATTTAACATGTTTTTGGTAGACTTGATCATCCGATCGTTACTACCAACGATGAGCATATCATCTACGTATAAACAAAGAATGACATAGCCGTCTATCGTTTCCTTAACGTAGACACATTTGTCACTTTCATTTATTTTAAACAGATTAGTTAACATCGCATGGTTAAACTTCTCGTGTCATTGCTTAGGCGCTCGTTTTAAACCATATAGCGATTTAACCAACTTACACACTTTCCTTTCTTGGCTTGGAACCACGAACCCTTCGGGTTGTTCCATATAGATTTCCTCATGCATCTAATTCTCCATTTAGGAAAGCGGTTTTAACGTCCATTTGATGAACTTCCAAATTCCGGAACGCGGCTATAGCAAGTATCATTCTAATGGAGTTTATTCTCATCACGGGGGAATACGTGTCGAAGTAATCAAGGCCCTCGCGTTGCCTGTAACCCTTGATTACAAGCCTAGCCTTATACTTCTCGATGGAACCATCCGGTTTCATCTTCCTTTTAAAGACCCACTTGGATCCTAAGGGTTTACTACCTAGAGGAAGATCAACAAGTTCCCAAGTGTGATTCTGTATAATAGAATCCACTTCGCTTTTAATAGCCTCTTTCCACATTGGTCCTTCTGTAGAAGTCACGGCTTCTACATACGTTCGAAGCTCGTTTTATATCAAACAAGTTAGAAAATCGGGTTCATTTTCTAATAAACAAGTTAGAGTACTCGAATCGTGCTCCAACAAGTAAGTTAGAAAATCAGGACCAAATGATTTTTCAACTCTCGCCCGCGTACTGCGTCTCGGCTAGGGCTCAAGTTCTCTCTCGGATTCCCCACTATCATTATCCATTGCTTCGTCAAACGTTCGTTTTGACGTACTTGGTCCCTCGTTAGACCTACAAGGAAATACATTTTCAAAGAAAGATGCATTCCTTGATTCTATTATCGTGTTCTTATGTACGTCCGGATTAAGGGATTCGTATACTAAGAACCGATAAGCACTACTATTATGTGCATAGCCAATAAAGATATAGTACACCGTCTTAGGACCTATCTTTACTTTCTTAGGTGTTGGCACCAAAACTTTGGCAAGACACCCCCACACTTTCAGGTACTGGTAGGAAGGTTTCTTATCGTTCCACAGCTCATATGGAGTCTTATCAAGCTTCTTGTGGGGTACCTTATTTAAAAGGTAATTACTTGTCAAAATCACCTCACCCCACGCATCTTGAGGTAGGCCCGAACTTATAAGCATCGCATTCATCATATCTTTCAATGTACGATTCTTTCGTTCGGCAACACCGTTCGATTGAGATGAGTAAGGTGCAGTACGCTCGTGTATTATACCTACACTCGCACAGAAGTCACCAATAGGTGCTTCGTACTCACCACCTCTATCGCTTCTAACTTTCATAATCTTACGATTAAGTTGTTTTCAACTTCATTTGTATAAAGAATGAATTTTTCCAAGGCTTCGTCTTTGCTTTTAAGCAAATACACATAGCAATAACGTGTGCTATCGTTGATAAATGTGATAAAATATTTATTAACACCTATCGTTTGTATCGATCTAAAATCGAACAAATCACCATGAATGAATTCTAGTGGTTCAGTTTCCCTTTCAACAGATTTGAAAGGTACTTTCGTTAGTTTTGCCTCAACACAAATTTCACATTGTGTTAATTTGAAAATTAGGAATATGTTTCATGTTAATTAGTCTACGTATATAATTAACGTGACCTAATCTACCTTGCCATAAATTGGAAGACTCAATCAATTAAACGGAAGTAACTTTGCTTTTATTCATGATAATAGGCATTACATTTAGCTTAAAAAGCCCATCAGTTACATAGCCTTTGCCTACAAACATTCCTAACTTAGACAAAACAACCTTGTCTGACTTGAACACCATGCGAAAGCCATGCTTGTTCAACAGAGAGCCAGACACAAGATTTTTCCTCAGCTCTGGAACATACAACACGTTGTTCAACGTCAGTTCCGTCCCGGAAGTCATCTTCAGAACCACCTTGCCCATGCCTTCCGCAGCAGACTAGGCAGAGTTTCCCATCCAAACCTTCTCGCCCTCAACAGTCTCAAAGGTGTTGAACATTTCTCGGTTGCAACACAAATGCCTTGTTGCACCAGTATCGATGAACCACTCTCATGGGTTAGAGTCCACGAGGTTCACCTCGGTCACCATAACCGAAAGGCTAATCTCGACCTCCTTCTGACTGCTTTCCTCAACCATGTTGGCTTCAGAACTCTTGTTCTTCTTCTTTGGAACATTGCATTCAGAGGACTTGTGGCCAGACTTGCCACAATTGAAGCATTTTCCATGAAATTTCTTCTTGGTAATGCCTCCTTTCGGACCTAGCTTTTGCTTGTCCTTCTTGTTCCTCTTGGATCTTTTATTATGCTCCACAACATTGGCCTTAGCGCCAACAGTGACAGAATTTCTCCCATCATTCGTCATGTTCCCCTCTTCAATTCGGAGTCGCTGGATCAGGTTCATCTCCTTTCGCTTATGCTTAAGGTAGTTCTTGAAGTCCTTCCACCCCGGAGGCAACAAGTGGATAACAGATCCCACTAGGAAGACTTCACTCAACGTCATGCCATCGTCACGGATTTCATCAAAGATTAGTTGTAAATCTTCAACCTGACTTAGAACAGTTTTGGAATCAACTATTTTGAAGTCCAGGAATCGGCCAACCACAAATTTCTTTGCGCCGGCATCCTCACTTCGGTATTTATGATCCAAGGCTTCCCACAACGCTTTTGTTGTGCCAATCTTGCGATATACGTCGTATAACGCGTCACATCATCCGTTCAGGATGTAGTTTCGGCATAGGAAGTCCGAATCCTTCCAATAGCCAACTGCCATCACGGATTGGGCATCCTGTTCCCTCAATTCGGGAACCTTCTCGGTCAAGAATCTTGCCAAGCCGAGAGTTACCAGGCAGAACAACATCTTTTGTTGCCACCTCTTGAAGTTCGATCCACTACCGGTGAACTTCTCCGATCTTTCGGCCGAACCACTCAGTACCGAAGGTACCCAAGTCATGGGAATATATCACTCACTGCTCCCACCATCTTGTGAACCAACGTTCACTGGTGGGGCTTGGGAATTTGCAACATTGTTGCCATTCCCACCACTGTTGTTCTCAACAACATTCTCCTCCCCATGAATTGGCAGAACGGGGTTCTCCATTTTTTCTAGGAAATTAGAGATAAACAACCACTGGAAATGAGAATAAGGTTTTAAGATTGTTGGGTAAAAAAGGTTGAAAACCCCAAAATAATAATCCTACAGAAAGATTATTATTCTATGGGAAAACAGAAAAATCTGGGAAGGAAAAGAGGTGGAAAAACTGGCCGGGTAAGGGTTAGCACGCGTTTGAACGTAATGTTCTTTTCCTTAAAACCTTATTTGCTACCTCCCACAAGTGCTAGAAGCGTTGTAGCCTAGGTTTCCCAAGATAAAACGTGCTACGATTTTTTTTAAGCACCTAAACAAAGAACCCGGCAAACAAAGCAAGAGCAAGAACACTGTTTGTGAAAGAAGAGAGTAGAAGCAGATGTTTTGAAGCAAAAATTGTACTGGAATTCCTTTGGTTTCGTTCGGTGTAAAATGCTTATGTCCTACCTCTCTTTATATAGGGATGTCCTACCTCTCTTTATATAGTGATGTTGGAGGGATAGCATTGGCCATTAATTGGTATTAAAACCAATTGTATAACACCTGTAACAGCCACTCACTAAGTAGGATTAAACTCAGATTTAAAATTGGAACTAAAATAGTATTAATTTCGTAACATATGAGTTTAATATTCTGGGATATAGGTTCAAGACACAATCTCGTGTTCTCTATAGCACGAGAGTGGTGTTCTTAGTTTCGGCTCGAAAGAGCCTCTATGCTATACATATCTACAAGTTTTAAAAGAGCTCTTGTATATAAGGGGGCCAAATCTACATTCCAAACCAATGTGGGACAAAGTCCACTATTTCTCTTCATTTTCCAACTCAAATGGGTCTACTTTGAGAATCAATATCTCATTCACCCATTATTCGTTTTGAGCGTACAATATATCAATCTCTTCGTCTCACTACGAAGAACCCGAATCCATTTTGACCCGATCCAAATCGGAAGTGGACCCCACTGATAATTGTACCACAAAATAGCCACTTAATATGACATTTTATGCCATTTTAAGCTATTTTTTCCAACAAAGTGATCGGTGAACAAGGAGAAAACTAAGGAAAAAAACATGAGGTCACATTGATTTGGGATTTTTGGATTTTTATTTGGATTTTTAATTACAGAAAAACTGATGAGGATTAGGAAGGACAATAATACCCTAATGGCCCGTTTGGTTCATGGAATAGACCGGGAATGGCAAAGCATTCCCAGTAATAAGCCTATTCCTCTGTTTGGTAACCATTTCTATTACGAGGAATATTATTCCTAGTAACAGCCTATTACCTCAAATAAGGTAATAGCTATTACTAGGGTCCCCCTGGTATTAGCCTATTACTGAACGCTCAGGAATAGATTTTAGAATCTATTTCCTTTTTTACCCCTTTCTTTAACCTAATTTTTGTTCCTATATATAAATTTATCCTATTTCACTACCGTTGTCGCCACAACCATCACCGCTGCCACCACCACCGTCGCCACCACCACCACCACCATCGTTGTCGCCACCCCCACCATTGCCACTGCCACTGCCACCACTACCACCCCAGCACCACCACCACCATCACCACCATCGCCACCACCATCGTCGCCGCCGCCGCCACCCAACAACACCACTGCCACCGCCACAACTGTCGCCGCCCCCACCACCACTCCCACAACCGTCACCGTCGCCACCACCACCCCCACCCCACCACTGCCACCACCACTACCACCCCAGCACCACCACCACCGCCACCATCACCACCACCGCCACCCCCAACACTGCCACCGCCACCACCACGTACCACTACCACCCCAGCATCACCACCGCCGCCACCACCATCACCACCACCGCCACCACCATCACCACCACCACCACCACCACCATCGCCACCATCACGTATTTTTATAAGGGTATTTATGTCTTTTAAAACATATTTCATTTCTATTCCTTAAATCAACCAAACACTGTAATATAATTCCTAAAGTCTATTCCTTCAGCGAACCAAACAATAGAATACAATTCATATTCTATTCCTTGCCTATTCCATTCCTTATGGAATAGCATTCCTATTACCTCAAAATTCATTCCGTGAACCAAACATGCCGTAAATTCTCACTTTATTCCCAGTATTTCAACTCCCATGGAATTACAATTCCTTCCCCACATAATTCCCCCCTTCCAACCAAACGCCCTGTTATTATTTTAAGAATCTCGTGTGTTTTAATTTTTCCGGTGACTGAAGTGATTAACTTTAGCAGTAAAATATTAGTTGTGGGATGAGTTTTGGTAGGAATTAAACATGTGGAGAAAATTGCAAATACCTAAAATTGAAGATAAGCATGGCAAGATAATGAAATTGAGGAATTGAAATGGAAATGTTTACCAATTTTCAATCAAAAGTAGATTACAATCATCAAATTGGAGAAGAATTAGCTCTAGATCCAAGGTGTTGTCAAGGCCTCCAACCTAGATCTTCCTTCTTTTTCTTGAATTGAGAGCTAAAAATATCTAGAAAGATAAATAAAATCTGTAAAAATGAATCAAGACTAAGATTACAACTGAAAAATCTAGATTTAAAGGAAGTTTCCGTGTGGCAGTGTCTGATGTTTGGCCATGCCCTCCGCCATGATCGTGGTGCAGGATCTACGTACTGTGCATGCCAGCCGGAACAACTGTTGGAACATCTATTCATTTCGGACCAACTTCTTCTGATCTCTCTATTCAATTCCTTCCAGAGTAACTTCAGTTTGTGTCCCCCTTCAACCATCCCATTGACATGGAAGGCTGTCCACGCACCACAGTTAGGCTTTACTCATGTTGAGCTCTGGAGAGATGGTTGGTAGCTTCTAGATTTCACTGATCATAATTATCTCCGTCATTGTCGTGGATAGAAGGCCCTTATTCTTTAGCTGTTTTCTTCTTGTTCAACATAGAAACTTTTTGGATCAAGAATTCTTCTAAGGGACTAAAGTTATAAATTTTAGAGTGCATTTCATCTCTAATTATGTTGTAGACTGCCTCTTCCATTGTACGCATATTGATAAAACATATTCTTAACTATATTTTACTCCATACTTTAGCCTATTTTGTGCATAATATAAAGTTCCCCGAATCATGTGTGTATTGAGACTTATTTGTTTGCTTTATTGTCTTAGGCACATTTATTCACAAAAATTAAAGAGGGAAGTATTTTGGGGCATTTCCGGTCAATTTTGGAGTTAAAGAACCTGTTCAAGAAGGACTGGAGCAACAAACGAAGAGCACACTAGGAGAATTAGCATGGCTACCAGGTCAAGGCCGTTCTTGAAAGATTTTACACAACCATGCTTTAGGTCATGCCAAATGGAGGAAGTGTGCACTTCATTTTAGGCCGAATTAGGTCGTGCCACTATGGGTAATCTGAACAGTATTTAAACATGTTCTATGTTGTATTTTGGGGGAGGCGAACGCTAGATAGTTTCAATCGGCTTCCCTTTATTTCCTTTCATCATTTAAGGCTAGACTAGCTTAGATTACATATAATCAAAACATTTTCCAATCTTTTAATCTTGGATTGAAGTCGAATTCAACCTCAACATTGCATCTACATAGATAAGCTTTTCTATACTCTTTCTTTTATTTCCTCTACAATAATGTTCTTAATATTCTAATTATGTGCTTTTTACTTCTTCTTTTTGAAGTGTAAGTAGTTCGATATGGACTTTGGATTAGCGATTAATCCATTTCCTAAGTGCTGGTTATGTAGATTTTGCATAAGGGGGGAAAGTGGGGACCCAAGATTGCCTTTGAGCTTAAGAGTTTGGGATTGAGGCGTCATGAAAGTGGGGCAATCTCTTGCTCTAATTCTAGGTCCAAAGATCTTTAATTCTAATGCGCATTTTGGATGACATCGTGAATTAGGTATTTCTCCTTATTTTTCTCAGGTTGTTCATGTTCTTAATTTGGATATGGTTAACGTTAATCTGGTAGAAGGTGGGGCATGAGATAAGGCTAGAGGTGTAGCCATGTCGCAAACCTTACACAGGGGTTATGTGCTTTGCGCGATGAGCCTACACTATGCTATTTGCCTTGCACACAAGCATGAGCATGCCAACATATATTAGTGCCTATGTACCGCTTGGGGTAAACCACGTGTGATCATACAAGGGTTTCATACATGGAGTCATGTGATGATGTGGTTCAAAATTTTATGGCACATCCCGCCCACGTTCTCATTATTACTACAAATTATATTTTCCAATTCTACGCTTTGCCTGGACCAAAAAATCATAAGTGATGTATCAAAAGTAATAGAATGCCTAATTGCTAACAAAAGATTCAACAAATTAAAGAAGAATAAAACACACATGAATCTAAAAGACTAACAACATGTTTGATTCGTTCATTATGTTTAGAATCGTATAAAAATTTAATGAGTACGCTTATTCGATCATTTTTTAAGTTTATATATTCTTGAAAAATAATATTCACAAGAATATGCTATCCTTGATAATAAACATCTTTTATTATATAGGGCATTCATAATTTCTATTTCTAAAACGAACCAAAACCTAAATACAATTCCTAAAATATATACATTTCAAGAACCAAAAATGGAATTTAATTCATAGTCTATATCTCGCTTTTTGATTCCCTATTGAATATTATTCTTTTTCCTCAAAACTCAATTATTTAAACCAAATATACTTTAAGGGTTACTCCGTATATAATTTTTTTTTCAATTTCAAATTTCTACATTTCCATGTTGTACACTCCTTACTTTTTCTACATTAACAACCAAATAGACTAAATTAATTCTCTTAAGGAAATTTTTTTTGTTGGCCCACACAATTTAATTCCTCCAACTCCATTGTCTAACCGTAACGCGTTATTCATCCGTTACCATTTCCCCATCTACCCTCTCCTCCCTCCCTCCCTCTCCCTCTCCTTCTCCCTCCCTCCCTCCCTCCCTCCCTCCCTCTCTCTCTCTCTCTCTCTCTCTCAAGTTTGTCTCCTCTCATTTTAATCTTCACTCTCGCTCTCAATCTCTTTTGACTCTCATCTCTCAATCGAAAAAAGAGGTTTCTATACATCTATCAACCCGATCTCTTCAATCGTCATCGAAACTC